>NW_011494699.1:377082-396018 GCF_000754665.1 Bison bison bison
TGAAAGTGAAAGAGGAGAGTGAAAAGGTTGGCTTAAAGCTCAACATTCAGGAAACAAAGATCATGGCATCCGGTCCCATCACTTCATGGGAAATAGATGGGAAAACAGTGGAAACAGTGTCAGACTTTATTTTTTTGGGCTCCAAAATTACTGCAGATGGTGACTGCAGCCGTGAAATTAAAAGAAATTAAAAGACACTTACTCCTTGGAAGGAAAGTTATGACCGACCTAGATAGCATATTCCAAAGCAGAGACATTACTTTGCCAACAAAGGTCCATCTGCTCAAGGCTATGGTTTTTCCAGTGGTCATGTATGGATGTGAGAGCTGGACTGTGAAGAAAGCTGAGCACCGAGGAATTGATGCTTTTGAACTGTGGTGTTGGAGAAGACTCTTGAGAGTCCCTTGGACTGCAAGGAGATCCAACCAGTCCATTCTGAAGGAGATCAGCACTGGGTGTTCTTTGGAAGGAATGATGCTAAAGCTGAAACTCCAGTACTTTGGCCACCTCATGCGAAGAGTTGACTCATTGGGAAAGAGTCTGATGCTGGGAGGGATTGGGGGCAGGAGGATAAAGGGACGACAGAGGATGAGATGGCTGGATGGCATCACCAACTCGATGGATGTAAGTTTGAATGAACTCCGGGAGTTGGTGATGGACAGGGAGGTCTGGTGTTTGCGATTCATGGGGTTGCAAAGAGTTGTACATGACTGAGCGACTGAACTGAACTGAACTTGTCCTTCTCTTACCCCTCTTGTGTATAGATTGGCACACTTTATTATCTCATTAATCTCATTTGTTGCTTTGATTTCTTTTTCATTTGTCTTTCTCTCTGCTGTTTTGACTGGGTTATTTCCATTATTCTATCTTGCAGGTCAGTTAGTTCTTCCGTTATTTAGCCTGTGTTTCATTGCTTCTAGATTAAGTTTTTTTTATATTGGCTATTGAATTGTTTAATTTTGATTAGTTCCTAATTCCTTATAGTGATCTGCATTTCCCTCCTTTTTAAATTCTGAGTCAAATTCATCTAACTTTACTCATTGTGGTTTATTTATTTATCTATTATTTTCGGCTGCAGTGGATCTTCATTACTTTGCTGGCATTCCCTTGTTGAGGCGAGCACAGCAGGGGCTACCCTTTGTTGTGGTGCACTCTCATTGTGGTGGCTTCTCTTGCTGTGGAGCACTGGCTCCAGGTGTGTGGGCTTCAGTAGTTGCAGCAGCAGGCTCAGGAGTTGTGTTTTGAGGGTTTCTAGATCACAAGCTTGGCATCTATGGTCCAAGGCTAAGTTGTTCCATGGCATATGGAGATCTTCCCAGACCAGGGATCGAACTCATGTCTCCTGCATTGGCATGTGGATTCTTACCCACTGCACCACCAAGGAAGTTCACTCATTGTGATTTTGTAAGAGTTAGGTGATTGTAGTTTATAGTATATATTCTGTTGAAATCTTTATATATGGAAATGTTTAAAACTTGAAAACATTCTTCTGAAGGTAAAATTAAATATATTGTATTTAATATGTTTGTGTGTTAGTTATTCAGCTGTGTCTGACTCTGTGACCCTGTGGACTGTGGCCCACCATGCTTCTCTGTCCATGAAATTCCCCAGGCAAGAATATTTAATATAATTAAATGAATTAATTGATATTATCATGGGAAATTAGAAATTCCAGATCCTGTGTGCAATTTAGCATTTGAGACTTTTCTAATATTTTGATTTTGTTTCCTTTTGGTTTTTATTTTGTTTTAATGACCTGCTAGATAAAAGATAAACCAGACATGTATGATACTATCTCCTTCAGAGTTCATTTTTAAAATCTGTTTTCCCTCTCAGTAGTGTTTCAGTTTTGGGAAAAGGTCTCTAATCAGGCTTTCTTCCTCATTATTCTGTAGTATTTTTCTGTGTTGCCAGAATTTATAGCCTTCTAAAATTTGTGCTTTGAACATCTAATGATTGAAGATGCTTCCAGGTTTTATAGGCACTCTACTGCAGAGGGAGTATGTGGCCTTTATCCAACCAAAGAGAGACAACATTATTATTTCCATCACCAGATAGTTGTATGTCTTGGCCAATTCACTCAGACTTTTCAAACCACAATTTTTTTCATAAGTAAAATGTCAGTAATAATGTTTAATTCTTACAGTAGTTTAACGGTATATAAAATTTTTAACATACAAGCACTCAATTAGTTCATTTCTTTACTCGGACTGCTGGCCTACTTCCTCCTCCCAAAATATTGCTAGCCTTTGCCTCTTATTTCATTAGTTTTTTGTGGTTTTTCGTTAGAGATAATCACTTCCATATCACTATCCACTTCATTCCCAAGGATGCACTACGCCCTCATTGCTTGCCTGCCTTATCTTCCCTGTGCTGCATAAGAATATGCTAATTCCTTTCTGGAACTAATGCAAATATGTCTGTAAATGCATGTCTTTTATTAGATATCATCTTTCCCTGATTCCTTTACTCTTAGTGTCAAGGACTATGTTTTATTTGTCTTTACATTTGCAGCTCATTATGTAATGTCTGCAGAGTATAATTACTTAATAAATTAGATAGCATCATGTTGTAAAGTTATTGAGATCATAGGTTTTGTAACTGAATATATGTGGGCCAAAATCAGGAATCTTACACTCAGCTGTGTGAAGTGGGACAGGTGTTAACATTATTTGGTAAATTTTAAAACTGGTATAATGATATTTGTTTAACAGAATTGTTTAATTAAATATGAAATGTTTATAAAGCTTTTAGTACACTGTCTGAAAAAGTCTAAGTGCTTATAAAATTCTCTGTTACTCTTTTATTTTGAAAGAATGAACAATTAAATTTAAAATGGTTTGTTGAAAACTTCTATTGATGATACATATAAGGGTACAAACTAATGAGAATACAAAATATTCTCCCCAAGTCATATCTTCATCATGATTTCCCCTTTTACTACTTCCCAAACATCAAAACTTTGAAGAAATTTTCTAAGTTCCTCTCCTTCATATCCCTTGGGTAAGAGACATCAGTCTCATACATTCACTCATTCAATGGAATGGGTCTAGACAGTGACTGACATTATAAATATTACCTTCATTTTAGACCACAAAGCTTGCATAATAAATTGGGCATGCTAATGTGCTTCATTTTATTTCTACAAACATTGTTCAGCATTTTCCTTGTGTTTAGTCCTATTCAGTTCAGTTCAGTTCTGTCGCTCAGTCGTGTCTGACTGTTTGTGATCCCATGAATCACAGCATGCCAGGCCTCCCTGTCTATCACCAACTCCTGGAGTTCACTCAAACTCATGTTCATGGAGTCAGTGATGCCATCCCGCCATCTCATCCTCTGTTGTCCCCTTCTCCTCCTGCCCCCAATCCCTCCCAGCATCAGGGTCTTTCCCAATGAGTCAACTCTTCGCATCAGGTGGCCAAAGTACTGGAGTTTCAGCTTTAGCATCATTCCTAACAAAGAAATCCCAGGGCTGATCTCCTTTAAAATGGACTGGTTGGATCTCTTTGCAGTCCAGGGGACTCTCAAGAGTCTTCTCCAACACCAAAGTTCAAAAACATCAACTCTTCAGCGCTCCGCTTTCTTCACAGTCCAAATCTCACATCCATACATGACCACTTGAAAAACCATACCCTTGACTAGATGGACCTTTGTTGGCAAAGCAATACTTTTTATTTTAAGGAAGTTAACCCTAATAAAAGGTAGTTTATGAAATATATTTCAGAGTTAATTTTGTAGAACCAGGCATTACTCTAGTAGTTCAGAATAATAAGCAATTGATTAGGTTGAAGTATGTGAATAAGGCACAGTTCAAAATAGAGGACTTAAATTGGTCTTTAAGTTGTGGATAAGACTTAAGACACTTGGTGTGCCTCACACACACAAGACACTTGGTGTGCCTCACACATAAAATAGATTTAATCATTTGTCCTTTTTATTGAATACCTACTTACTAAAGACCAAAGAATAATAATGCTTCAGCTGAGAGAATCTACCAGAATGTTTAGACTCCATGGTACTTGAAGATAATGTGACACAAACACTTTATTAATATTTTAAATTTAAACTTGGCAGGCAGCCACTGTATTAGTGCTTGAAATACTTCTTCACATAGTATGATTTTGAAAATTAGCTTTTAATAAGAAGGGAAAAAACCTGTAACATTATTTGTTAACCAGAACTTCCCATTAATAACAAATATGTTCAGTAGCTTCCTATAGGAGATGGATATATCTATCTGTCTATCTATCTCTCTATACATATGAGTCTTATTTTTATTAGTTTTTATTGTGTAGCTGCTTTAAATATTGTGTTGGTTTGCTGTACAGCAAAGTGAATCAGCTATCAAATTGTGAATATAGATTAGGAAAATGTTTGGGGTGAGACCTCTTTCTTTCTGGCTTAACCACATGGGGATTTGATGAAGATTTGTATAGATCTATAGTCTTTCATTGATATTTATGATTTTTCAGAGAGTGAAGAATCCAAGTTATACTTATAGAATTTATTTCCGACTTATCTGATACATTTAATTAAGCACATTTATATAACCTAATGCACCCTTGCAAAACATTTTCAAATATAATTAGATCTCAAAATCATATTAAATTCATAGGCATTGAAGAGTTCCAAACTGAGTTATTCAGATACTTTGCTCTATATGTTCATCTATGTATCTACACACACACACACACACACACACACACACACACACACACACACACGTATCTAGTTTTTTATTTTTCTGCCCTTGGATTCTGTCCTTGAAAAGACATCTCCTGGATCTGCAGGCCACACCGGTCAACACTCTGTGTCCTAACACCAGTTTCAGTCCAGTTATTTTGATCTCATGTGTTTAACCAAATGCTGTTTATATTCAACATTTAGCAAATCAGCCAGGTCCTCAAGGGCTGTTTCTTCTAGAATATTTCTCTCCTTCTAATCCCAGAAGGCTGTGTTTCACAACTATGTTAACTGCTAAGACTTAAAAACATCTCATAATACAACACCATACACTTACTGTCTATGCCACAGTTAACACATGTATCCTCAGCTTTTTTTTTTTCATGTTTATTTGTATATAAATTTTAAAGGTTACACTTCATTTACAGTTATTACAGAACATTGGCTGTATTCCCTGTGTTGTATAATACTTCCTTGTAGCCTACCGTACACTGAAGTTTGTACCTCCTGCTCCCCTACCCCTATATTGTACCTCCCCTTTCCAGCTCCCTACTGGGGACCACTAGTTTGCTCTCCATATATAAGTCTGCTTCTTTTTTGTATTCACTAGTTTGTAGTGCTTTTCAGATTCTACATATAAGTGATATCATAGCATATTTGTTCTTCATCTGACTTGTTCAACTTAGTAGAAAAGTGAAAGAAAGTGTTAGTCACCCAGTCATATCTGACTCTTAGGAACCCCATGGACTGTAGCTCCTCTCTCCATAGGGTTTTCCAGGCAAGAATACTGAAGTCGATTGCCATTCCCTTCTCCAAGGGATCTTCCTGACCAAGGCATAGAACCCAGGTCTCCTGCATTGCAGACATATTCTTTACCATCTGAAGCTTCCAGGGGCTTCATTTCACTTAGTACAGTGCAACCCAAGTCCATCAATAGTGCTGCAAATGGCAAATTTCAATTTTATGGCTGAATAGTCGTCCATTGTGTGTGTATTTATGTGTGTATGTATATACATATACATACACACATACACCTTCCCTGGTGGCTCAGACGGTAAAGCATCTGCCTGCAGTGCGGGAGACCCGGGTTTGATTCCTGGGTTGGGAAGATCCCCTGGAGAAGGAAATGGCAATCCACTCCAGCATTCTTGCCTGGGAAACCCCATGGACGGAGGAGCCTGATAGGCTACAGTCCATGGGGTCGCAAAGAGTCGGACATGACTGAGCGACTTCACTTCACTTTGAATATACAAATAATGTATATGTAATGTATATATGATGTTGTTTTTCATTCAGTCATGTCCAATTCTTTGCAACTCCATGAACTGCAGCGTGCTAGGTTTCCCTGACCTTGCTCAAACTCATGTCCATTGAGTCGAAGATGCCATCCAACCATCTCATCCTCTGTCACCTCCTCCTCTTGCCCTCAATCTTTCCAGAATCAGGGTCTTTTCCAATGAATCAACTCTTCACATTAGGTGGCCAAAATATTGGAGCTTCAGTCTTTCCAGTGAATATTCAGGATTGATTTCCTTTAGGACTGGCTGGTTTGATCACCTTGCAGTCCAAGGGACTCTCATGTGTCTTAAGCATCACAGTTCAAAAGTATCAATTCTTTGGCACTCAGCCTTCTTTATGGTCCAACTCTCACATCTGTATATGACTACTGGAAAAATAGTTTTGAGTATATGGACATTTGTCAGTAAAGTGATGTCTCTGCTTTTTAATACACTGTCTAGGTTTGTCATAGCTTTTCTTCCAAGGAGCAAGTGTCTTCTAATTTCAAGGATGCAGTCAACATCTTCAGTGATTTTTCAGCCCAAGAAAATAAAGTCTGTCACTGTTTCCATTGTTTCTCCGTATATTAGCCATGAAGTGATAGGATTAGTTGACATGACCTTACTTTTTCTAATGCTAAGCTTTAAGCAAGCTTTGTCTCTCTCCTCTATCACCCTCATCAAGAGGCTTTTTAGGTCCTTTACTCTTTCTGCCATTAGTGGTATCATCTACATATTTGAGGTTGTTGATATTTCTCTTGGCAATCTTGATTCCAGCTTGTGCTTCATCCAGCCTAGCATTTTACATGATATACTCTGCATAGAAGTTAAATAAGCAGGGTGACAATATACAACCTCAACATACTCCTTTCTCAATTTTGAACCAGTCTGCTGTTCCATGTAAGGCTCTAAATTCTGCTTCTTGACCTGCATATAGGTTTCTCATGAGGCAGGTAAGGTGGTCTGGTATTCCTAGCCCTTTAAAAACATTCCACAGTTTGTCATGATCCATACAATGTTCATAGCAACATCATCTACAGTTCCCAAGATATGGAAGCAACCGAAATGTCCATCAGCAGATACATGGACAAAGATGTGGCATGTGTGTGTGTGGTTGCTTCCATATCTTGGCAATTGTAGATGCTTCTGTTGCTATAAACATTAAGTGCATGCATTTTTTTTTCAAATTAGAAAGAATTTTGTTTCTTTTGGATATATACCCAGGATTGGAATTACTGGGTCATATGGTACTTCTACTTTTAGTTTTTCAGAGACCTCCATATTGTTTTCTACAGTGGCTGCACCAACTTACATTCCCACCAACAGTGTAGAAGGGTTCTGTTTTCTCCATATCCTTACCAACATTTGTTGTTTGTGTTCTTTTCGATGACAGTCATTCTGACAGGTGTGAGGTGTGGTATTTTTTGTGGATTTGATTTGCATTCCCCTGATGATTAGTGATGTTGAGCATCTTTTCATGTTCCTTTTGGCCATCTGCATTCCCTCTTTGGAAAAATGTCTATTTAGTTTTTATGCTTGTTTTTTAATTAGGTTTTTATTTATTAAAAAAATTTTTTTTGATGTTGAGTTGTATGAGCTGTTTGTATGTGTTGAATATTAACCCATTATCCGTCATATTATTTGCAAATATTTTATCCCATTTTGTAGGTTTCTTTTTGTTCTGTTGATTGCTTCTTTTACTATGCAAAATTTTTAAGTTTAAATAGGTTCCGTTTATTTATTTTTGCCTTTATTTCCTTTATTTTAGAGGATAAATATGAAAATATTTCACTGCTACTATTTTTTTTAACCTTTCTCACATCACTGAAAAACTTTGAGAGAGGTCAAGTTCCTCTTTGCTCTCTGTGGTGCCTAACATATGGTTAGAGCTCTTTTCCTCAAAACAGCTCCATGTTGCCTTCATTTCAGTTAATTCTCAAGTAAGTATTCAAGGATATTTAAGATCTGTTTCTGTTTACTTGTTTGTCTTTATGTTGTTTTTTTTTTTTTCATTCTCAAATGTTTATTGTGTAATCTCTACAAACACATTCTCCTACCTAATCACAATACAGTAATCAATGTCAGAATATTGACATTAAAACATCACTACCATTTATGTTTAACTTTTCCATTCCACAGTAGTTTGGGTCACATTACTTTCAATTTCACAGATTTGTCATTCTCTATTTTTCTACATGGCCTTTGCTCAGGCTACTCCTTCTTACTGAGGCATCCTTCATTAGTTGGCTCTGTACCATTCATTAAGGCTGTTTTTTTCTTGATACTTATGTCCATTTTCTAAAGATATTACATGTCACCTTATCCTTAATTCTGAAATTAATTAAAATTAATTTGTTTTAGAGAATTTTGTGACAGCTCTTGAGATAATTGGAAACCAATTGAACCTTGAATTCTATATACTGGAAAAGAAGGCTATGTTTACAGATTTAATCCCTGCCAAGGAAAATATATTTTAAATGAAAAAGCAAATCTTTTGTATAGATAGTCTTCCAAATACCCTTTATTAAATCTTAGTACTGCTTCTGGGTAGGGAGGCTTGAAGAGGACCTGTGGGCCATGGTTCTTGCTTAGGACACAATCTGAGGTCTAACCCGTGGCAAAAACAAATTTATTAAGGAAAGAAGAGAAACAACAGAAAGAATACCTCAAGGCAGAGGTGGGCCAAGCCAGGGGAGGCACTGGCCTGATAATGATGAGGTAGGTGAGTTGTTCAAGACAGTTCAGTTCAGTTCAGTTGCTCAGTCATGTCTGGCTCTTTACGACACCATGGACTGCAGCACACCAGTCCTCCCAGGCCATCACCAACTCCTGCAGCCTACTCAAACTCATGTCCATTGAGTTGGTGATGCCATGCAACCATCTCATCCTCTGCCGTACCCTTCTCTTCCTACCTTCAATCTTTCCCAGCATCAGGGTCTTTTAAAATGAGTCAGTTCTTCGCATCAGGTGGCCAACGTATTGGAGTTTCAGCCTCAGCATTAGTTCTTCCAATGAATATTCAGGTCTGATTTCCTTTAGGATGGACTGGTTGGATCTCCTTGCAGTCCAAAGGACTTTCAAGAGTCTTCTCCAACACCACAGTTCAAAAGCATCAATTCTTCGGCCCTCAGTTTTCTTTATAGTCCAACTCTCACATCCATACATGACTACTGGAAAAACCATAGCTTTGACTAGACAGGGCTTTTACATATTCATCTAGGCAGGCTTGGACTGACAGATTTATTGATAATTGCAAGTTACATAACAACAGATCTATGTCTTTCCCATAATCCTGTTTGTTGTATTCAGATGTCTGTATGTATAGAATATTCATGAACCCTTAGTAGGCTCCACTGGGCTTCCCTGATGGCTTTAGTTGTTAAAGCGTCTGCCTACAATACAGGAGAACTGGGTTTGATCCTTGGGTGGGAAGATCCCCTGGAGAAGGAGATGGCAACCCACTCCAATACTCGTGCCTGGAAAATCCCATGGACAGAGGAGCCTGGTAGGCTACAGTGACTTCATAGTCATCCTAGGCTCCTGGCTGCCTAAGATCACTTGAGTACACAGCTGTGCATCAAGGGCTTGGGCGCTAGAGTTGGAGAAGCCTCTGTGGTTCATTTGCATTCACTGTGTGCCTAGGACACATGGAGTTGGAAAAGTATCTGTGGTTATTTTGTAGCATATCTGTGAGCTCTCTTGGGTGCACTAGTACATATCTGGGGTGGGGTTTATGATCAACTTGAATCTTTTTGTGCTAGGCCACCCCTCCTTGCTCATACCTAACTTCCTACCAAACAATACTGGGATGGAAGAAATACACATTTAAACATAACTAAGTTTGATTTTCAGCTCTACCATTTGTCATGTCTATGATTTGGACAATTTTGTATTCTAATTTGTGTAAAGCGGTTGCTTACTGGCAACTTTATGTATTTAACCAAAAACTTAACACATCCCAAGAACATAGTAATAATTCAATAAATATTAGGATAGTCATATTTTCGGTAGTCGTTCCCATATTAAACTAAATTCTTACTACTCTATCTGGTTCACTGTGTATATGTCCTTTTTATCAACTCTGCTGTAAGTTATTTAATAAACCAAAACCTTGGTTTATTAAGCTTTGTCATTTGTCTTTCTCCATCCATTGCTCCTAAATGCCAACCATTCTTTGCCCAGAAGTGAATGTATAATTAATACTGCTTGCATGAATATAAAATGAATGTATGCCTGGCCATATTGTTAAAAATAAGCTTTATGTTTTACCAGAACTTTAAATTCTTATAAGGCCTACACATTTTATAGAAACATTCACAAATATATATCTTACTGATCACTTTCATTCCTCTGGTTTGGGCTGATATTTATAGATTAACTGTTACCTTATATGTGAATTAACTCAAAGATATTATTTAAAACTTAAATCAGCAGGACAGGAACATGTATACAGGGAACGCTTAGCCATCTCAAAAGTTTTGGATCATTAAAAAATGTATGCTATAATTTTTCTATCATAATCTCCTATTGTAAGTGCATCAGACCTCTGCATAGCAGATTTATACAACATGTGCATGGGAAGAGGCATACCTCTTTCAAAAGAGCCCATTATGTAATAGTCACTAGAAAAGAATAAAGAGCTACAAGAAAGTCGGAGGAAGGGGACAAGTTAATACAACTTACGTGAATCATGGAATGTTTCATGTCAAAAATAAGAAATTAATCAAAGTCCAAAATGCATTTATAAAAATGTATGCTGTTGTACTTTGATAACTTCACATTTCAACTACTCTGAGAATAACACACATTACTGATGTTTCTCCCAATGTGCTATGTAATTTTCACTTATAATCACATGTGATGTTCAAAATATGTATAGTGGCATGGCATCCATTCTTCTTTTAGTATCTTCTTAAAAACTATTTGCATCTGCTTCTGTGTTAGCACTCAGAATCCTCTGTAAAGTACAATTATGACTTTAGATTTTATAGTAAACAATCAAAATGTCTTTAGTTAATTCAACTGATATTTCAATACAATAAAACCCCAGAAATGGAGCCACCAATTATTGCAACAACTGCGTGCTACTTGTAACAGTATATTGTACATGTTTTCATATAGTCATAACTCATGTTTCTTATGTATATATGTTCTCTTTTAAGAAAATAGATTTTCACTTCAATATTAGGTAGACACTGAATTTTCATGGAGAGTTATTCAATTTTAACTTATTTTTGCCAAAGCTTTGTTTTTTCTTCTGTTGTAAAAAGTCATCCCCTCATTACCTTATAGAAAGTGGTTCACTGATAGAAGCAGTAATAATTATGAATGTGAATTACTGCTCTCTTAAAGCATTTATAAGAGATTATACACTAGTGGATTCAAAGTGTAATTAGGCATATTTAATCACATAGAATTATAGTTCTTTAATTCCTTTCAAATGGAACATTAATGACCACTGGATCCATAAGTAAGTAAATAGAGAATAGAAGAAGGTGGCAGGGCAATGATGTTACAAAAGGAGGAGAGGCAAAATCTGAACACTGCAGTTTCCATTTAGTCAGGCCACCTTTCTGGCCAACAATTCACTTCAAAAGTCTATTAATGATTGAATGAGCAAGAAGCTAGACTTTATTCTCTAGAACAAGAAATCTAGCCATTGTATTATTTTATAAAAAAGTTCAACAGCAGAAGCTTAAACACACTTTTGACATATTTCCTTTTTCTTTCAAAGTTTGTATATGAACATTATTTTTCTTGTATCAGAGGGACTTGAATGTGGCACCATCTCCCTGTCTTCCCTGACTTTGCCAAACAGAGGAGTGAATGAATGGGTGAGCTGAAAGAGAGAATACTGGAAAACTTGATAATACATAGTGAAAAAGGAGACATTGATGTCACAGGACTGAATTTGTATTTTGGCTACTTTTATTAACATGAATGTCTTATTCCTATGAAATTGAATGTATACCATATAAATTATTATTGAATTAATACTGCATGAAATAAACTATACAGTATAATCTAAAGAATGGCTTAGAATTTTTCTGACTCCCTTAAATAAAAAGTGAAACTTTTATGTAAATATCACATACAAAATTAAAAAGCTGACAGGATTATGAATCTCTTAATGAACTGGCTTTTTTATCTTGGGAAAAGTCTCTTATCTAATTAATACTATTTTTAGTGATTGCAGTAGAACTGTCAAATTTTTAAAAAATATATTGATGTTAAAAACCTAAGTGTGATAAAATTGTTTTTAAATTAATTCCTTAACAATATATATTTTTAAACAAAAGGAGTTAAAAATGCCTCACTTACTGTCCTCTTAAGTCATATGACACTGCTGCTAAGTCGCTTCAGTTGTGTCCGACTCTGTGCGACCCCATAGACGGCAGCCCACCAGGCTTCCCCGTCCCTGGGATTCTCCAGGCAAGAATACTGGAGTGGCTTGACATTTCCTTCTCCAATATGACACTATCTGAGATATATTAGTAAAAATTCTTGTCTGATGGTCAACTAGGATGGTGCACTTTCCTGGTGATGTCATAGCCTCTTGAATTTCCTTTATTGTCTTAGAAGGTCAGTTGGAAGGCAATGTGTGGAGAATGATGGGAAATTTAAATTTAAATATGTGCATATTGGTCAAATGGATTTCCCAGGTGGTGCTAGTGATAAAGAATCTGCCTGCCAATGCAGGAGACAAGAGACCTGGGTTCAGTCCCGGTCAGGGAAGGTACCCTGGAGGAGAGCATGGCAACCCACTCTAGTATTGTTGCCTGGAGAATTCAATGGACAGAGGAACCTGGGGAGTTACAGTCCATGGGCGTCACAAACAGTCAGACATAACTGAAGTGACTTAACACACACATATTGGTCAAATATCATAATAGGAAGCTGAATGTCAAAGTTAAATCAGAGACAGAAATATAAGAATGCATCCTTGGATAACTGTCCATTGCTTTTCTCATGTGTCCATATATGTTTTTGCCATCTCTCTGTCAATGGATTCCAGTAAACATATTCTGGTAGGCTATTCAAGGTTTGTCATCACCAGCAGTATTACACCTTGTTGTTGTTATTTATCTCTAAGTTGTGCCTGACTCCTTTGCTATCCCAAGGACTACCAGGCTCCTCTGTCCATGAAATTTTCCAGGTAAGAATACTAGAACAGGTTGCTACTTACTTCTCCCCCAGCCTAGTCATAAAACCTACATCTCCTGCATTGGCAGGCAGATTCTTTACCATTGAGCGACCAGGGAAGCCCTTTGTTGTTGAGTCAGTCGTGTTTTTTTGCTGACTGTATAGAGCTTCTCCATCTTCAGCTGCAAAGAATATAATCAATCTGATTTCGATATTGACCATCTGGTGATGTCCATGTATAGAGTCTTCTCTTGTGTTGTTGGAAAAGGGTATTGCTATGACCAGTGCATTCTCTTGGCAAAACTCTGTTAGCCTTTTACCTGCTTCATTTTCTACTCCAAGGTCAAACTTACCTGTTACTCCCGGTATCTGTTGACTTCCTACTTTTGCATTCCAATTCCCTATGATGAAAAGGAGATCTCTTTTTGGTGTTAGTTCTAGAAGGTCTTGTAGGTCTTCATAGAACCTTTCAACTTCAGCTTCTTCAGTGTTACTGGTTGAAGCATAGACATGTATTATTGTGATGTTGATAAGTCTGTCTTGGGAGCACACTGAGATCATTCTGACGTTTTTGAGATTGCACCCAAGTTCTGCATTTCAGACTCTTCTGTTGACTATGAGGGCTACTCCATTTATTCTAAGGGGTTCTTACCCACAGTAGTAGATATAATGGTCATCTGAATTACATTCACCCATTCCAGTCCATTTTAGTTCACTGATTCCTAAACTGTCAATGTTCACTCTTGCCATCTCATATTTGACCACATCCAATTTACCTTTGATTCATGGACCTAACATTCCAAGTTACTATGCAATATTGTCCTTTACAGCATCTGAATTTATTTTCACTACCAGACACATTCACAAATGGGTGTCATTTCCACTTTGGCTCAGATTCTTCATCCTTTCTGGAGCTATTTCTCTGCTCCTCTCCAGTAGCATAGTGGTCACCTACCAACCTGGGGTAGTGGGGTGGTTGCTCATCTTTCAGTGTCATATCTTTTTGCCTTTTAATAGTGTTCATGGGGTTCTCAAGGCAAGAATACTGATGTGGTTTGTCATTCCCTTCTCCAGTGGACTACATTTTGTCAGAAGTCTTCCACCATGACCTGTCTGTCTTTGGACTTCCTGCACAGCATGGCAGTTTCATTGAGTTACACAAGGCTGTGATTCTTTGGTTAGTTTTCTGTGATTGCAGCTTTTGTTCTGGAGGCCTTGGGATTGAAATTCTTGCTTCTTCTGTCTTCCCTCTGATGGATGAGTATAAGAGGCTTGTGTAAGCTTCCTGATGGGAGTCACAGCTTTCGGGGATAACTGGATCTTGCTCTTGTGAGCAGGGCCATACTTAGTAAACCTTTAATCCAATTTCTGCTTATGGGTAGGACTATGCTCTCTCCCTTTGGTTTGGCCTGAAGCTGCCCAGTCCTGGAGTCTTAAGTCTCCATAGTAGGGCTGTAGGCTATTTGGTGGGCTTCCCTGGTGGCTCAGACACTTAATGGTGATCTTCTTCAAGAGTACTTATGAAAACATCCCCGGCCTCCCAGGACTGCTGCCGCCAGTACCCCTGACCCTGCAACAGGCAACTGTCGACCCATGCCTCCCCTGGAGACTCTCCAACACTCACAGGCAGGTCTGGCTCTGTCCCTTGTGGGGTCACTGATCCTTTTGCCTGGGTGCTGGTGTGCACTAGGTTTTGTTGTAAAGGTTTTAGGTCCCACATGAGACTTCCCATCCTGGAGATCCAGCAAAGGGACTGGGAAATCCTAGGGAATCTTACAGAAAGTCAGCGAGATTTGATTATAGAACTTCCTTACGACTGGGGAAACAGACTCTTGGAGGGCACTAGAAAAACCTTTCTCAGTGCCACTCTTCAGACCTTAATTCATGTGATCATGGATGTCTTCAGACAAATATGAAATGGCTAGCTGAAAAAACAGAAGAAACAAAGTTGTTAATCTGATTTAGAAGATTACAATGATTTAGAAGACTAATCTGACTTAGAAGATTACTCCATTGTCATTCTAATTCTGTTCCTAGTCCTTTTGCTTGTTTCTTCTGCTTGAGCCACATTATACACTATGTTTATTCCTGAAAGCCTGGCATAGTTCTAGTTCAGATTATTTTTAAGTGTTATTCCTCCAGTCTTGGATTGTATTCCTTCAGATATATTCATAATTCACCCTCTCAGTTTAAATCTATACAGAAACATTACATCATGGAGTCCTTTACCCATTCTTTATAAAATTGCTGTGTCTTCACTCTTGAAAAGAACAGATTCCTCCTTAGCACTTAATATTTACTACTGCTTTATATTTTCTCCTTAGCACTTAATACTATCTATCACATCAAAAAATCATGTGATTATTAGCTATTTTATTAAGTTTGTGTTTAAATATTTTGTTCTTTTCTATTACTTGTTTCTACTATTGTGTATCTTAATTACCTTATTAATCCTAAAGCACTCTGTTATAACCTATAACATCATTTTATGTAATACTTTGAGAAAAAAGCTACCTGTTAATGTCATTTTTAGTGAAAGCTGCATTATGGTTTCAGAAATACTAAAATATTCATGGAATTACAGATTGACAATCACCAAAATGGAGTGTATAACATGTTTCTCTGCTTTCCTCACTAGAATGAAAGTTTCATGAGGGCAGAGATTTTCTTAGTCCTTTCTTCATTGCTATCGACTTTTATAATGTCTATTATTCCTATTATGTAATAGGATGTACTTGATCTATACTTTTGACATAATAAATATTTGAATAAATTTTAGCTGTTTTAAGTTTAGTTATTCTGATTACAGTGGTTGCATACTTTTCTGTGTCTTTTATCTTCTCTCTTCCATGCAGGACCAGGGAAAGGCACAAGTTGTAAAAGCAGTTGTTGATTAAATTGTATCACGTTGAGGATCCTTACTTTGTGGCCTTGGGCTTATGTGTGTTTCTGTATGCATTTGACTTCAGAAAGCATGATTCTTTGTGATTAGTTACAGTTTAATTTGTGAGTGGCAAAATGGAGAAGTTTAAGTAGGAGTATGATAGGCTGCTGCTACTGCTAAGTCACTTCAGTCGTGTCCGACTCTGTGTGACCCCACAGACGGCAGGCCACCAGGCTCCACCTTCCCTGGGATTCTCCAGGCAAGAACACTGGAGTGTGTTGCCATTTCCTTCTCCAATGCATGAAAGTGAAAAGTGAAAGTAAAGTTGCTCAGTCGTGTCCGACTCTTTGCGACCCCATGGACTGCAGCTTACCAGGCTCCTCCATCCATGGGATTTTCCAGGCAAGAGTACTGGAGGGGGTTGCCACTTCTTTCTCTGTATGATAGGCAATTATGGCCTATTTAGTTCCTCATGATGCCCTACTATGCCTGACTTCCAGGTTACAGTTCAATTCATAGTCTAAGAGAACCAAACTTGCTCCATTTCTCTATTCTCAAACCTGCCGGAGGTAGAAGTACCAAAGTGGGGATATAGCCCATACCATTTAGAGACACTTCCTGAAAATTGCACCTACTTTTTCTTGTTAGATCTTATTTATCAGAGATTCCTTCTGACTACATACAGTGCTAAGGGAAGATGAAGAATTTAAAATTATTTGTCTAGATGACCAATATACTAACTATTTCTTAGAAGAGTTAATTAATTTTGTGGAATAGTATATTCCACATGGAAGAATCTATAAATATCTTTCCTCCTAGAGTTAGAATATAGTATGATTCCCTAAGAAAGACATCATGGAGTCCTATAGAGTTATTATTTTGATCTCGTAGTCCATGTTTTCTCAGGGATATAGATATCCCTGAGAAATATATAGACCCTGGATATAGACCTTCATATTCTAATAACCTGTAAACTATATCACAATTTAAAATCTTCTGAATATTGCATTCCTACTAACCAGGTTTAGGGGCAAAACAAATATGATGAAATTAAGAATGAATGAAGGGAAATATGCAGCAGCCACTAGTCAGCTTTTATCACATCCTATAGGGCAAGAATAAAAAAGAATCCCTTCTATGACAGGAGATCATTTCCTGCAGGTTCCATCATCTGAGTTTGACAGTGGAGAGTACATGATGGTTTCTCAGCTTTTATAGTGGGTTTCCTGCTAGTCTACAATTGGGCTTGCTCTTTCTTTATGGTGTGAGAAATTACAACCTTTATCAAGGTTGTGGTTTTGACAGTGTAATTTCCTGCAAAACTTAATAGGTTTCCAGTCAATTTTCTTCTAGGACTTTCCATGTGCAAGCAATTGCTGCTGAGGATTTTGCTGATATATATTAATTGAAGCTTAAAGTCTCTTGTCTTTTATTTGTCACCCTCTTGCTTACTGTACACTACTTTGAGAATTCCTGAAACAAGATTAGGTGGAAAAGAAACCACCTTGTCTGGTCTGCTCTACAGAGAATAAAGTGTGTTTTAAATAGGCTTGGGGAAGTAGTCTTATCATGTTGAAGTCTGTGTTTGAGAGCCACCATTAATAAAGACTTTGGTTTGAACTACCAACATATTTGTTTCTTCAGTCCTCTAAGTCCTCAAATTATTGGACTTTCAATCAATGAAAATTGCCTAGCACAGGCCTAGATTGCTTTCTCAGGCAGGATGGTGATCTTTCCAACTCTGCTTTTTGGGTGGTAAATTCTAGTCTGAGAGTATTACTCTCCATGAAGCAACTAGAAATGGCTAATGAATATCTACAGTTTGAAAATCTGAATTTCTCTAGTGCAAGAGCACATGATCTGTTTTTGAACAAAAATGAATATACAGTTGTGCCACATATTTTGAAATAACATAGCAGGTATTATTAACTTCTAGTACCAATCCTTCTCATCCAACATACAACAAATTTCAGTAATCCAACAGTGTATGCTTAAGTTCTGTTACTTGTAGCACTATAATCTAGGTACCAAAATTCTGGTTTACTTAAGGTTAGGTTTAGCTGTGAGTGTCAGAATACCTGTATTGAAAGTTATTTAAACTTGAAATTCCAATAGGCAGTCATTGCATTTAGGGTCCTTCTTTCTAAGGGCAGTAGGATATGGCAGATGAGAGCATGATTTTTGGTGCAATAATGACTTTGTTGAAGTTTTGTGTCACTACTCTCTGTGTGGCCTATGTCTTATAAATCTATCTTCATGTTCTTTAATTTTTGCAACTATAAAATTGAGATAATATGAAATAGCTCATAAAGGAGTTGTGAGAATTAAGAAGGTTAATACCTATAGTAACCTTGGAATACTTCCAGGTACAGGGTAAATTATATACATGTGAGCTTGTGATCCATTAGCTTTAGCTATGTAACTACCATCCTAGAACTAGTGTTTTATTTTTATTTATTTATTTAATTTATTATTATTATTTTTTACTTTACAATATTGTATTGGTTTTGCCATACATCAACATGCATCTGCCACAGGTGTACATGTGTTCCCCATCCTGAACCCCCATCCCATCTCCCTGCCCATACCATCCCTCTGGGTCATCCCAGTGTACCAGCCCCAAGCTTCCTGTATCATGGATCAAACCTGGACTGGTGATTCATTTCTTATATGATATTATACATGTTTTAATGCCATTCTCCCAAATCATCCCCCCTCCCTCTCCCACAGAGTCCAAAAGACTGTTCTATACATCTGTGTCTCTTTTGCTGTCTTGCATACAGGGTTGTCATTACCATCTTCCTAAATTCTATATGTATATGTTAGTATACTGTATTGCTGTTTTTCTTTCTGGCTTACTTCACTCTGTATAATAGGCTCCAGTTTCATCCACCTCATTAGAACTAATTCAAATGTATTCTTTTTAATGGCTGAGTAATACTCCATTGT
>NW_011494699.1:396118-406378 GCF_000754665.1 Bison bison bison
TGTATTCTTTTTAATGGCTGAGTAATACTCCATTGTGTGTATGTACCACTGCTTTCTTATCCATTCATCTGCTGATGGACATCTAGGTTGCTTTCATGTCCTGGCTATTATAAACAGTGCTGCGATGAATATTGGGGTACATGTATCTCTTTCGATTCTGGTTTCCTCAGTGTGTATGCCCAGCAGTGGGTTGCTGGGTCATATGGCAGTTCTGTTTCCAGTTTTTTAAGGAATCTCTACACTGTTCTCCATAGTGGCTGTACTAGTTTGCATTCCCACCAACAGTGTAAGAGGGTTCCCTTTTCCGCATCCTCTCCAGCATTTATTGCTTGTAGACTTTTGGATCACAGTCATTCTGACTGGCGTGAAATGGTACCTCATAGTGGTTTTGATTTGCATTTCTCTGATAATGAGTGATGTTGAGCACCCTTTCATGTGTTTGTTAGCCATCTGTATGTCTTCTTACGACCCAATCAAAAAATGGGCCAAAGAACTAAATAGAACTACTAGTGTTTTAAAATATCAGCCATTATGTTGCTCATTTTTCTTTGAGTTAGCAATTTGAATTGGTTACAGATGAGCCTGGCTGATGTCTAGGTGGGATTTGCTCATCAATCTGTGGTCAGTTGGTAGGTCCATTGAGGCTGGCTTGTCTATCGTGACCTCACTGAGAAAGCTGGCCCTTTATTGATGTGTTTGCTCATCCTCCATAGAGTTGGAGTGAGAATCTTCACATGACATTGGTGACAAGGCCAACTTAAAAGAAGACGACAGAGCAAATTTTAGTGTACAACATTTTTCCAAATCTGTGTTGGTATTGTTTGCTACTGTCCCACTGGCCAAAGGGAAAAGCAAGTTCATCCCATATTCAAGAAGTAAAGATGCTGTCATCATTGATGGGGGAGGAGTTATGAAGTCATATCGCAAAGGTAGAAGAAAATTTTGTAGCAATATTTGCAGTTGATTACCACTATTATTGTTGCTGTGTCTTGAGCTCTGCAGTGAATGGTCTCATTCTCAAATTAACATGACAATTCACTTCCAATCATCAATTTTGCATTCCAAGAGTAAGACGACAATGAGAATTAAGGTTATCTGGTGACACTGATTGAAGGAAATTATCCTGGGCCATTAAAATGAGTCCAGTATAATCACAAAGGTATCTAAAGTGAAAGAGGAGGCTGGAGGCTGGAGCTAATGTCATAGTCACAGAGAACTAAAGATAGTACTCTGCTGATTTCAGAGATGAACAAGGAGTACAGAAAACATCTAGGTGTTGGGAAAACAAAGGTAACAGATGCTCTCTTGAAATATATAGAAGGAACAAGACCCTGTTGAAACCTCGATTTTAATACAGTGAGGCTGGGTTAAAGTCAGATTTCCAACTTCCAGAATTGTACGATAATAAATTTATGCTTGTTTAAGCCACTAAGTTTTTGGTAATCTGTTATAACAGAAATAATTAAACAGTCTAATTCTGCTTTCATTGACTAAAACTTTGTAATGTGTCCATGTCTAACTATAGAAGAAGTTGAGGAACGTGGGTTTTTTTTTCGGAGTGGCCATGCACTTAGCTAATTTCAGAAGTTTCATTTCTGTGGAAAAAAGAGAGAAAATATACTGTGGGACAAACAGTAATCTCTGATATAATGACCTTACTAGTCTCATCAACTTAGAGCTCATGCAATTATTAAACATTTTAAAAATATTAAACTTAATTACTAAGAACCTGGTTACCGGCATAAAGTGAAAGATAAAAGCCTTAAAATATATTGGGACAATTATATAAATATGTGCAAATAAAGATATCCATTTAGGAGTTTTAAATGAGTTCAGTTCAGTTCACTTCAGTCACTGAGTCATGTCTGACTCTTTGCAACCCCATGGTCTGCAGAAGCCCAAACCCCCTTGTCCATCGCCAAACCCCAGAGTTTACGTTCCAGGTTGCTATGCAATATTGCTCTTTACAGCACTGGACTTCACTTCTATCACCAGTCACATCCATAACTGGGAGTTTTTACTTTGGCTCCATCTCTTCATTCTTTCTGGAGTTTTTTCTCCACTGATGTTCAGTAGCATATTCGGCTACCTACTGACCTGGGGAGTTCATCTTTCAGTGTCCTATCTTTTTGTCTTTTCATACTGTTCATGGGGTTCTCAAGGCCAGAATACTGAAGTGGTTTGCCATTCCCTTCTCCAGTGGACCATGTTTTGTCTGAACTCTCCACCATGACCTGTCTGTCTTGGGTGGTCCTAAAGGGCATGGCTTATAGTTTCATTGGGTGAGACAAAGTTATGGTCCCTGTGATCAGATTGGTTAGCTTTCTGTGATTGTGCTTTTCAGTCTGTCTGCCCTCTGATGGAGAAGGATAAGAGGTTTATGGAAGAGGCTTATCTCTTCCTGATGGGAGAGACTGACTGAGGGAAAAACTGATTCTTGTTCTGATGGGCGGGGCCATGCTTAATAAATCTTTAATCCAATTTTCTGTTGATGGGTGGAGCTTTGTTCCCTCCCTGTTATTTACCTAGGTTCAAATTATAGTGGAGGTAATGAAGGTAATGGTGACCTCCCTCAAAAGGTCCCATTCACACACTTCTACACTCGGTGCCCCCAACCCTGCAGCAGGCCACCACTGACCCATGCCTCTGCTAGAGATGCCTAGACACTCATGGGCAAGTCTGGGTCAGTCTCTTGTGGGGTCACTGCTCCTTTCTTCTGCATCCTGGTGCACACAAGGTTCTGTTTGTGCCCTCCAAGAGTCTTTTCCCTAGTCCTGTGTCAGTTCTGGCAGCTCTGTGGTGGAATTAATGGTGACCACTCCAAGAGGGTTTATGCCATGCCCAAGTCTATTGTACCCAGAGCCCCTGCCCCTGCAGCAGTCCACTGCTGACTCGTACCTCCACAGGAGACACTCAAGCACAGTTTTGTCTCAGTTTCTGTAGGGTCTCTGGGTCCTGGTGCTTGAGCCCTCTAAGCGACTCTGGTGGGTATGGGGTTTGATTCTAAACATGATTTCGCCCCTCCTACCATCTTGCTGGGGCTTCTCCTTTGCCCTTGGATGTTGGGTATCTCCTCAAAGTCGCTCCAGCACGGTGCAGGCACTGCTCCAGCACCTAACATCTTGCTGGGGCTTCTCTGTCCTTGGACGTAGGGTATCTCCTCACAGTCGCTCCAGTGCCACTGTATCTTGAAACCTTACAATAATTGCTTATTAGCTCCAGGATGTTTGTCATTTTTTTCAAATTTTTATATGGATGATCGTGTCAACTTTAAACAAAGATAGTATTATGTCTTTCTTCCCAATATATATATTTTTTATTTCCTTTTCTTATTGAAATAGCTAGAACTTCCAGTATGATATTGAAAAGAGGTGGTCAGAAGAGACATAATTTCCTTGTACCTAATCTTAGCTGGAAAGTTTCAAGTGTCTTACTACTAAGTTCTGGTGTTAGCTGTAGGGTTTTTGTAGATACTTTTTATCAAGTTAAGAAAGTTTCCATCTATTTTCAATTTAGTGAGAAATGTTATCATAAGTGACTATTAGTAAAGTAAGTAAAGTCACTTAGCCATGTCCGACTCTTTGTGACCCCATGGACTGTAGACTACCAGGCTCCTCTGTCCATGGGATTTTCCAGGCAAGAGTATTGGAGTGGGTTGCCATTTCCTTCTCCAGGGGATCTTCCTGACCCAGGGATTGAATCCTGGTCTCCAGCATTGCAGACAGATGCTTTACCATCTGAGCCACCTCTTGTGGCTCAACTGGTAAAGAATCCACCTACAGTGTGGGAGACTTGGGTTCGAT
This sequence comes from Bison bison bison, assembly GCF_000754665.1. Lineage (NCBI taxonomy): Eukaryota > Metazoa > Chordata > Mammalia > Artiodactyla > Bovidae > Bison > Bison bison. The sequence goes on from NW_011494699.1 coordinate 399,922, forward strand.
CCCTAGGTCAGGAAGATCCCCTGGAGAAGGGAAAGGCCACCCACTCCAGTATCCTGACCTGGTGAATTCCATGGACTCTATAATCCATGGGGTCACAAAGAGTCAGACATGGCTTAGCAAATGACTATTGGATTTTGTCAAATCCTTATTTTAATGATATAATTGTGTGTGTGTGTGTGTGTGTGTGTGTGTGTGTTTTAGCCTGTTGATGTATGTGTTGCCTACATTAATTGATTTTTGAATGTTGAACAAGCTTTTCATGCCTGAGATAAATCTCATTTGCTCTTGGTCTACAATTCTTTTTATACATTGTTGGATTCAATATGCTAATATTTTTCAAGGAATTTTGTGCCTGTGGTCATGAGAGATAACGGTCTGTCATTTTAATATGCTTGTCAAGTTTTGGTAATAAGGTAATGTTGGCCTCATAGAATGAATTAGGAAATATTTCTTCTTTTTCTATCCTCTGAAAAAGATTGTATATAATTGGTATAAATTCTTCCTTAAATGTTTGGTAGAATTCACCAATGAACCCTTATGGGCCTCCTACTTTCTGTCTTGGAAAGTTATTTATCATTGTTTTAATTTCTTTACTATTAATGGATGCAGGTCTATTCAGAGTGACTATTTATTCTTGTGTGAATTTTGGTGAATTGTATGTTTGAAGGAATTCATCCATTTCATTTAGCGTACCAAAGTTGTGTTCTTGGAGTTTTTCATAGTATTTCTTTATTATCCATTTAAAGTCTATAAGATATGTAGTGATTTCCCCTTTTCACTTCAAATGTTAGTTTTTGCATTGTCTTTCTTCTTTGCTTTCTTAGCCTGGCTACAGTCTTCTCAGTTGTATTGATCTTTTCAAAGGACAAGAATTTGATTTCTTTGAGTTTTCTGTATTGATTTTCTATTTTCAGTATCACTAATTTCTGTTCTAATTATTATTTCTAATTTTTTAACTCTGCCACATGACATTGTTTTTATTATATTTCTCAGTTGTAACTCTTCCATTTAGAATATAGAAACCATCTTCTTAAGAAGCTGTTATTCCCTCCTTCCCCCCAGTTTACAGATAATTTGAATAGTTTATCAATTCTTAAGTTGTATGCACATGAAAATTTTATAGCAACTTGTAAAAATTGTCCTTTTCTAAAAACTATTAAACATGTTGTTCAAACATGTAAGTTGTAGCTTACATGTATATGAGTTCTGAAAATAAAATGACACTTTTAAAATAATGTTTTATGCTATAAAAATTCTACATACATGCCTATGATCAAAATAAATTTTCTTACTTGGGAAATTTCCTATGCACAAATAGTGAAAAAATAAGTTATGAAACATATCAATTTATGCACTGTTAAGATTACTGAGTGCCACCTGGAGTGGAATTTTTGCAGCTACTGACTTTACAAATTCAAAATTGTTATTAAAATCCAGGTTCAAAACACTGAGTTTTGAGAATGCTTTTTTGTTGGTATGTTTATAGTAGGAAAATAAAGTCATGAAAAGAATGTATATGCTGTCAAAATTAGCAAAACATTGCCACATGCCACTTAAATATATAAAATAGAACTATCTTGCTTCAAATGTAGATTTCTCACTCTCTTACATTGTGTCAAAACCTCAAAGGGATATCTTGGTAACTAGAGTATATAGGAAGACACTGTACAGTCAACAAGCTAATCAAAACTGGCTTAATCATGCTCCTTAATGGAGTAAAGGGCCAATGGTTTATTCAAAACATCCATTTACTTACCAGAAGCAGTCAAAGAAAGGCTTTTTCCCCTCTTTTTAAATAGAAAATGGGATCTTTTAAGTTCCATTGTAGCAAAAGAACAAAGTGGGTTTAACATTTTAGTTAAGATATTTGGCATTACCAACCTTTAAAGAGAAGCAGATGCCTGAGAAATAAATCAGTCTGCTTTAACAAGTTTCTCTCACACTAATAAAATTATAATCTTTTTAAACCAGATCATAGTTGAAATCCAAATTATAAAACAATCCTCAGAAAAATTGTAACATAAAATGTTAGTTCAAATTAGATATTATCATAATTTCTTTATCATTTCAAATGTCATCAAATGGGTTATGTATATACCTCCCAGACCAAATGAAATTGTATTTATTGAATTTAAGCACACTTGAAAAGCCATCTAGCTTTATCTGCATTGTATTTTAAAATTATACCAACTTTGTTATCTTAGTTATCCATAGACTAACCAATATGATGTCAGAGGTATTTATACAAATTTTTTCCTCAATCACCCCTTGATGTGATATAACATCTTTACGCCATCAAAACACATCACTTCTAATTATCCATTTCTCAACACTTTTTTATTTGAGCTTGTATTCTTGTTCATCCTCTTTGAACACCAGCTCTTTTTTTCTGGTTCATTCTCATTCTTACCTCTGCATTTGTTTTTAACTTTATTCTTCAGCATGCTAGTAATTTTGGCCTTAAGGTAGTTATGACTCTTATTCAGGCAACAGAGATTCTTCAAAAAATAATCTTCAAAAGTCTTCAGGTGCTATATAAGACAGCAAGTGGGGAAAGCCAGATCACTAAGCACTATAGAGTCTCAAAACTCAGTTTTTCTGAAATCTCTTGTGTCATTATTCTTTTCTTCTGCTTATGTGGATTTCATTTGCTATTTTTCCAGTTCCCTCAGGTGAAAATTTAGATCTTCTTTTCTAATATATGCATCAAGTGCTATAAATTTTCCTCGTAGTACTGCTTTCACTGAATCCCACATATTTTGACAGGTTGTATTTTCATTTTGTTCAGAATAGTTTTTAATTTACTTGAAATTTCTTAATTGATCCATGTATTAACTAGAAATATATTGTTTAATCTCCACATATTTTGGGATTTTTCACTTATCTTTCTGTTACTTATTTCTAGTTAATTCCATGGTGGTCTGAGAGTAGACATTGTGAGATTTCTATTCTTTAATTTTATTAAAGTATGTTTTATGGCCCAGAAAAATATTTCAGTTTTCCATGTGAACTTGAGAAGAATGTATACTGTTGTTCTTGTAAAAAAAAATAGTTGATGGATTGTTGAGTTCACCTGTGTCCTTACTGATATTCTGCCTGCTGCGTCTGTTCATTTCTGTAAAAAGGTGTTGATGTCTCCAACTATGATAATAAATTCATGTATTGATATTTCTCATTTTAGTTCTGTTGGTGTTTGCCTTACATGGTTTGATGCTCTGTTTCCTGACACATACATGTTAAGAATTGTTACGTCTTCTTGGAGAATTGACTCCTTTACCATTAGGTTGTGTTCTTCTTTAGCCCTGATAAATTTTCTTGCTTTCAAGTATGCTTAGACTGAAATTAGTATAGTTACTCCTGCTTGTTTTGATTAGTGTTAGAATGGTATATTTTTCTCCATTCATTTGCTTTTAACCTGTCTGTGTCTATATTTAAAGTTAATTTCTTGTAAACAACATAAGAATGAGTCTTGTTTTCTTGCTCCACTCTGACAATTTGTTTAATTGGTGCATTTAACCTACTGATCACAAAGTGATTATTGACATAATTTGATTAATATTTATTGTATTCCTTACTGTTTTCTAGTTGTTGCTTTTGTTCTTTTTTTCCCCACTGTTTTTCTGCCTTTTGTAGTGGGTTTTTTTTTTTTTTTGATTTTTATATTTTTAATTAAGAATTTTTTAGAATTCTATTTTCTGTCTTTTCATAGTGTTTACTTGTTAACTTCTTTTTAAGTGGCTGCCCTGGAGTTTACAATATAAATATACAGATATCCAGATCCATTTCCAAATAACACTACATCACTTCATAGGTAGTGTACCTTCTAATAACAAAATAATTATAATTTTTCCCTTTTGTGCCTCTTAAATTGCTATCATTCATTTAACTTATATATAAGCATGCATACACATGCATACATAGAATTACTTTTTTTTGGTGATGAGAATTTTAAGATTTTTCTCTCATAGCAACTTTTGAGTATACAGTACAATATTGTTAAAACTACTGATCATGCTTTAAATAAGATACATACACAAGCATACGTAATCTCTACATTGTTGGCCTTATTATTTTGAACAAATTGCTGATTGTTACATCAACTGAAAATAAAAAAAAAAAATAGTGGATTTTACTTTGCTGTGCGTGTGTGCATGACTGCTTAGTCGTGTCCAATTCTTCATGACACCATGGACTATAGACCACCAGGCTCCTTTGTTCATAGAATTTTCCAGGCAAGAATACTGGATTTGGGTGCTGTTTCTTTCTCCAGTGGATCTGCCTGACCCAGGGATAAAACCCTCATCTCCTGCAGCTTCTGTGTCAGCAGGTGGGTTATTTACCTTTGAGCCACCTGGGCTGACCCAAGTGATTTTACTTTCTCTTCACTTGTTACTTTTAATACTTTTCTTTACCTTCTTTATATAGATCTGAATGTCTGACCCATATTATTCTTCTCCTTAAAGATCCTTTCTTTCCCAGTTTTATTGAGATATAATTTGTAACATTGAGTTTAAGATGTACAGTGGGATGATTTGATATACATCTACATAAAGAGAAACAATTACCACAAAAGTTAACATATCTATAACATCCACCACCTCATAGAATTACTTTTTTTTTTTTTTTGAGATGGGAACTTTTAAGATTTACCCTCATAGCAACTTTTGAGTATACAGTAAAATATTGTTAAAACTACTGATCATGGTTTACATTAGATCCTCAGAACTTATTTGTCTTATAAGTGGAAGTTTGTGCCCTTTTACAGCTTTTATCTCTTTCCTCAACCTTCCCCACTTCGAGTTCCAAGCTGTGGTGTGAGGTAAGCAGAACTGGAGCACTCCCACTGGGAATGGAGCTGCTTTGTATTTCAGGGGCTCTCCACCAGGCAGGTGAGAGTCTGTGATGTTCGTCACCACCCCTTGTGTGCGCCAACAAAGTCGGCTGCTTCTGGACCTGCCTCTGGACTTGCCCCTGTTGAGGAAGTGCTGGTTTTGGCTTTGATGTCAGCCCTGCTCCCAGCCTGTGCATGCTTACAAAGCCTCCTGCCTCAGAGCTGCACCCTAATATGGGCATGCTGACAACTGGGGTCCTAACGCAAACCCACACCCCACCCCATGTACACTCATAATGGGTCTTCTATGGTGGTCTGACCTCCCTCTCTTGCTCAGTTTAATGATGGCAGCCCGGACCACACTACAGGCCATTTGAGCTGTTAAAACCGTGTCCTGTCCCCAGTTTGTGCGCAGAAGCCTAAGTTTCAGTACCTGGCCACTGTGCATACTAGCAGGGGGAAAGCTTTCTTAAAACTTTGGTTCTATAAGAGATCTTATACCAGCAGGTAGCTGATATTCTGTGAGAATTGTTTCTACACGTGGATGTATTTTTGATGTGTTTGCTGAGGAAAGTGAATTTTGTGTCCTTCTACTCTGTCATCTTGATCTCCTCCCCCAATCCTAGAGATTTTTGTACATTAATTTTTAATCCTGCAGTTTACTGAATATGTTAAGTAGTTTTACAGTTTTTTGCAGGGTCTTTAGGATATTTTATATATAAAACTTTATCATCAGAGACAATTTTACTTCTTCTGTTCCATTTTTTATTTTATTCCATTTATTAACTTCTATATCTGTTTGTTTATTGTTTTATTTACCTGCCTATTACTTATTTTTACCACTTATTTTTCCCTCGTTGCTCTAGTTAGGGCTGCTAGTAATGTGGTTAAATAGGACTGGAGAGTGGGCACCTCTGTCTTGTGCCTGATCTTAGGAAAATAGCTTTCAGCTTTTTTACCACTGAGTATGATGTTGGCAATGAGTTTGTTATAAATAATTCTTACTGTATTGAGGTATGTTCCTTCTATATTCAACTTATTGAGGATTTTATCATTCCTTCTATACTCAATTTATTGAGAAAGAATAGTGTTAGATTCTTTTTTTCTGCATCCATTAAGATGATATTATATGCATTTTTCATTCTTTTAATGTGTTGTATCACACTGATTTTATGTATTTTGAACATTTGGAAATTCCAGTGATGAATCCCACTTGCTTGTGGTGAATGATTTTTGTAGAGTACTATTGAACTCAATTTGCTAGTATTCTATTGATAAATTTTGCATCTGTATTCAACTGGGATATTTTGTCTGTAGTTTTCTTTTCTTGTAGTTTCCTTATCTTATTTTGATATCAGAGTAATTAATGTTGGCCTCTTAAAATGAGTTTGGCTTCTTTAGGGGAAGAGTTTGAGAAGGACTGGTGTTAATTTTTCTTTAAAAACTTGGTAGAATTCACCGGTTAAGATCATCTGGTCCTGGGCTTTTCTTAGGTGGGAGGTTTTTGATTACTGATTCTTACTCATTATTTGATCAGATTTTTTGTTTCTTCATGATTCAGTCTTGGTAAATTGTGTATGTCTAGGGATATATCCATTTCTTCTACATTGTTCTGAAAGAACTTCC
>NW_011494699.1:406478-415489 GCF_000754665.1 Bison bison bison
CTTCCTTATATGTTTCTTGTAAGTAAGGTCTGCCTGCAATGAATTCCTTCCATATTTGTTTGTGAGAAAATATTTCTCCTTTACTTCTAATGAAAAATTTTGTAGAGTATACAATTACAGTTTGTTGTTGTTGTTGCTTTCTTTCTCTCTCAACAGTTTAAATATTTCACTCAACTTTCTTCTTGCTTGCATGGTTTCTGGGGAGACATTGGATGCAATTCTTATCTTGTTTCTTTAAATATAAAATGTTTTATTTCTCTGGATTTTCTTAGGACTGTATCTTTGACTTTCTATAGTTTGAAATAATATGCCTAGGTGTAGTTTTTTTTTTTTTTTCCTTTTTTCTTCTTCTTTTTCGTTTATCCTGCTTGCTGTTCTGTACTTCCTGGGTCTGTGGTTTCGTGTCTGACATTAGGGGAAATTCTCAGCCAGTGTCGTTTCAAATATTTTTTCTGTTTTTTCCCTCTTTTCATTTTGTTCTTTCCATTATGCATCCTGGAGAATGAAATGGCATCCCACTTCAATATTCTTGCCTGGAGAATCCTATGGACAGAGAAGCCTGGCAGGCTATAGTCCATGGGGTCACAAGAGTTGGACACGACTTAGTGACTAAACCACCACCACCATTGTGCATATGAGGGCTTTCCTGATAGCTCAGTTGTTTAAGAATCTGCCTGCAATGAAGGAGACCCTGGTTTGACTCCTGGGTCAGGAAGATCCACTGAAGAAGGGAGAGGCTACCTACTCCAGTATTCTTGGGCTTCCCTTGTGGCTCAGCTGGTAAAGAATTCACCTGCAACGTGGGAGACCTGGGTTTGATCCTTGGTTTGGGAAGGTCCCCTGGAGAAGGGAAAGACTACCCACTCCAGTATTCTGGCCTGGAGAATTCCATGGACTGTATAGTCCACGGGGTTGCAAAACGTCAGACATGACCGAGTGACTTTCACACCTTGTGAAGTTGTCTCATAATCATTGTGTATCCTGCTCCTTTTTTCACTTTTTGAAACAAAAACCTCTGTTCTTTTTTCCTTTCAATGATGCTATTGATATATATCTAGCTCAAAGATACTTTCCTCATTGGATCCCCGTCTACTAAAATGTCTATCAAGGCATTTTCATTTCATCTTCAGTAATTTTTTAATTCCTAGAATTTCTGCCTGGTTCTCTCTTAAGATGTCCATCTCTCTGTTTTTATTGCCCATCTATTCATGCATGCTAATTTGCCTGTCAGAACACTTAGCATATTAATAATAGTTTTAAATTTCTGGTCTTACATTTCCCACTTTTCTGCCATGTATGGTTCTGATACTTGCTCTGTCTTCTCAAATTGATGTAGACTCAATTTGAGTCTCAATTTGGTGTGACTTTTAATTTTTTTCATGATAGCCAAACATGATGTACTGGATAAAAGGAAGCACTATAAATAGGCCTTTAAAAATCTGGTGGTCAGTCTATAGACCTAATATGAAGTTTTAGTCTTTTAGTGCACCTATGCCTATGGACTGTGAACTTCAGAAGATGCTTTTGGGTCTTTTTTACTTTCCTTCAGGTGGGACAGTTTGGCTAGAGTAAGTTTGAGTGGAGTGTTTCCCTTTCTCAATGCAGTGAAGCTCTAATAATATCCCAATAAACAGGCACTGGTTAACTAGCTTCCCCCTGAGGGAAGAACCTGTTAGAGCTCCAGGGCATTTATTTATTTATTTTTATTTTTTAACTTTACAATATTGTATTGGTTTTGCCACATATCAAAATGAATCCGCCACAATGGGTCTTTTTTCCATTTCCCTGCCTGAAGCAAGAGGGTATTTTTATTTTTCTGGTATTTACTGTGGGAACTTGGTCCATTTCCTGGTTGTAAATTTTACAATATTGTGGGGGCTATCAATGAGTAGGTTCCCCTGGTGTTTTTAATGCTCAGACTTGTTCACGCTGAACCTCCAGCAGCTCCCCAGCTACATTTCATGTTTTCCTACTTCTGCTTTGCTGGTTCCATGATGTTTCTGCCTCTGAGTCTCCACTCTTTCCTTACTTTGAGGGTCATGTTATTCATGTGTCTGCTGATTTTTTTGTCTGTTCGGTGTTCTACCTATTGCTCGGATAGAGTGGCAACAGAAGCTCCTTGTGTGTGAAAATGAAAATCCTATTTACCTGGATTGTTTTTTCACTTTTATGATACTGTCTTTGGAAACTTGAATGATTTTTAATTTTGATGATGCCTAATTTACCTATTTTGTTTTTCATTGCTTAAGTTTTTGATGTCATATCTAAGAGCCTGCTGGCTGACTCGAAATAATTGTGATTCAGTCTTGTGTTTTCTTCTAATAGTTTTATCTTTTTAGCTCTTACATTTAAGTTTATGATCCATTTTAATTAATTTTTGTACATGCTGTAGCATTGGTAAATAACTTTATACTTTTGTAATAGGCTGCTCCAGAACCATTTTTTTGAATCATAGATATTTCTGCACATTATATTTAGATGCTCACTTGAGATGAACACACTTCCTTAGAAATAGTCTTTCTTCTGTTCCCCAAACAGAAATGTTTAAAAAATGGGATGAAAAATGTTCTAAAAAAGTGTACCTTCTCAATAGTGGATATGTTCTCCATTTTCTTAAAATAAGTGTCATAAGAACTGAAATTTAATTTGGGTTCTGTGGTGTGCTTTATTTATAAGTTTAGACGTAGGCAGAGGCTATCCCTTTGGAATTTGGCATGAATGCACAACTACCAATAATAAATACTTTTTTTTCCTACTTGTCTGTGCATCTATTTTATCTAGGGCCTTATAAGAGTGTGTGTGTATGGATAGTCAAGGGCAGGATTTGGGCACTTGTGGATACCATAGCCCATAAAACATGTTTTTTTTTCACCTATTTCATTGTTCTGCCCATATGAGAAAAATATTTTAATGGAGATAAAGCAGGTGTATATGAAAGGATTCTTACCAAAATATGAAGCACAATTATAGAAACTCACAATGGGGTAGATTACAATAGATACTACTTGTATGTACAAATAATAGGCTAAGGAAAAGGAAAGAGAAGTGCAAATAAGCTATGATAAGTCCTCCAGAACACTCTGGTTGCTTCTCCATGTTGAGCACAATATAAACTACTATGCAGAGATGTAATGCAGAATTTGAGAAAACATAGTCCTTTGAGGAGAAATAGACTTGCTTTTGATTTCTGGCACTTCTAACTATTTGAATGATGACAGAGATTTTACTCAATCTCTCCCTCAGTTTTCTCTCCAGAAAAACTGAAATAGAAAATATTTGGAAAGACTTTTAACATTTATTTTATAAATACTGAGTGCTATTCAGCTTACTAAACCATAAGACTGGGTGTGCACAGCAGCACTCAGGTATCAAATGGAAGTGCTACATATGAGCTCAGGGTCAGCAGGCCCTGAAGACATAAGTAAGTTAAATAAAAATGTTACTCAAATGCCCATGGTCCTAATTTCTGTTACACTTTTTTTCTGGCCCACACCTTTGGTCCCATGGGGAACACCAGTCAATTAGCTGAGGAAAATAAAGTCTGAGCCTGGTTTACAGATGATTCTGCAGATATGTAGATATCACTCACAAATGGAGAGCCTCACCACTACAGGCCCTTTCCTGGACACCCCTGAAGGGCAGTTCTCCCCATGGGCTAAGTGAACACCCCCAATGTCCTGTGAGAGGCACAGAATCAAGCCACAGGGGACTGATTGTTCTCAAACTTTGATGTCTAATGGGAATATTGCCCTGCTAGAATTTAGAAGTGCATAGGATCCATGACCCTTGATTTCATTCTAGTTTCTCTCTTTTAGAATGGGAATATCTATCCTATGACTGTCCTACTATTGTATTTTGGAAGCAGATAAGTTGTCTGGTTTCACAGGTTGATAGAAAGGAATTTTGCTCCAAGATGAATACTTTCTTGAGTCTCATTCATAACTAAGATGATATTTAAAATAGTAAGTGATTGATATTTAGATGAGATTTTTCACCAATTGTTGATACTGAATGGTTAGGACTTTTGGGCATGTTGGGTTCTGCATGTAGTCATTGTTGTCACTGTTTAGTCACTCAGTCATGTCTGACTCTTTGCGACCCCGTAGACTGTAGCCCACCAGACTCCTCTGTACATAATATTTCCCTGGCAAGAATACTGGACTGTGTTGCCATTTCCTTCTCCAGGGGATCTTCCCAACCCAGGGATCAAGCCCATGTCTCCTGCATTGGCAGGCAGATTCTTTATCTCTGAGCTATCAGGGCCCATTCTGCATGTAGGCAGGCCTTAAATTTTGGAAGCCAGAGGTGAACTATTAAAGGTTATATTGTGGCCCCTGAAAATGTTTATCTAACCCCCATTTCTTTAGAATGTGGTGCTGTTTGAAAATAGGATCATTGCAGATGAAAATTACTGAATTGAGATGAGGTTGTACCAGAGTAGTGTGGACCCTTAATCTAATATGATGAGTGGCCTTAGAAGAGGGCAGACCCAGGAGGAGGGAATGCTAAGTGAATATGGAGGCAGAGATAGAACTTAGGCTGCCACGAGCCAGAAAACACCTGAGGCTATCAGAGGTTAGAAAAGGCAAGGAAAGATCCTGCTCTAGAGACTCCAAGAAAGCATGGCCCAGTCAACACCTTGATTTTGGACTTCTGGCCTCCAGAACTTTGGGAGAATAAATATCTGTTGTCTTAAGCCTACCAGTCTGTGCTGCTCTGTTATGACAGTGCTAGGAAACTGATACACATGCTTTATATAAATATAGCACTTTTTAGTTTTGGAAGTATTTAATTCTGTATTTATCTAAAGGAAAGTGAGTTTCCTCAGTTGTGTCTGACTTTTTGCGACCCCATGGACTGTAGCCTATCAGGTTCCTCTGTCCATGGGATTTTCCAGGCAATAGTACTGAGTGGATTGCCATTTCCTTCTCCAGGGGATCTCCCCTACCCAGGGATCGAACCCAGGTCTCCCATATTGTAGACAGATGCCTTACCATCTAAGCCACCAGGGAAGTCCTGATTCCCATAAAAGCATTCTAAGGAATTACTATCATTATACAGAAGATAAAAATTATTCAGTCCAAAGAAACCTAACAGTCCTTCTGAGAGCTAAAACATAATTTTCTGCCTTTAATTTCTAAATGGTATTTTAAAATAATAAGTTAACAGACATCCCGAGAAATTGGAATCATGCAAACAAATTCATATGTATACTAGTTCCCCAGGTAGGTATGACTGGTTAGAGATGGTATAAAAAGACAAGAGGAAAGTTAATAGGTTAAAAAAAAAAGTTAAGGCAATATCTCTACCATAATTTCTGCCTTCATATTAAGAAATATAATGGGTGGTTTCACTACTATGTCTATAGTAATTGAGTATAAATGTGTTTTTCATTAGGGATGTACTTTGTTATCCCCAAATTCAGCATATAAGAAGTAGATTATTATAATTTTCACCAGTATTTCCCTAAAAATTTCTCTTTGCTGATCTTGAAGATACTGATCTTTTGGTTCTCAATCTTAGTGGCATATCCTCAGGTCTATAAAGTTCATGGAAAATGTGTGGAGGAAGTTGAAGATATAAAGAAATAAAGGAGATGGAGGACTTTACAGATTCTTTTGTGGTGTGAAACTTTGCTCTTGAATACAAAACATTGTTTTAAATCCAAACATGCCAAAGCACTTAAGAAAACCTAAACTTAGAAACTTATGTGTTATTATCTACATAAAAAATGGGGGAAGAAAAATAAGGAATCAAGAGGTTAAGTGTTTTATCTGAATTACAAAAATCCAGAACAGAGCAGTAAGTAGGTGTAAAAATTCATATTCTGAAACTTATAGTTACAGCTAGAAATCACTGGACCTTTCTACCAATGATAAATTTTCCTCTCAAGGAGCAGTGGAGCAGACAACTTTTTTTTGTTGACAAGATCTGGAAGGGTCTGGGATTTTACCCTGTTTACAAGCTAAATAATTATCCTATTATTGTTTTATATGGCCTTGCAGAAAACATAGGAGTCTTTGATGGAAGACAAAGGACTTACTATTCATAGTAAGAGAAGCAGCCAGAAATTCACATTGATCTGTGTTGGTTCTCATGCTCCCCTAACCCATGCTTTTGTTCAGTTGTTTAGTCGTGCCAAGTCTTTGCAGCCCCATGAACTATATAACCTGCTATGTTCCTCTGTCCATAGAATTTTCCAGGCAAGAATAATGGAGCTGGTTTCCTCTTCTTACTCTAGGGGTGGAGAAGGAAATGGCAACCCACTCCAGTATACTTTCCTGGGGAATCCCATGGACAGAGGAGCCTGGCAGGCTACAGTCCTATGGGGTCATAAGAGTTGGGCACAACTTAGCAGCTAAACCACCACCACCACTCTAGGGGATCTTCCTGACCCAGGGATTGACCCTCGGTCTCTTGCATTTGCAGGTGGATATTTTTTAACCACTGAGCCACCTGAAAAGACCCTCCCTTAACCTATAGTAAGATATAAAGGGTCTTTTGTAGATACCTGCACACCCCTGTGGGCTGTATTTCCTGAGGTAACTCCCAAACTGGGAGGGCTTACTGCTTTTATAGGGATTAGAAGCAAACCTGCTCTTTGGGAAGGGTTGTTTCCTCCTCAAAGTTGCTTTCTGAGAACTGACCCAAGTAAAGGGCAATCAGAGGCTATATTCTTGGCATACCCAGGAGGAATATGCAAGTGCTTCAAAGCCCAAAGCAGGTCATCCTTTCTAGGAATCTACCCCCTGCCTTGCATGTTCTCAGCAAAACTCACATTTTCAATATGCCACTCTGTCAAACACTCTGGTTAATTTTACCCAGCAGACTGGTGTAAAATCAATTCTGTTTTTACTAATATGATATTTTGGTTATAATCAACAGGACTCCAAGCACCAGGTCAAGCTCAGTACTGACGACTTCAATTTTGCTCAGTAGGACACAGAATCAGCCATCTATAAATATGTCTAAGGAAAGAACAGTTAATTTTACTTTAGCAAACCAGGCTATATCTTAGGCCAGGATACTATCTGTTGTGATGTAGGCAAGGCAGGTTAGACGGACCTACTGATTTTTGGTGTTGCTATAGTTAATGTTTATATTCCCCCAAATTCATACATTATAACCTAATCCCCAGGATAATTGGTATTTGGAGATGGAGCATTTGGTCAAGAATTGGGTCAAGAGGGTGGAGTTCTCATGGTTGAATTAATGCACTTAATAAAAATGTCTCCAAAGAGTTCTCTTACTCCCTCCACAATGTGAGAATATAGAGAGAAGAAGGCCACCTATGAAAAAAGAAGCAGGCCTTCACCATACACCAATTCTGCCAGCATTCTGATCTTAGACTTCCCAGTTTCCAGTCTATGAGAATTCATGGTCGTCATTTAAGCTACCCAGTCTATGGCATTTTTGTTATAGCAGTTCAAAGGACTATATAGGTATCACCGCCAATAAAATTACAGGGCTAATAGATGTGCCAAAAATCAACCTCCATACCTAATGAAAAGATATTTTATGGGGACATTTTGCATGTATATAAATATATAACTGGGGTGGGCATGGGTCACTAGAGTTCATATTGTATTTCATCATTATATTGCTTTGTTAAGCCATATGGTCAATGTCATGGTGTATTTTCACCTTCAGTTATCATACATGGCACAACATGAGGCTACTCAGACATAGAAAACACCCTCTTCTAACAACACAAGAGACAATTTTACACATGGACATCACCAGATGGTCAATACCAAAATCAGATTGTTTGTATTATTTGTAGCTGAAGATGGACAACCTCTATACAGTCAGCAAAAACAAATCCAAGAGCTGACTGTGTCTCAGATCATGAACTCATTGTTGCCAAATTCAGACTTAAATTGAAGAAAGTACGGAAACCCACTAGACCATTCAGGTATGCCCTAAATCATATCCCTTATGATCATACAGTGGGAGTGACAAATAGATTCAAAGGTTTATATCTGATAAACAGAGTGCTTGAAGAACTATGGATGGTGGTTCTTAACATTGTACAGGAGGCATTGATTAAAAGCATCCCCAAGAAAAAGAAATGTAAAAAGGCAAAATGGTTGTCTTAGGAGCCTTACAAATAGCTGAGAAAAGAAGTGAAAGACAAAAGAGAAAAGGAAAGACATACCCATCTGAATGCAGAGTTCCAAAGAATAGCAACAAAAGATAAGAAGCCTTATTAAGTGAACAATGCAAAGAAATAGAGGAAAACAATAGAATGGGAAAGACTACAGATCTCTTAAAGAAAAATAGAGATATCAAAGGAACATTTCACACAAAGATGGGCACAATAAAGGACAGAAACAATGAAGATCTAACAGAAGCAGAAGATATTAAGAAGAGGTGGCAATAATCACTACATAATGATCAAAGGATCAATCCAAGAAGAAGATATAACAATTATAAATATATATGCACCCAACACGGGAGCACCGCAGTATGTAAGACAAATGCTAACAAGTATGAAATGAGAAATTAACAATAACACAATAATAGTGGGAGACTTTAATACCCCACTCACACCTATGGATAGATCAACTAAACAGAAAATTAACAAGGAAACACAAACTTTAAATGATACAATAGACCAGTTAGACCTAATTGATACCTATAGGACATTTCATCCCAAAACAATGAATTTCACCTTTTTCTCAAGAGAACATGGAACCTTCTCCAGGATAGACCACATCCTGGGCCATAAAGCTAGCCTTGGTAAATTCAAAAAAATAGAAATCATTCCAAGCATCTTTTCTGACCACAATGCAGTAAGATTAGATCTCAATTACAGGAGAAAAACTATTAAAAATTCCAACATATGGAGGCTGAACAACACGCTGCTGAATAACCAACAAATCACAGAAGAAATCAAAAAAGAAATCAAAATTTGCATAGAAACGAATGAAAATGAAAACACAACAACCCAAAACCTGTGGGACACGGTAAAAGCAGTCCTAAAGGGAAAGTTCATAGCAATACAGGCA
>NW_011494699.1:415862-416557 GCF_000754665.1 Bison bison bison
AACAAGACAAGGGTGCCCACTTTCACCATTACTATTCAACATAGTTTTGGAAGTTTTGGCCACAGCAATTAGAGCAGAAAAAGAAATAAAAGGAATCCAAATGGAAAGAAGAAGTAAAACTCTCACTATTTGCAGATGACATGATCCTCTACATAGAAAACCCTAAAGACTCCACCAGAAAATTACTAGAACTAATCAATGACTATAGTAAAGTTGCAGGATATAAAATCAACACACAGAAATCCCTTGCATTCCTATACACTAATAATGAGAAAACAGAAAGAGAAATTAAGGAAACAATTCCATTCACCATTGCAACGAAAAGAATAAAATACTTAGGAATATATCTACCTAAAGAAACTAAAGACCTATATATAGAAAGCTATAAAACACTGGTGAAAGAAATCAAAGAGGACACTAATAGATGGAGAAATATACCATGATCATGGATTGGAAGAATCAATATAGTGAAAATGAGTATACTACCCAAAGCAATTTATAGATTCAATGCAATCCCTATCAAACTACCAACAGTATTCTTCACAGAGCTAGAACAAATAATTTCACAATTTGTATGGAAATACAAAAAACCTCGAATAGCCAAAGTGATCTTGAGAAAGAAGAATGGAACTGGAGGAATCAACCTACCTGACTTCAGGCTCTACTACAAAGCCACAGTTATCAAGACAGTATGG
>NW_011494699.1:417716-422061 GCF_000754665.1 Bison bison bison
ATGGAGAACAGTGTGGAGATTCCTTAAAAAACTGGAAATAGAACTGCCTTATGATCCAGCAATCCCACTGCTGGGCATACAAACTGAGGAAACCAGAAGGGAAAGAGACACGTGTACCCCAATGTTCATCGCAGCACTGTTTATAATAGCCAAGACATGGAAGCAACCTAGATGTCCATCAGCAGATGAATGTATAAGAAAGCAGTGGTACATATACACAATGGAGTATTACTCAGCCATTAAAAAGAATACATTTGAATCAGTTCTAATGAGGTGGATGAAACTGGAGCCTATTATACAGAGTGAAGTAAGCCAGAAGGAAAAACATAAATACAGTATACTAACGCATATATATGGAATTTAGAAAGATGGTAACGATAACCCTGTATACGAGACAGCAAAAGAGACACAGATGTATAGAACAGTCTTATGGACTCTGTGGGAGAGGGAGAGGGTGGGAAGATTTGGGAGAATGGCATTGAAACATGTAAAATATCATGTATGAAACGAGATGCCAGTCCAGGTTCAATGCACGATACTGGATGCTTGGGGCTGGTGCACTGGGACGACCCAGAGGGATGGTATGGTGAGGGAGGAGGGAGGAGGGTTCAGGATGGGGAACAACAACAAAAATATAATAATAAACCATGTTTGTTGTTCCTTTGTCAATTAAAAAAAAAGAAATAGAGGAAAACAATAGAATGGGAAAGACTAGAGATCTCTTAAAGAAAAATAGAGATATCAAAGGAACATTTCACACAAAGATGGGCGCAATAAAGGACAGAAACAATGAAGATCTAACAGAAGCAGAAGATATTAAGAAGAGGTGGCAATAATATTCAGAAGAACTATACAAAAAAGATCTTTATGACTTGAATAACATGATGGCGTGATCACTCATCTAGAGCCAGACATCCTGTGGTGTGAAATCAAGTGGGTGTTAAGAAGCATCACTATGAACAAAGCTAGTGGAAGTGATGAAATTCCAGTTGAGCTATTTCAAATCCTAAAAGATGATGCTGTGAATGTGCTTCACTCAATATGCCAGTAAATTTGGAAAACTCAGAAGTGGCCACAGGACTGGAAAAGGTCAGTTTTCATTCCAATCTCAAATAAGGGCAATGCCAAAGAATATTTAAACTGTTGCATAATTGCATTCATTTCCCATGCTAGCAAGGTCATGCTAATTAGCAAAGTCATGCTCAAAATCCTGCAAGGAAGGCTTCAACAAAACATACACAAAGAATGTCCAGATGTTCATGCTGGATTTGAAAAAGGCAGAGGAACCAGAGGCCAAATTGTCAATATCTGTTGAATCATAGAAAAGGCAAGAGAATTCCAGAAAAACATCTACTTCTGCTTCACTAGCTATGCTAAAGCCTTTGACTATGTGTATCACAATACCTGTGGAAAATTCTTCAAGAGATGGGAATACCAGAGTACCTTACTGCCTCCTGTGAAACTATGCAGGTCAAGAAGCAACAGTTAGAACCAGACATGGAACAATGGATTTTTTCAAAATGGGAAAAGAGTATATAAAGGCCATATGTTGTCATCCTGCTTATTTAGCTTATAAGTTTATTTAGCTTAGTATATCATGCAAAATGTCAGGCTGGATGAAGCACAAGCTGGAATCAAGATGGCCAGGAGAAATATCAATAACTTTAGATATGCTGCTGACACCATAGTTATGGCAGAAAGGGAAGAGGAACTAAAGAGCCTCTGGATGAAGGTGAAAGAGGAGAGTGAATAGCTTGACTTAAAACTCAACATCCTAGAAACTAAGATCATGGCATCTGATCCCATCACTTCATGCCAAATAGATGGGAAAATAATGGAAACAGTGAGAAACTTCATTTTCTTGGGCTCTGAAATCACTGAAGATGGTGACTGCAGCCATGAAATTAAAAGATGCTTGCTCCTTGGAAGAAAAGCTATGTCCAACCTAGACAGCGTATTAAAAAGCAGAGACATACTTTACCGACAAAAGTCCATCTAGTCAAAGCTAAGGTTTTTCCAGTACTCATGTGTGGATGTGAGAGTTGGACCATAAAGAAGACTGGATGCCAAAGAATTGATGCTTTTTAACTGCAGTGTTAGAGAAGACTCCTGAGTGTCCCTTGAACTGCAAGAAGATCAAACCAGTTAATCCTGAGATAAATCAACCCTGAATAGTTATTAGAAGGACTGATGCTGAAGGTCTAATACTTTGGGCACCTTATATGAAGAGCTGACTCATTGACGAAGACCCTCTTGCTGGGAAAGATAAAAGGCTGCAGGAGAAAAGAATGACAAAGGGTGAGATTTTTGGATAGTATCACTCAATGGACCTTAGTTTGAGCAAACTTTGAGAGATAGTGAAGAACAAGGAAGCCTGGCTTGCTGCATTCCATGGGGTCGCAAAGAGTTGGACATGACTGATCAACTGAACAACTATTCAGACATCAGAAGTATATGAATTTATGTCATTCATGCAGAAACAAAGTGGTGTTAGCTGAACACACCAACTTTGTGAGTTACCATTAGTAGCCTCAACCAAAGCAGAATAATTCAGGACTGGTTACGTCCACATGAATTTTTCTATAATGTGTGGAGAGAAATGACAAACCCTCAGACTGCCAACCTCAGCTACCACTGGAGTCAGATAGATCCAGGGGACAGAGCATTAGTTTCCCTTTTCCACTTCCAACATTTCCTAGGCCTGCTGCTGCTGCTGCTGCTGCGGCTAAGTCGCTTCAGTCGTGTCCAACTCTGTGCGACCCCATAGACGGCAGCCCGCCAGGCTCTGCCGTCCCTGGGATTCTCCAGGCAAGAACACTGGAGTGGGTTGCCATTGCCTTCTCCATTGTGTGAAAGTGAAAAGTGAAAGTGAAGTCGTTCAGTGGCGTCGGACTCGTAGCGACCCCATGGACTGCAGCCTACCAGGCTCCTCCATCCATGGGATTTTTTAGGCAAGAGTACTGGAGTGGCTTGCCATTGCCTTCTCCTAGGCCTAAGATGTTCATTTTCCAGACACTGGAATTTTTTGAGCGAACTCTGGGAGATGGTGAGGGACAGGGAAGCCTGGTGTGCTGCAGTCCATGGGGTCGCATAATGTCGCACACAACTTGGAAATTGAAAACAACCACCATCACAAATTGCCATGTCCCAATTAATCAGCTATAAATTCTCCTTTTTCTCCTAACCTGCACTTTACTTGCACTCAGACTGATTATCCAGAAAGGTTATAGGGGAATATGAAATTTTCACAATACGTCTCTATAATCCCATTCTGTACTGATCATTAATAGCTAGCAGTCAAAGGGGAAATAGGATGGAATAGGCTGCATATCAATAACCTCAGATATGCAGGGGGCAGGAGGAGAAGGGGGTGGCAGAGGATGACATGACTGGATGGCATTGCTGACTCCATGGACATGAGTTGAAACAAACTCCAGGAGACAGTGAAGGACAGGGAAACATGGCATGCTACAGTTCATGGGGTTGCTAAAAGTCAGACACGACTTAGTGACTGAACAACAACATGTCATTTACAGGTATTCTGCCTTGTCCATCAGAAGTATCTCTGACTTCTGTCCAGATCTGGGTAGTATCAAATTAGTGTCCTCCAGTGAGACCTAGAGCCAGACATCCTATAATGTGAAGTCAAGTGGTCCTTAGAAAGCAACACTACTAACAAAGCTAGTGGAGATGATGGAATTCCAGTTGAGCTATTTCAAATCCTGCAAGATGATGCTGTGAAAGTGCTGCACTCAATATGCCAGCAAATTTGGAAAACTCAGAAGTAGCCACAGCACTGGAAAAGGTCAGTTTTCATTCCAATCCCAAAGAAAGCCAATGCCAAAGAATGCTCAAACTACCACACAATTGCACTCATCTCACATGCTAGTAAAGTAATGCTCAAAATTCTCCAAGCCAGGCTTCAGCAATACGTGAACCGGGAACTTCCTGATGTTCAAGCTGGTTTTAGAAAAGGCAGAGGAACCAGAGATCAAATTGTCAACATCTGCTGGATCATGGAAAACAGAGTTCCAGAAAAACATCTATTTCTGCTTTATTGACTATGCCAAAGCCTTTGACTGTGTGAATCACAATAAACTGTGGAAAATTCTGAAAGAGATGGGAATACCAGACCACCTGACCTGCCTCTTGAGAAACCTGTATGCAGGTCAGAAAGCAACAGTTAGAACTGGACATGGAACAGCAGACTGGTTCCAAATAGGAAAAGGAGTACGTCAAGGCTGTATATTGTCACCCTGCTTATTTAACTTATATGAAGAGTACATCATGAGAAACGCTGGACTGGAAGAAACACAAGCTGGAATCAAGATTGCTGGGAGAAATA
>NW_011494699.1:422295-429492 GCF_000754665.1 Bison bison bison
AGGCTTACTTCTTGGAAGGAAAGTTATGACCCACCTAGATAGCATATTCAAAAGCAGAGACATTACTTTGCCAACAAAGGTCCATCTAGTCAAGTCTATGGTTTTTCCTGTGGTCATGTATGGATGTAAGAGATGGACTGTGAAGAAGGCTGAGTGCCGAAGAATTTATGCTTTTGAACTGTGGTGTTGGAGAAGACTCTTGAGAGTCCCTTGGACTGCAAGGAGATCCAACCAGTCCATTCTGAAGGAGATCAGCCCTGGGATTTCTTTGGAAGGAATGATGTTAAAGCTGAAACTCCAGTACTTTGACCACCTCATGTGAAGAGTTGACTCATTGGAAAAGACTCTGTTTAGTGCCTATGAAAACAACAACAGAAAGATAAGACCCCCTCCAGACAGGGGAACCTTGAAGATCATATCTAGGTTACTCATCGCCTAAGAGAAAATAGACACTAATCACCCCTTCCTCCAGACAGGCCATAAATTGTTCTGTATCAGTTGGAGTGTAACCTCGGGTTTATTGATTATTGGCTAATTGTTTGACTGTTTGAGCACATAGCACGTGAATGATGGGGTTATTGGATTGTATTTTCCTTGGTTTATGTAAGTCTCAAGGAATTTGGAGTGGTGTGTTCAGACATGTACACATGGGGTATAAAAGATTTTCACAAATGCTGGTCAGGGTCCTTGGCTAAGAAGGAGACTCTGCCTTGGGCCTGCCTGTGTAGTAAACTGCTCTCTACTAAAAAAAAAAAAAAAAAAGACTAGATACTGGGAGGGATTGGGGCAGGAGGAGAAGGGGACGACGGAGGATGAGATGACTGGATGGCATCACTGACTCCATGGATGTGAGTCTGAGTGAACTCCGGAAGTTAGTGATGGACAGGGAGGCCTGGCGTGCTGCGATTCATGGGGTCGGGAAGAGTCGGACATGACTGAGCGACTGAATTGAACTGAACTGAATGAGTCCTAGTGTACTCTTCAATATACCATAGTAGAAGTTAGTAGCAGCTTAGTCACTAAGTCATGTCTGACTCTTGTTACCTCACAGACTATAGCCTGCCAGGCACATCTGTCCATGGGATTCTCCAGGCAAGAATAACGGAGTGGGTTTCCAATTCCTTCTCTAGGAGGTCTTCCCAACCCAAGAATTGAAACCACGTCTCTGTTTTGCAGGCAGATTCATATGCATTTCAGGCAGATTCAATGTACCATGAATTAATTTAAATATCAGAGATTATAAATTATTTATGTACAATAATCATAAAAAAATGTTTATGATTTTTGAAGCTTAGTCAGTTCAGTCTCAGTCATGTCTGACTCTTGCAGCCTCATGGACTGCAGCACGCCAGGCTTCCCTGTCCACCACCAAAACACGGAGTTTGCTAAAGCTTATGTACATTGAGTCAGTGATGCCACCCAGCTATCTCATCCTCTGTTGTTCCCTTCTCCTCCTGCCTTTAATCTTTCCCAGCATCATGGTCTTTTCCACTGAGTCAGTTCTTCACATCAGCTTCAGTATCAGTCCTTCCAATGAATATTCAAGACTGATTTCCTTTAGGATGGACTAGTTTGATCTGTTTGCAGGGCAAGTGTCTCTCAAGATTCTTCCCCAACACCACAGTTCAAAAGCATCAATTCTTCAGTGCTCAGCTATCTTTATGGTCCAACTCTCAAATCCACACATGACTACCTATGCTATGGAAAAAACATAGCTTTGACTAGACAGATCTTTGTCAGTAAAATAATGTCTCTGCTTTTTAATAAACTGTCTGTGTTAGTCATAGCTTTTCTTCCAAGAAGTAAGTGTCTTTTAATTTCATGGCTGCAGTCACCATCTGCAGTAATTTTGGAGCTCAGGAAAATAAAATCTCTCACTGTTTCCATTGTTTCCCCATGAATTTGATATGAAGTGATGGGACCAGATGCCATGATCTTCATTTTTGAATGTTGAGTTTTAAGCCAGATTTTTCACTTTTATCTCTTTTTTCATCAGGAGGCTCTTTACTTCCTCTTCACTTTCTGCCATAGGGTGGTGTCATCTGCATATATGAGGTTATTGATATTTCTCCCGGCAATCTTGATTCAACCTTGTGCTTCAACCAGCCCAGCATTTTGCATGATGTACTCCGGATATAAGTTAAATAAGCTGGATGACGATATAGAGCCCTGACATAATCCTTTCCCAGTTTTGAACCAGTCCATTGTTCCATGTCCAGGTCTAACTGTTGCTTCTTAACCTGCATATAGATTTTTCACGAGGCAGGTAAGGTGGTCTCATATTCCTTTCTCTTTAAGAATTTTCCACAGTTGTTGTGATCCACATATCAAAGGCTTTGGCCATAGTCAATAAAGCAGAAGTAGATGTTTTCCTGGAATTCTCTTTCTTTTTCTATAATCCAGCGGATGTTGGCAATTTGATCTCTGGTTCTGCTGCCTTATCTAAATCAAACTTGAGCATCTGGAAGTTCATGGATCATGTGTACTGTTGAAACTTCACTTGGAGACTTTTCAGCATTACTTTGCTAGCATATGAGATGAGTACAATTGAAAGGTAGTTTGAAGATTCTTTGGCATTGATTTTCTTTGGGGTTGGCATGAAAACTGCCCTTTTCCAGTCCTGTGGCAACTGTTGAGTTTTCCAAATTTGCTAGCATATTGAGTGTAGCAGAAATAGATGTTTTTCTGGAACTCGCTTGCTTTTTCGATGATCCAGTGGATGTTGGCAATTTGATCTCTGGTTTCTCTGCCTTTTCTAAAAGCAGCTTGAACATCTGGAAGTTCACAGTTCACGTATTGCTGAATTTTGAGCATTACTTTACTAGCGTGTGAGATGAGTGCAATTGTGTGGTAGTTTGAGCATTCTTTGGTATTGCCCTTTGGGATTGGAATGAAAACTGACCTTTTCCAGTCCTGTGGCCACTACTGAGTTTTCCAAATTTGCTGGCATATTGAGTGCAGCACTTTTACAGCATCATCTTACAGGATTTGAAATAGCTCAACTGGAATTCCATCATTTCCACTAGCTTTGTTCGTAATGATGCTTCCTAAGGCCCACTTGACTTCACATTCCAGGGTATCTGGCTCTAGGTGAGTGATCACGGTATCGTGATTATCTGGGTTGTGAAGATCTTCTTTGTACAGTTCTTCTCTGTATTCTTGCCACCTCTTCTTAATATCTTTTGCTTCTGTTAGGTCCCTACCATTTCTGTCCTTTATTGAGCCCATCTTTGCACAAAATGTTCCCTTGGTATCTCTAATTTTCTTGAAGAGATCTCTAGTCTTTCCCATTCTATTGCTTTCCTCTATTTCTTTGCATTGATCAATGAAGAAGGCTTTCTTATCTCTCCTTCCTATTCTTTGGAACTCTGCATTCAAATGGGCATATCTTTCCTTTTCTCCTTTGCTTTTTGCTTCCCTTGTTTTCACAGCTATTTATAAGGCCTCCTCAGACAGCCATTTAGGTTTTTTGCATTTCTTTTTCTTGGGGATGGTCTTGATTCCTGTATCCTGTACAATGTCATGACCTCCATCCATAGTTCATCAGGCACTCTGTCTAACAGATCTAGTCCCTTAAATCTATTTCTCACTTCCACTTTATAGTCATAAGGGATTCGATTTAGGTCATACTGGGATGATCTAGTGGTTTTCTCCTCTTTCTTCAATTCAATTCTGAATTTGGCAATAAGGAGTTCATGATCAGAGCCACAGTCAGCTCCCAGTCTTGTTTTTGCTGACTGTATAGAACTTTTCCATCTTTGGCTGCAAAAAATTAATCAGTCTGATTTTGGTGTCAACCATCTGGTGATGTCCATGTGTAGAGTCTTCTCTTGTGTTGTTGG
The DNA here is from genome assembly GCF_000754665.1 of Bison bison bison. Classification (NCBI taxonomy): domain Eukaryota; kingdom Metazoa; phylum Chordata; class Mammalia; order Artiodactyla; family Bovidae; genus Bison; species Bison bison. The sequence continues at coordinate 426,138 of NW_011494699.1, forward strand.
AAGAGGGTGTTTGCTATGACCAGTGGGTTCTTTTGGCAGAACTCTATTAGCCTTTGCCCTGCTTCATTCTGTACTCCAAAGCCAAATTTGCCTGTTACTCCAGGTGTTTCTTGACTTCCTACTTTTGCATTCCAGTCCCCTATAATGAAAAGAACATATTTTTTGGGTGTTAGTTTTAGAAGGTCTTGTAGGACTTCATAGAACTGTTCAACTTCAGCATCTTCAGGGTCACTGGTCAGGGCATAGATTGGATTACCATAATATTGAATAGTTGCCTTGGAGATGAACAGAGATCATTCTGTCATTTTTTGAGATTGACTATGCCAAAGCATTTGACTGTGTGGATCACAATAAACTGTGGAAAATTCTGAGAGAGATGGGAATACCAGACCACCTGACCTGCCTCGTGAGAAGTCTGTATGTAGGTCAGGAAGCAACAGTTAGAACTGGACATGGAACAACAGACTGGTTCCAAATAGGAAAAGGAGTACGTCAAGGCTGTATACTGTTACCCTGCTTATTTAACTTATATGCAGAGTACATCATGAGAAATGCTGGGCTGGAAGAAACACAAGCTGGAATCAAGACTTCTGGGAGAAAGATCAATAACCTCAGATATGCAGATGACACCACCCTTATGGCAGAAAGTGAAGACGAACTAAAGAGTCTCTTGATGAAAGTGGAAGTGGAGAGTGAAAAAGTTGGCTTAAAGCTCAACATTCAGAAAACGAAGATCATGGCATCCGGTCCTATCACTTCATGGCATATAGATGGGGAAACAGTGGCTGACTTTATTTTTCTGGGCTCCAAAATCAGTACAGATGGTGACTGCAGCCATGAAATTAAAAGACGCTTACTCCTTGGAAGGAAAGTTATGAACAACCTAGACAACATGTTAAAAAGCAGAGACATTACTTTGCCAACAAAGGTCCATCTAGTCAAGGCTATGGTTTTTCCAGTGGTCATGTATGGATGTGAGAGTTGGACTGTGAAGAAAGCTGAGTCCCAAAGAATTGATGCTTTTGAATGTGATGTTGGAGAAGACTCTTGAGAGTCCCTTGGACTGCAAGGAGATCCAACTAGCCAATCCTAAAGAAGATCATCCCTGGGTTTTCATTGGAAGGACAGATATTGAAGCTGAAACTCCAATGCTTGGCCACCTAATGCGAAGGGCTGACTCATTTGAAAAGACCCTGATGTTGGGAAAGATTGAGGATAGGAGAATAAGGGGATGGTAGTGGGTGAGATGGTTGGATGGCATCTCCGACTCAATGGAAATGGGTTTGGGTGAACTCCAAAAGTTGTTGATGGACAGGTAGGCCTGGTGTGCTGCACTTCATGGGGTCACAAAGAGTTGGACACAACTGAGTGACTGAACTGAATTGAAATGAGTGTAGCACTTTGACAGCATCGTGTCTTAGGATTTGAAATAGCTCAGCTGGAATTCCAAGGCCCACTTGACTTCACACTTCAGGTTATCTGGTCTAGATGAGTGATCAACCATTGTGGTTATCTGGGTCATGAAGATCTTTTTTGTATAGTTCTTCTGGGTATTCTTGTTACCTCTTCTTAATATCTTCTGCTTCTGTTAGGTCCATTCTGTTTCTGTCCTTTATTGTGCCCATCTTTCCATGAAATGTTCCTTTGGTATCTCTAATTTCCAGAATATATAAATATACTTATTAAAAATAAGGTACTGTACCTCATGCTGGTGCTCAGTCACTCAGTTGTGTCTGATTTTTGTGACCCTTTAGACAGTAGCCTTCCAGGCTCACCTCTCCATGGAATTTACAGACAAGAATATTGAAGTGATTTCTATTTCTTTATCCTGAATACTGTACTTACTACCACTTATGATTGTTCAAAATACAGAACATGGTAATGTTAAAACTTAATTGCGGGGGAGGAGCCAAGATGGCGGAGGAGTAGGACAGGGAGAACACTTTCTCCCCCACAAATTCATCAAAAGAGCATTTAAATGTCGAGTAAATTCCACAAAACAACTTCTGAATGCCGGCAGAGGACATCAGGCACCCAGAAAAGCAACCCAACTCTTCAAAAGGAGAGAGAAGAAATACAGCTCCACCCACCAGAACACCGACACAAGCTTCCCTAACCAGGAAACCTTGACAAGCCACCTGTACAAACCCACACACAGCGAGGAAACGCCACAGTAAAGAGAACTCCACAAACTGCCAGAATACAGAAAAGACACCCCAAACTCAGCAATTTAAACAAGATGAAGAGACAGAGGAATACTCAGCAGATAAAGGAACAGGATAAATGCCCGCCAAACCAAACAAAAGAGGAAGAGATAGGGAATCTACCTGATAAAGAATTCCGAATAATGATAGTGAAATTGATCCAAAATCTTGAAACTAAAATGGAATCACAGATAAATAGCCTGGAGACAAGGATTGAGAAGATGCAAGAAAGGTTTAACAAGGACCTAGAAGAAATAAAAAAGAGTCAATATATAATGAATAATGCAATAAATGAAATTAAAAACACTCTGGAGGCAACAAATAGTAGTATAACAGAGGCAGAAGATAGGATTAGTGAATTAGAAGATAGAATGGTAGAAATAAATGAATCAGAGAGGATAAAAGAAAAACGAATTAAAAGAAATGAGGACAATCTCAGAGACCTCCAGGACAATATTAAACGCTACAACATTCAAATCATAGGGGTTCCAGAAGAAGAAGACAAAAAGAAAGACCATGAGAAAATACTTGAGGAGATAATAGTGGAAAACTTCCCTAAAATGGGGAAGGAAATAATCACCCAAGTCCAAGAAACCCAGAGAGTCCCAAACAGGATAAACCCAAGGAGAAAAACCCCAAGACACATATTAATCAAATTAACAAAGATCAAACACAAAGAACAAATATTAAAAGCAGCAAGGGAAAAACAACAAATAACACACAAGGGAATTCCCATAAGGATAACAGCTGATCTTTCAATAGAAACTCTTCAAGCCAGGAGGGAATGGCAAGACATACTTAAAATGATGAAAGAAAATAACCTACAGCCCAGATTATTGTACCCAGCAAGGATCTCATTCAAGTATGAAGGAGAATTCAAAAGCTTTTCAGACAAGCAAAAGCTGAGAGAATTCTGCACCACCAAACCAGCTCTCCAACAAATACTAAAGGATATTCTCTAGACAGGAAACACAAAAACAGTGTATAAACTCGAACCCAAAACAATAAAGTAAATGGCAACGGGATCATACTTATCAGTAATTACCTTAAACGTAAATGGGTTGAATGCCCCAACCAAAAGACAAAGACTGGCTGAATGGATACAAAAACAAGACCCCTACATATGTTGTCTACAAAAGACCCACCTCAAA
>NW_011494699.1:429592-430165 GCF_000754665.1 Bison bison bison
GAAGAAGATATAACAATTATAAATATATATGCACCCAACACGGGAGCACCACAGTACGTAAGACAAATGCTAACAAGTATGAAAGGAGAAATTAACAATAACACAATAATAGTGGGAGACTTTAATACCCCACTTACACCTATGGATAGATCAACTAAACAGAAAATTAACAAGGAAACACAAACTTTAAATGATACAATAGACCAGTTAGACCTAATTGATACCTATAGGACATTTCATCCCAAAACAATGAATTTCACCTTTTTCTCAAGCGCACATGGAACCTTCTCCAGGATAGATCACATCCTGGACCATAAAGCTAGCTTTGGTAAATTCAAAAAAATAGAAATCATTCCAAGCATTTTTTCTGACCACAATGCAGTAAGATTAGATCTCAATTACAGGATAAAAACTATTAAAAATTCCAACATATGGAGGCTGAACAACATGCTGCTGAATAACCAACAAATCACAGAAGAAATCAAAAAAGAAATCAAAATTTGCATAGAAACGAATGAAAATGAAAACACAACAACCCAAAACCTGTGGGACATGGTAAAAGCAGTCCTAAGG
>NW_011494699.1:431275-431760 GCF_000754665.1 Bison bison bison
GATAAATAAAATTGACAAACCATTAGCCAGACTCATCAAGAAACAAAGGGAGAAAAATCAAATCAATAAAATTAGAAACGAAAATGGAGAGATCACAACAGACAACACAGAAATACAAAGGATCATAAGAGACTATTATCAACAATTATATGCCAATAAAATGGACAACGAGGAAGAAATGGACAAATTCTTAGAAAAGTACAACTTTCCAAAACACGACCAGGAAGAAATAGAAAACCTTAACAGACCCATCACAAGCACGGAAATTGAAACTGTAATCAAAAATCTTCCAGCAAACAAAAGCCCAGGTCCAGACGGCTTCACAGCTGAATTCTACCAAAAATTTAGAGAAGAGCTAACACCTATCCTGCTCAAACTCTTCCAGAAAATTGCAGAGGAAGGTGAACTTCCAAACTCATTCTATGAGGCCACCATCACCCTAATACCAAAACCTGACAAAGATCCCACAAAAAAAGAAAACTACA
>NW_011494699.1:431860-432872 GCF_000754665.1 Bison bison bison
AGAAATAAAAGGAATCCAAATTGGAAACGAAGAAGTAAAACTCTCACTATTTGCAGATGACATGATCCTCTACATAGAAAACCCTAAAGACTCCACCAGAAAATTACTAGAACTAATCAATGACTATAGTAAAGTTGCAGGATATAAAATCAACACACAGAAATCCCTCGCATTCCTATACACTAATAATGAGAAAACAGAAAGAGAAATTAAGGAAACAATTCCATTCACCATTGCAACGGAAAGAATAAAATACTTAGGAATATATCTACCTAAAGAAACTGAAGACCTATATATAGAAAGCTATAAAACACTGGTGAAAGAAATCAAAGAGGACACTAATAGATGGAGAAATATACCATGTTCATGGATTGGAAGAATCAATATAGTGAAAATGAGTATACTACCCAAAGCAATTTACAGATTCAACGCAATCCCTATCAAGCTACCAACAGTATTCTTCACAGAGCTAGAACAAATAATTTCACAGTTTGTATGGAAATACAAAAAACCTCGAATAGCCAAAGCGATCTTGAGAAAGAAGAATGGAACTGGAGGAATCAACCTACCTGACTTCAGGCTCTACTACCAAGCCACAGTTATCAAGACAGTATGGTACTGGCACAAAGACAGAAATATTGATCAATGGAACAAAATAGAAAGCCCAGAGACAAATCCACGCACATATGGACACCTTATCTTTGACAAAGAAGGCAAGAATATACAATGGATTAAAGACAATGTCTTTAACAAGTGGTGCTGGGAAATCTGGTCAACCACTTGTAAAAGAATGAAACTAGAACACTTTCTAACACCATACACAAAAATAAATTCAAAATAGATTAAAGATCTCAACGTAAGACCAGAAACTATAAAACTCCTAGAGGAGAACATAGGCAAAACACTCTCCGACACACATCACAGCAGGATCCTCTATGACCCAACTCCCAGAATATTGGAAATAAAAGCAAAACTAAACAAATGGGACCTAATTAACTTTAAAAGCTTCTGC
>NW_011494699.1:432972-435415 GCF_000754665.1 Bison bison bison
CACTATGAGGTACCATTTCACACCAGTCAGAATGGCTGTGATCCAAAAGTCTACAAGCAATAAATGCTGGAGAGGGTGTGGAGAAAAGGGAACCCTCTTACACTGTTGGTGGGAATGCAAACTAGTACAGCCACTATGGAGAACAGTGTGGAGATTCCTTAAAAAACTGGAAATAGAACTGCCTTATGATCCAGCAATCCCACTGCTGGGCATACAAACTGAGGAAACCAGAAGGGAAAGAGACACGTGTACCCCAATGTTCATCGCAGCACTGTTTATAATAGCCAGGACATGGAAGCAACCTAGATGTCCATCAGCAGATGAATGTATAAGAAAGCAGTGGTACATATACACAATGGAGTATTACTCAGCCATTAAAAAGAATACATTTGAATCAGTTCTAATGAGGTGGATGAAACTGGAGCCTATTATACAGAGTGAAGTAAGCCAGAAGGAAAAACACCAATACAGTATACTAACGCATATATATGGAATTTAGAAAGATGGTAACAATAACCCTGTGTACGAGACTGCAAAAGAGACACTGATGTATAGAACAGTCTTATGGACTCTGTGGGAGAGGGAGAGCGTGGGAAGATTAGGAAGAATGACATTGAAACATGTAAAATATCATGTAAGAAACAAGTTGCCAGTCCAGGTTCAATGCACGATACTGGATGCTTGGGGCTAGTGCACTGGGATGACCCAGAGGGATGGTATGGGAGGGAGGAGGGAGGAGGGTTCAGGTAGGGGAACACATGTATACCTGTGGCGGATTCATTTTGATATTTGGCAAAACTAATACAATTATGTAAAGTTTAAAAATAAAATAAAATTAATTAAAAAAATTTTAAAAAAAGATATATATATGTATAACTGACTTACTTTTCTGTACAGCAGTAATTAACACAACACTATATAAAAAATAAGTTAAAAAATTAAAATAAAAGTTAAGAATGCCAAAAAAATAAAATAAAATAAAATTTAAAAAATAAATAAATACAATAAATAAATAAATTTATATTAAAAACAAAACCTTAATTGCAACCTTACTTTCATTAGCTCTTAATCATACAGAAACAAATTATTTTTGGCTTTGTGAAAGTAGGGGGGTGGTCTATGTTATGAAGATCTTAGATTCTATAAGAATAAAAGTTTCAAGGTTACTTCTTCACAACTTAATATAGTTAATATCAGTCAAAATTCCTATACAGTGAAACTGTTAGCTAAAACCTGAAACTCCAGGATCTCAGTCATATTGGCTAATATTGTCATCTTATGTCCACTTGTGAATATAGGTCTGTATTCACCAACCTACCAAAGATTCTTTCCTCAGTTTTAAGTGTGTACATGACTCTCTAAGGTTAAACTAACACGAGCTTTCTGACTTTGATAAATGCCATCTCCTTTATGTTTATAATTCATCCAAGCCTGACCTATCCTCCTGTTTCATACTAAAATGAGATATGGAATCATTATTGGATGGCTTATTAAAAAAGGAAGTTAATACAAATAAATCACTTTGTATCTTTTTCTTTGTTCAGGTTTCATATAACTACTATACAAAAGCAACCTTAAATTTTACTTTCAACTACTTTTTTGCTGATAAGAAAGAACTAGTCACATTGCAAATTTACTGGTCTCTTAAGCAAAGTGAACCCCAACTCTCTCAGACCATCCTAACCCCTAAAGTCCTCTCAGTTCTGTTCAGTTGCTCAGTCATGTCTGACTTTTTGTGACCCCCATGGACTGCAGCATGACAGGCCAACCTGTCTATCACCAACTCCCGGAGTTTACCCAAATTCATGTCCATTGAGTTGGTGATGCCATTCAACCATCTCATCTTCTGTTGTCCCATTCTCCTCCTGCCCTCAATCTTTCCCAGCATCATGGTCTTTTCAAAATGAGTCTGCTTTTTGCATCAGGTGGCCAAAGTATTGGAGTTTCAGCTTCACATCAGTGCTTCCAATGAACACTCAGGACTGATCTCCTTTAGGACGGACTGGTTGCATCTCCTTGCAGTCCAGGGGACTCTCAAGAGTCTACTCCAACCTCACAGTTCAAAAGCATCGATTCCTTGCCATCAGCTTTCTTTATGGTCCAACTCTCACATCCATACATGCCTACTGGAAAAACCATAGCCTTGACTAGACGGACCTTTGTTGACAAAGTAATGGCTCTGCTTTTTAATATGCTGTCTAGTTTGGTCATAACTTTACTTCCAAGGAGTAAGTCTCTTTTAATTTCATGGCTCTACTACTGCACAATTACACTCATCTCACATGCTAGTAAAGTAATGCTCAAAATTCTCCAAGCCAGGCTTCAACAGTATGTGAACCATGAACTTCCTGATGTTCAAGCTGGTTTTAGAAAAGGCAGAGTAACCAGAGATCAAATTGCCAACATTCGCTGGATCATGGAAAAAGCAAGAGAGTTCTAGAAA
>NW_011494699.1:435552-436404 GCF_000754665.1 Bison bison bison
GAAAAGGAGTATGTCAAGGCTGTATATTGTCACCCTGCTTATTTAACTTCTATGCAGAGTACATCATGAGAAACGCTGGGCTTGAAGAAGCACAAGCTGGAATCAAGATTGCTGGGAGATATATCAATAACCTCATATGCAGATGACACCAGCCTTATGACAGAAAGTGAAGAGGAACTAAAAAGCCTCTTGATGAAGGTGAAAGAGAAGAGTGAAAAAGTTGGCTTAAAGCTCAACATTCAGAAAACGAAGATCATGACATCTGGTCCCATCACTTCATGGGAAATAGATGGGGAAACAGTGGAAACAGTGTCAGACTTTATTTTTGGGGGTCCAAAATTACTGCAGATGGTGACTGCAGCCATGAAATTAAAAGACACTTACTCCTTGGAAGGAAAGTTATGTCCAACCTAGACAGCATATTCAAAAGCAGAGACATTACTTTGCCAACAAAGGTCCATCTAGTCAAGGCTATGGTTTTTCCTGTGGTCATGTATGGATGTGAGAGTTGGACTGTGAAGAAGGCTGAGTGCTGAAGAATTGATGTTTTTGAACTTTGGTGTTGGAGAAGACTCCTGAGAGTCCCTTGGACTGCAAGGAAATCCAACCAGTCCAATCTGAAGGAGATCAGCCCTGGGATTTCTTTGGAAGGAATGATGCTAAAGCTGAAACTCCAGTACTTTGGCTACCTCATGTGAAGAGTTGACTCATTGGAGAAGACTCTGATGCTGGGAGGGATTGGGGGCAGGAGGAGAAGGGGACGACAGAGGATGAGATGGCTGGATGGCATCACTGATTCGATGGACATGAGTCTGAGTGAACTCCAGGAGTTGGTGATGGACAGGGATGCCT
>NW_011494699.1:436504-447302 GCF_000754665.1 Bison bison bison
GAGGAGAAGGGGACGACAGAGGATGAGATGGCTGGATGGCATCACTGATTCGATGGACATGAGTCTGAGTGAACTCCAGGAGTTGGTGATGGACAGGGATGCCTGGGGTGCTGCGATTCATGGGGTTGCAAAGAGTCGGACATGACTGAGCAACTGAACTGAACTGAATTGAAAGCCATTTAAAATTGATCAACTTCAATTCATCTATCAACTCCCACATAACTTCAGTTCATATTTTCCTGTTGTAATTTTCCAAAATCTAAATTGGTTGTATCATGAGTGTTGACACTAGATTACATTCAGTTCTGCACTATGTGTCATTTCATACTGCTGGCTTATATTACTGATAGAAGGAAATGAAGAAATGGAGGCAAAAATTTCTTATGAAGAAAGATAAACAGATAATGTTGATGCTGACAATGTTTTCTTTAACCTATGACACTTTTCTGGTAGGTCAGTTGTAAAGAATCTTCCTGCAGTGTAGGAGACCGAGTTGGATACCTGTGTTGGGAAGATCCCCTGCAGGAGTGTATGACAACCCACTCTAGTATTCTTGCCTGAAGAATTCCATGGACAGAGGAGCCTGGTGGGGGCAGTGCACAGGGTCACACAGAGTTGGACACAACTGAGTGACTTAGCAGCAGCAGAGTGATTCTGAACAACAACTGAGAGACCCAATACATAGTAGATATGAAATAAACATATGTGTCTTGTGAATAACTAATTAATTCATAAATAAATAGATTACAGTAATATAATTGCCTAAATTCCCAAATTTTATTTACTTTATCCTTGTGGCACAGGTTAAAATACATTGTATGTTCTTTTTCTCTCTGATTACTGTGAAAAGAGGTGAGTGATTTGCCACTGATGGTTAAATACTGATTTTTATCTTTAAAAAAAAACAAGCATTGATATCATATTGAATTTGTGATTTTTAAAGTATTTAAAGCCTATTATTATATCTATGAAACAACCCCAAATCACCCTACTATACATCTAAAACTAACACAACATTGCAAATTAACTGTACTTAAATTTAAAAAACATATTATGTCACTTGTAATCAGACATAAGAACAAGTAAATATTGACTTAATTTCTCTTAAAAGAATCCACTTGTGATTTTTTGTTTGTTTTTCCATACATTTAAACAGAGAAAAATTATAAATTCAATTTATATTTGACAGTTTATTTATTCCATGGTTACTGTTAGAATTAGGAAAGCCATTTTTAAAAGTTCAATGACCCTGTTAGTAAGCTATGATCACAATCAGGTCTCATTTTGAAAACTCTGTTTCTATGGAAACAGTGAGTATCATTATTTATTACAGTCTGATTCTAGTAAAGAAAATTAACCACACATCTGCTGAAAATTGTTTTGGGGAAGGAATTTTGATTGTCATTAGTAGTTATCAGTAGACAAAATCACTAGAGAAGATTCTGGTTTGGAATTATGATTTGGTATATGTGCTGCTGAAGCAAGCACTGGGATTATGATTTGGGATTGCACAGAGAAGTTCAGTTGAGCCTGACAAGTCCTTTTTTTTTTTTTCCTCTTGTAATATTTTTATTTTATTTTATTTTATTTTTAAACTTTACATAATTGTATTAGTTTTGCCAAATATCAAAATGAATCCGCCACAGATATACATGTGTTCCCCTACCTGAACCCTCCTCCCTCCTCCCTCCCCATACCATCCCTCTGGGTCATCCCAGTGCACTAGCCCCAAGCATCCAGTATCGTGCATTGAACCTGGACTGGCAACTCATTTCTTACATGATATTTTACATGTTTCAATGCCATTCTCCCAAATCTTCCCACCCTCTCCCTCTCCCACAGAGTCCATAAGACTGTTCTATACATCAGTGTCTCTTCTGCTGTCTCGTACACCGGGTTATTGTTATCATCTTTCTAAATTCCATATATATGCGTTAGTATACTGTATTGGTGTTTTTCTTTCTGGCTTACTTCACTCTGTATAATAGGCTCCAGTTTCATCCACCTCATTAGAACTGATTCAGATGTATTCTTTTTAATGGCTGAGTAATACTCCAAGAAGTTCAGTTGAACCTGACAAGTCTTAAGAAAGTGCCCAATGTATTCCAGAGTCTCAGGCAATTTTCTTTCCTGTAAAAACAATGTTCTTTGCTATTCTTTACTCAAGAAGAGATAATTGATTTCAGTATTTATTTCTCTAGAAAGGTTCAGAGAGAGATTCTCCAGCAGGAAAATCTTCCAGTTCCTTGATAGATGTTTTCTTTTTCGTGCTATCTTCTTACTGTCTACACAAAGCTGCAAATATTGTGGTGGTGGTTTAGTTGCTAAGTCATGTCCAACTCTTGCGACCCCATGGACTGGGAACCTACCAGACTCCTCTGTCCATGGATTCTCCAGGCAAGAATACTGAAGTGGGTTGCCATTTCCTTCTCCAGGGGATCTTTTTGACCCAGGAATCGAACCCAGGTCTCCTTTTACAGGCAGATTCTTTACCGACTGAGCTACAAGGGCAGCCCTGAGCTACAAGGGAAGCAAACACTGAAGTGGACTTAAATCCCCACTGAGGGCCAACAGTGTGACCATTTACCAGCAGATTTATTAGAGCTGTGGAGACAGTTTAGCCTGGCAAATTCTGGGCTTGCGATAAGTACCACATATTTCTTGGAAGTTTTCGTGAATTGATACTGTGACTGAACCTCTTAGCCATAATTTCAGTGTCCAGTCTCCTCTTCACACTTAAAGATAAGATACTGCTTTCATGAGGAGTGATGTAACCAACTGAAAGTATATTTCTAGGCCTCTGTTTGAGACAGGGGTAGGCATGTGACTAATGCTTTGGCTCAGTCAGTGCTTTTTACATGATAAAAAGTGATGCAGTGGGGCTTCCAGCAAAGCCCCCAAATTTAGGTTGCTTCAACCAGCAATTTCCTTTCTGTCTGTACTCATTTCATCTTCCTCTACTTGCAGTGAGAATATGATGGGACAGGGTGGAACTTCATCCAGTGCAAATATGAGGAAACTGCACAGAAAGGCACATAATGCTATAGGTGGGGAGACAAAGAAGGAAGAGGATTTGGGGACACTCTTGACATCGCAGACTTCCCTGGTGGCTCAGATGGTAAAGCATCTGTCTAAAATGCAGGAGACCCGGGTTCAATCCCTGGGTAGGGAAGATCCCCTGCAGAAGGAAATGGCAACCCACTCCAGTATTCTTGCCTGGAAAATCCCACGGATGGAAGAGCCTGGTAGGCTACAGTTCAGGGGGTCGCAAAGAGTCGGACATGACTGAGCGACTTCACTCATTCACTTGACATTACAGAACCTCTGTACCGCCCCTAATCTACTATATCTTGTCTTCATTTTACATGGGGGAAAAATGAACATCAGTGTTTTAATCAACTGTGATTTTAGGTCTCTCTCAGCAGCACATAAACATATTTTTCACTGACTTTCATTACATAAAATAAAGTGTAGATTATAAATTCCCTTTTGTTACTCTGTACTGTTTTGCTTTCTGAAGTTGCTTCAGACTGTATTGTCACATGGCATATAGCTTGGCATAGTCTTCATTTGCTCAGTACTGTTTTCACTGAATATCAGAAGAGTAATATCTCTATTCTTTTTCATGATATTGACCAGAAATAAAATACATGTCATTAGAGAAGAGTTATACCTAGAGAATCCCCATGTTCAGAGAAGCCTGGAAGCCTGCAGCTCATGGGGTCACAAAGAGTTGGACACAACTGACCAAGTAAACACAGCACACAGCACAGAGAAGGGGAAGGGAGACGGGGAGAGGAGAGGAATATTGAGAAAACAGGCCAAGAAACAGCTGTTACTAAAAATTCAACATGAGAGAGAAAGTTATCAGTATTAGGAGGCCATGATTTTGTTTGGAGTTGTACCAAGTTACTTCCTTATTTTCCAGCTTTATAAAGTGAGTTGAAATAGGTTATCTGAGACAAATTTAGATCAAGAAACAAAGTTTTATAATTTATTATCCTAGATAATATACTGTTTAGGTTTCACATCTAGATGTTTAGCTAAGGTGATAACAAGCAGTTTATTCCAGATAATGTCCGTAATATATCAATCGGTTGGTGACAGCCCACATTTCCACTTCCAAGAAATGGAAAATTTAAAGCTTTTCAAAGGGCATTTTTATTGTTGTTGTTTGCTTTTAAGTGAGATAAGGTACTTCTTTCCAGCAGGCAAATAAAATTTCCAGTAGCTAGAAAGATACTTCTGACAGAAATTCCTCAAAATACTAAAAGACTCTCCACAAGAAAATGTATACATATTACCTCCTTCTCTTCTCTTTCCAATATTTTTCACTTAATATTTATATGAAAGGTTTTAATAGACACATCCTATATTAACTATTCCCTTCCTCAGGAGTAATACATTTCTTATTAGTGGGTCACATTGTCATCTAAAATAAAAATCACTTTTCTGCTCTCCCACTGCTTAACAACTGGGTGTAGCCAGTAGTTTAAATTCCTCCAGTAAAAATAAGCAGACATGTAAAGTGGCATTAAGGGACGTTTCCTAGATAGAGAGGAAAAACTCTTTCTCCTTTCTTAATATAATGACACATCAAACCAAGAAGAGGTGGAAGACACAGGCTAAAGACGGCAGAATAGAGATGAGACTTGGTAGAGGGCCTGAAGCATAGAGACCCACCCCACCCACCCATCAGCAGAGAACAGACCTCTGGATGTCTTTTAATGTGAGATTCTTTATTCTCTCTTTGCTTCCTTCCTTCCTTTCAAACCTAATCCTAATTGATACGGTACCTATATGCTATAGTACCTATATCCTATATCCTACCCATATCTGAGCAGCTTCCTGGGCAGCTCAAATGGTAAAGAATCTGCCTGCAATGTGGGAGACCTAGGTTCGATCCCTGGGTGGGGAAGATCCCCCGGAGAATGGCATGGCAACCCACTCCCGTACTTTTGCCTAGAAAATTCCATGAACAGAGAAGCCTAGTGGGCTACAGTGCATACGGATGCAAAGAATCGACCTGTATCTAGTATCTGCCTCTATGGATCACAGAATATACAATGCATATTTCCTGGTTATCTGAGGCAGACTTTTACATGTGAACATGAACTTGTATCATTATCTTAATTCCCTGACTCATAGACTGATTACAAATTTGTAACACATTGCCTTTTTTTAAAAGAAAAATAGTTATTTTTAGTGAACATTTTGGAGAGGCACACAAACATTTTACTAAACGTTTAACACCTAAATTAAGATGTTCACAGAGATAGGAAAGATTATAAATCCATCAATAAATTATCATACCTAATCTATTTCTTTAAGTTTTAAAAATTGATCTGAAATTTTGTCTCCCTTAAAACTTTCTGAACTGAGGTTTATAGAAACAGAGAACATTGCATATAGTAGCCAAAAATAAAATCTAGGTACCATTTTTGTCCAAGTCAGAGTAGGCAATGGCAACCCACTCCGGTACTCTTGCCTGGAAAATCCCATGGACGGAGGAGCCTGATAGGCTACAGTCCCTGGGGTTGCTAAGAGTCGGACAGGACTGAGCGACCTCACTTTCACTTTTCACTTTCATGCATTGGAGAAGGAAATGGCAACCCACTCCAGTGTTCTTGCCTGGAGAATCCCAGGGACGGGGGAGCCTGGTGGGCTGCTGTCTATTGGGTCACACAGAGTCGGACACGACTGAAGTGACTTAGCAGCAGCAGCTTAGCAGCAGAGTAAGAAAAATGCAAAGCAGTAAAATAACTACTGTTTTAGAACTTAAAGGAAATTATTTTGAAAAGCTATGGATGTGGAGGAGTATTACCAAATTGATTGATGTTTCATATCCCTCTGAAAAGCCCTGGATAATTTTTATCCTGAAATTATCCTTGGAGAGAAATTAGATCTAAAAATAATCTTTCAATGTGTGTCTGCATACGTGGGAAGGTTTGTTTTCCATTTTCCATGTAGTGATATGAATTAATGTTCATGATGATGGTGTCTAATTGTATACATATATTTAGGTATATGTTGCTTTAAATATTATTCAAATTATAGATTTTGTAATAATTTAGTAATTTTGAACATCATCATTTTTAACATATATGAACTTTATCACATAGTTCATTAAAATGGGAATATGATAATTATTGAGGCCTATGAAACAGGTAGGCTCTATAGGTCATGTATTTTAATTATAATTATGTAATTCTGGACTCAATTATCTTTTTATTCATTTAAGATCTCAGAACAAGGAGAGAGTCAGGATTTAATTCATAGTGACACTCTTTCCACTCTGTTGCAATAACTTTATAGTTTCAATTTTATAAGCAAATAAAAAAAACAACTAAGTAATTGATATACAGAGAATATTCCCTGGTGGCTCAAATGGTAAAGAATCTGCCTGCAAAAATGTGGGAGAACTAGGTTCAATTCCTGGATCAGGAAGATCCCCTGGAGAAAGGAATGGCTACTCTCTCCAGTATTCATGCCTGGAGAATTCTATGGACAGAGGAGCGTGGTAGGCTACAGTCCATGGGTCAGAAAGACTCAGACATGACAGAGTGAGAAACGCTTTCACTTTTCATTTTCACTTATATATTCCTGTTGCTGAAATGTTACTTTTTGAGCCTCTCAATCAAGTGGACAAGTCAGCAACATTGATGGGTAGAAACCTGTGCCCACTGCAGATTGAATAAACAATGGCTTTAAAAAAAACTCCCTAAACACTAAAATCATCCTTTTAAGAGCTGAACTTGCAAACCTAAAAATATAAAGTGATGACAGTATTATCACAGACTGCTTAGAACTTGAAAGAATTCTCCTAAGTGTGATGCCTAGTGTTTGTTTTGACAGAGCTAGAGAGCTGATAATTCCTTCTCACTAATCTATATTTTTCTAAACAAACCCTTCTGTCCAAGAAATGCTTCCCAATAAACCACAACCTTTAACTTAAAAAACCCAAGTAACAATACAACTGGAAAGGGAAATGTGTTGCTGTACATTACTTTTTATCCATATAGATTCTATAATTTAGTGGCTAACAGACATTAGAGTTTGCTCTAGAATAGCCTGAGCAGATTTTTTAAACTGTAGATCCCTGTACCCTACTATCAAAAATTCTATTACAGTAAGTGGACTCTGACCCAGAGAGGTGTGTATGTGTGTGTAATATATATTAATATACACATACACACATTTATATATATATATATATATATATACATATATTTAACAGATACACCTGGAGGTTCTCATGAAAATGGGACAAAGAACACATTTTGACAATTACTGAGTCAGTCTACATGTTTATTCTGTTTGTGTCATAGTATATGTTTCCTGGTGGCTCCTGCAATGCAGGAGATGAGTGTTCGATCCCTGGGTAGGGAAGATCCCCTGGAGAAAGAAATGGCAACTCACTCCAGTATTTTAGCCTGGGAAATTCCAAGGACAGAGGAGCCTGGTGGGCTATAGTCCATGGGTTGCAAAAGAGTTGGACAGGACTTAGTATCTAAAACAGTAAACATAAAAGCATGAAAGTTTATATCTAAATGAAACCAATGACTATGAGAATCCTTAATTTACTAATGAAAATACAGCTCAGTTGAATGTTGTAAACACAGTTGGATGTGTAGGATCTGAGAGTTTTTCTACTGGCATTCTAACAAATTGGCTTGCCATAGTTTCATGGGTGCTGGCAGAACACATTATCTCCTGAGTCAGAGAAAAAAGACTTTATCATTTACTCCATAAGAAGAAGAATTCTCCTAACAATGAATTTTCCATTTTTAATTGGGTATTTTACAAGGTATAATCACAGGGATTTCAGCATCCTATCTCAGACCCAGTGTGATTCGTTTGTTTTGGCCTCTCCCCAAAGATAGATACAAACATTTCTCACCACATTTCCAGGAAAGAATACTGGAGTGGGTTGCCATTTCCTTCTCCATAATCTCACTAGATTTCTTTAATATTATGGAAGATTGGTCACTCAATGTGGTTACACAAGGAAAAAGACAAAACTTAGATTCTGACTTTTAATACTGAAAAGGCATGGGGAAAAGAACATATTTACCTCTTCCCGTTAAAGCCACCTAAATGATAATATCCTGCCATAGATATTTAACACATTCAATTTTTTGCTATTGTTTTTATTTGATCAAGACTATAGGTTCAATCCAAAGCCAAACTTCTAGAAGGATAAGTTCAGAAAATAAAGTTAATACCTAGTACTGGATATATTTTCATTTACTAGATTTTTCAGTCATTCAGTTCAGTTCAGTCACTCAGTCATGTCCGACTCTTTGCAACCCCATGAAGCGCAGCACACCAGGCCTCCTTGTCCATCACCAACTCCCAGAGTCCACCCAAACCCATGTCCATTAAGTCGGTGATGCCATCCAACCATCTTATCCTCTGTCGTCCCCTTCTCCTCCTGCCCCCAATCTTTCCCAGCATCATAGGATTGTTATTTATTGGGGACCTTTCATTGCATGGATCTGATTGATGGTGAGATTATTTTATATTTGGAACACACATGATAAAAGCCACTATGTTATGCAACATACCTGACCTCAAAAGGCTTGTAGCATATCGGAGAAAGCCTATTTTACACAGATAACTCTAAGGCAGAGCCCAAGTGCTGCTTCATTAGAGAGTATAATTTCTTGTTGCTGCTGTAACAAATTACTACAGTGTATGGGGTGAAAACAACACATATTTATGTTTTTGCAGCTCTGGAGGTCAAAGGTCTAAAATCAGTCTCACTGGACTAAGTTCATGGTGCCGGGAGCATTGCCTTCCTTCTGGAGGTTCTAGAAGGAAATTAATTTCTCTCTTTTTCCAGCTTCTAGGGAATGCCTACATTTTCTGTCTTGTGGCCTTTTTTCTTCCAGTATTTATATTATTCCAGGTTCTGCTAACACTGTCATAGCTCCTTCTCGGACTCTGGCTCTCCTGCTTTCGTCTGTTCCCTTAATTGGACTCTTGTGATTACACTGAGCTCCACCAGATATTCCAGGATAAACTCCCCCATCAAGTTCCTTAATTTAATAACATTGGCCAAATCGCTTTTGCCATATGGGGTAGTATAATCTCTGTTATGGAGATTAGTGTATACATCTATTTAGCAGACCATTTGTCCACCTAACACAGAGAGGTATATATCTTTGTAGTCACTAAGAATAAAAATCCTATATTTTAATGAAATATTTGGTTTGATATCTGTAAAAAAGCTTAATAATTATGTTTATGAACAGTGTAGGTAACTTGTTTGTATAGCAGTCCTCTCCCCACCCCCACTGAAATGCTGCTGAAACTGAACTAGGCCATTCAGAAAGACAGACAGACAGACAAAGAAAAGCAGATGGAGACAGACAGACTCAGAGAGAGGAACTCTGTGTTTTCTCGTATCTCCTCATGAAGGTGAACTGCTTATTCACTTTAAAAAGAGAACTCTTTGAACACGTTTTAATACCCTAGTGAGAAATGCTGTTAATGAAACAGTAGTTAAAGTAGTCTGATATAACAGCTTCTGAACTTGTTGACTGCTTATTAATTTCTTTAGCTTATTTCCTAATATTCTGTTCACAAGTTCAGTAGCCAAATCTTGAGTGTGATGACTACAACCCTTTCCAGAACTTGATGATAATTTCAAAGGGAGAAAGAAACAGGTGAGCTTCCTATCACAATATGGTAATATTTTGACATTACTGTCTGCCCTGAAGTCAGAAGACGGGAAAGAGCATACCCTTGAAGTTTCTTTCTGATGTCACAATGTGATTCAAAGTAATTGAATGAATATTCATGTTTTCTAGCATCCAAGATGCTGTCATGGTCCCATCAGTCATTAAATAATGACAACATGATGTTGTTTTGATGATTCTTATTTTATTATTCCTACCAACAGTGGTAACGCAGACTTGAGCATTCAAGCTCTATCTCCTAATTAAAGTTGACTTATTACTTTAATGACCTTGTAAAATAGCTTGTAATTCACAAAATAACATAAAAATATAGGGAAATTATAACAAAGGAGCATGTACTTCTTCTAGCTTTAAAGACACCATTAATTTTTGCTTCCCCCAAAAAATGGAGTAATGGAGATGAAATTCACCCTTTTACTTGAAATAGATGAAAATCAGACAAAATATGTTAACCAGTTGTTTTCAAGACAGTGATCAGGGAAGAACTGTGATCCTTGATTAATATGAAAAAAGTGAGGTGTACATCGGGATTGTCTGAGCTTTACTCCATTGAGAAGATTTTCAGGCCTCGATCCAGAGAGAACTTATGCAGAGCCTGAACATTCACTGATGTGATGAAAACAGGGTGTCTCAAGTTTGAAAACCAGAATACAATACAGGAAGAGGCTGCACAGAGAGAGAATTCCAGAGGTCAACACAAAGTCCTTCTCAGGTATTCAACCCAGTACTGATGTTATACATCTGTGTGAAGGAGTTATTTAAGACTGGAAAAAGAAACACATAAGAGAATAAAATGAACAACCCATGATGCTTTCACAGTGACAGGAATAGTGTTAATCCTGCCAGGCATATTGGAAAGCTTCATAGTTCAGGGAAAATTGAATAGGGTACACAGAATGGAAATGTCTCAGGTGAGGGGAATGATTAGTACTAACCTGAGCACTGTTCCAGTCCCACTTAACACATTTTAAACCTGGAATGAAAGAATGGAGCTATTTCCAAGAAATCCAACTTTATCCCAGAACAAAGATCAAAATATTTATTGAAATGTGAACTACGTATCACCTATAAAATAAATTAATGAGATACGGTAT
>NW_011494699.1:447402-449594 GCF_000754665.1 Bison bison bison
GAGGGAGGAGGGAGGAGGGTTCGGGATGGGGAACACATGTATACCTGTGGCGGATTCATTTTGATATTTGGCAAAACTGATACAATTATGTAAAGTTTAAAAATAAAATAAAATTAGAGAAAAAAAAAAAAAAAGAAAATCAGACAAAATATGTTAACCAGTTGTTTTCAAGACAGTGATCAGGGAAGAACTGTGATCCTTGATTAATATGAAAAAAGTGAGGTGTACATCGGGATTGTCTGAGCTTTACTCCATTGAGAAGATTTTCAGGCCTCGATCCAGAGAGAACTTATGCAGAGCCTGAACATTCACTGATGTGATGAAAACAGGGTGTCTCAAGTTTGAAAACCAGAATACAATACAGGAAGAGGCTGCACAGAGAGAGAATTCCAGAGGTCAACACAAAGTCCTTCTCAGGTATTCAACCCAGTACTGATGTTATACATCTGTGTGAAGGAGTTATTTAAGACTGGAAAAAGAAACACATAAGAGAATAAAATGAACAACCCATGATGCTTTCACAGTGACAGGAATAGTGTTAATCCTGCCAGGCATATTGGAAAGCTTCATAGTTCAGGGAAAATTGAATAGGGTACACAGAATGGAAATGTCTCAGGTGAGGGGAATGATTAGTACTAACCTGAGCACTGTTCCAGTCCCACTTAACACATTTTAAACCTGGAATGAAAGAATGGAGCTATTTCCAAGAAATCCAACTTTATCCCAGAACAAAGATCAAAATATTTATTGAAATGTGAACTACGTATCACCTATAAAATAAATTAATGAGATACGGTATCCTATAAGAAATTACTTGACATGTGAAGAAACAGTCAATTAAAACAGACCCTCTGGGGCAAAAATGTTAGCTTTAGCAGAGAGAAAAATTTAAATTTACTTTAACTGTATTTCATATGTTCAAGAAGTTAAGAGTAGGAAAGTTATTTAAAAATTAAATTTCTAGAGATGAAAACTAAAATACCTGATACACTGTAGAAAACATATACTAGATAGTGTTAGGGCAGGCAGATTGCTAGATATGAGCAGAGAAATGTGGGCACAGGTCAGGTGGCAGGAAACCATACATCTGTGAACAACAGGGATTGTTGGGTAGGCAAGGAAAAGCATGAACCTCTGGATGGATAGGAAATCACACATCTTGGGGTGACAAGGGTCCTGGAGGCAGACAAAAAAAGGTGGGAAAAGGTAGGAATCTCCTGTATTTAAATATAACCTTTTCCTCATTATGCCATCATTGCAATAAAATTAGCCTTGCAGATAAGAAGTACCCATCATGTATCTGTATCATGACAGTTCTGATTAAGACTAAATAAGGACAAAAACCCTTCCTTCCCTAGGAAAGGTGGAGCTGGGATGAAAATTAGGAATTATGTTCCCAAATCCCTCCTCCTCAATGAATATTCACCCATTCATTTTCACACCCCATATAACCAGCTTGCCAAAGAAACTCAGGGCAGCTAGTTACCTGAATCTGCCCCCTCTCCCCTTGAGAGCAAACTGTTGCTTAATAAAATCTCCCTTTACTTTCCTGACCTACATGTCTTGTCTCTGAATTCCTACAAAAAGATAAGAACTACTCTCTGATAAGAATGGGATTAATGGTGGATTAGAAATTGCAGAAGAATTAGTGAACTTTAATACACAGAGATAGAAATTTTAGCAAAAGAAAAAGTAAGAGAATTTGATAATGAACAGAATACCAGTTAAGAGTAGGAAAACTTTAAGCAGCATAATCTATGTGTAATTGGAGTCCCTAAAGTTAAGAGGGACTTAAAAAAGACATCTGTTTGATGACAAGGTCTGTAAAGTCAAAATGATAGTAGTCATGTATGGATGCGGAGAAGGCAATGGCGCCCCACTCCAGTACTCTAGCCTGGAAAATCCATAGAAGGAGGAGCGTGGTAGGCTGCAGTCCATGGGGTCACTTAAGAGTCGGACATGACTACCCGACTTCACTTTCATGCATTGGAGAAGGAAATGGCAACCCACTCCAGTGTTCTTGCCTGGAGAATCCCAGGGATGGGGGAGCCTGGTAGGTGGCCGTCTATGGGGTCAGACAGAGTTGGACACGACTGAAACAAATTAGCAGCAGCAGCAGCAGCATGTATGGATATGAGAGTTGGACCATAAAGAAGGCTAAGTGCTGAAGATTACATGCTTTTGAATTGTGG
>NW_011494699.1:449694-450132 GCF_000754665.1 Bison bison bison
GATAACCGAGTGGCGGGGAGGCGATAAGTCGCAGCATTGGCGCTCGCCTGGGAAGAGCAAATTGGCGCTCGGACCTGGGAAGAGCACAAAACGCAGGCCCAACTGAGTCTGCGCCTCTGAGGACTACCCGAGCGCCTGAACCTGAGCGGCTTGGACCTGGGAGGTGCGTGCAGCCCAGGGCCAGCCTCGGATTGTTCCCGGCGGAACAACCTAGAGTCCGAGCAGTGTGGACAGGGAGGCTACACGCGCCGTGAGCGGGGGCGAGACCCAGGGTGGCTGAGGCACTGCGAGCCCACGCCAGAGTTATTTGTTTTGTCAGCATCCCTCCCGCCCTCCCCACCAGCGCGACTGAACAAGTAAGCCTAAAAAAAAAAAAAAAAAAAAGTGTCCTCCGCCGTGCCCTTTGAGTCAGGGCGGAAACCAGATACTGAAGAGACT
>NW_011494699.1:451172-452133 GCF_000754665.1 Bison bison bison
GAAAAAAGAAAGAAACCCTGAAAATCAATAAAGGTACAAATAAAATTTGAAGTAAACAGAGTTCAGAAATGGTGAAAATTATGGCAAAAATCAGTGACAATGAAAACGAACAAAAAAAAAAAAAACCAAAAATATCAATAGAACTGACCTAGAGTCAGACATCCTGCAATGTGAAGTCAAGTGGGCCTTAGAAAGCATCACTATGAACAAAGCTAGTGGAGGTGATAGAATTCCAGTTGAGCTATTCCAAAATCCTGAAAGATGATGCTGTGAAAGTGCTGCACTCAATACACCAGAAATCTGGAAAACTCAACAGTAGCCACAGCACTGGAAAAGGTCAGTTTTCATTCCAATCCCAAAGAAAGGCAGTGCCAAAGAATGCTCAAACTACCGCATAATTGCATTCATCTCACACGCTAATAAAGTAATGCTCAAAATTCTCCAAGCTAGGCTTCAGCAATATGTGAACCGTGAACTTCCAGATGTTCAAGCTGGTTTCAGAAAAGGCAGAGGAACCAGAGATCAAATTGCCAACATCCACTGGATCATGGAAAAAGCAAGACAGTTTCAGAAAAACATCTATTTCTGCTTTATTGACTATGCCAAAGCCTTTGACTGTGTGGATCACAATAAACTGTGGACAATTCTGAAAGAGATGGGGATACCAGACCACCTGATCTGCCTCTTGAGAAATTTGTATGCAGGTCAGGAAGCAACACTTAGAACTGGACATGGAACAACAGACTGGTTCCAAATAGGAAAAGGAGTACGTCAAGGCTGTATATTGTCACCCTGTTTATTTAACTTATATGCAGAGTACATCATGAGAAATGCTGGACTGGAAGAAACACAAGCTGGAATCAAGATTGCCAGGAGAAATATCAATAACCTCAGATATGCAGATGACACCACCCTTATGGCAGAAAGTGAAGAAGAACTCAAAAGCCTCTTGATGAACTGA
>NW_011494699.1:452233-509169 GCF_000754665.1 Bison bison bison
TCACCCTGTTTATTTAACTTATATGCAGAGTACATCATGAGAAATGCTGGACTGGAAGAAACACAAGCTGGAATCAAGATTGCCAGGAGAAATATCAATAACCTCAGATATGCAGATGACACCACCCTTATGGCAGAAAGTGAAGAAGAACTCAAAAGCCTCTTGATGAAAGTGAAAGAAGAGAGGGAAAAAGTTGGCTTAAAGCTCAACATTTAGAAAACTAAGATCATGGTATCTGGTCCCATCACTTCATGGGAAATAGATGGAGAAACAGTGGAAACAGTGTCAGACTTTATTTTTCTGGGCTCCCAAATCACTGCAGATGGTGACTGCAGCCATGAAATTAAAAGACGTTTACTCCTTGGAAGGAAAATTATGACCAACCTAGATAGCATATTCAAAAGTGGAGACATTACTTTGCCAACAAGGGTTCGTCTAGTCAAGTCTATGGTTTTTCCTGTGGTCATGTATGGATGTGAGAGTTGGACTGTGAAGAAGGCTGAGTGCCGAAGAACTGATGCTTTTGAACTGTGGTGTTGGAGAAGACTCTTGAGATTCCCTTGGACTGCAAGGAGATCCAACTAGTCCATTCTGAAGGAGATCAACCTTGGGTGTTCTTGGAAGGAATGATGCTAAAGCTGAAACTCTAGTACTTTGGCCACCTCATGCGAACAGTTGACTCATTGGAGAAGACTCTGATGCTGCGAGGGATTGGGGGCAAGAGGAGAAGGGGACAACAGAGGATGAGATGGCTGGATGGCATCACTGACTAGATGGACGTGAGTCTCAGTGAACTCCGGGAGTTGGTGATGGACAGGGAGGCCTGGCGTGCTGCGATTCCTGGGGTCGCAAAGAGTCAGACAGGACTGAGCGACTGATCTGATCTGAAACAATTTAGAAACATATTTTTAGAGCATACAGAACTTTCGATTGTTTCTTTTTCCCAATGCTTCAAAAATGTCATTCCTTATATTACAGTTTATAGTTCCTGAGGAATCTGTTACATTTTGTTGTTGTTGTTTTCCCCTTTATATAATGTTTCTTTTTTCTTTGTTAGCTTTCCACTTATTTTCTTTATTTGTTTATCAACATTTTGTCTATTATATGTCAGTCACTTTAAAAAATGTATTTGTGCTACTTTGATTTCTCTGAGTTTCTTGTAACTGTATTTTAATTTTGGAAATTTCTTGGCAATTTATTCATCAAATTTTTGTTGCACCTCACTCTCTCTTTTTTTATCCAGATACACAGATGATAGTCTATTATTTATTATCCACAACGCTTGGATACTCTGCTTTTATTTTATTTATTGTTATTTTCTTTTGTTGACTTCCCTGGTGGCTCAGACTGTAAAGTGTCTGCCTACAGTATGGGAGACCTGGGTTCAATCCCTGGGTTGGGAAGATCTCCTGGAGAAGGCAATGGCAACCCACTCTAGTATTCTTGGCTGGAAAATCCCATTGATGGAGGAGCCTGGTAGGCTACTGTCTATGGGGTCTCAAAAAACTGGACACGAGTGAGCGACTGCACTATCACTTTTCTTATTCTCACTGTAGATAATTTCTGTCAACATATATTTAAATTCGCTTTGTTTTTCTCAGTTATACCCAGTGTGTTCTTGAGTTCATCACAGGAATTCTTTATTTATGGTATTAAATTTCACCTAGCACTTCCTTTTGGCTTTTTGTGTAGTTTCTACCTCTTTACTAAAATGCTCCATGTTTTCATGCATATTGTTCACCTTTTCCACTGGATCTGCTGTCATATTAATCATAATTATTTTGTACTCTCTCTGATACTGCTAGCATCTGCATAATCTCTGAATCTACTTTTATTGATTAACTTCTTTTTGTAAATGTGTTTATTATCTTCCTCTTTTTGAGTATCTCATAAAATTTTTTACTTAGCAACTGATAATGTGTGGGGAAAAATAGTAGGAAACGAGAGGACTCGTAGTTGTACTGGGGTACACCTCTTCTTCTGTCAGGCCATCACAGAGGACAGTTGCTGCTGGCTGCTGTTACCTTATGCTTGAATGGGGCTTAAAGTGCTAGAGACCTTTTCTTAGGGTTCCTACTCCACTCTCATTTTCACAGGTTACTGCATATATGGTATCTTGGAGTGGAGCTTTCTCTGTAATTCTTCCCTCTGGTGGATGACAGACTTCTGCTGCTTAGTCCACACAAGTCCTTATTATCTTGTATCAGACTGTTTTAGGCAGGTTCTATGTGCATATGCCTAAGGTTATGGATACCTCAGCTGTCTCACCCCTCTCTGCAACTTAACTCTCTGACCTGTGATTGATTTTAGGTAGTAGGGATTTTTTTTTTTTTTGCCTCCTCATTAGCAGTAGCAGATCTCTTCTTGGTACTGATTCATATTATTGGGCCCAGGGATAGAGGGTTCTCTTTTTTCTTTACCTTACTTTATTAGCAATGAATTCTTGATTGTGTTGTTAATTGGAAGTGTTTTCTACCCATCTTCCAGAGGCAAGCAAATTTCATTTTTTCCATTCCAACAGAGGCAATGGATTTTGTATGAAAGCTGTGAGTGAAATGTTTTGTTATTCCTGCACCATCAGTTTGAAACCTTTACTTCCTGTGAGGGAAATCTCTAGAGAAGCAGGTAAGATATCACGCCTGTCTTCCAGTGGTTGCCAATCATAGCCTGCATGTCTGACACCAAGTGGTATTTCTCCTCAGTCCCATATCTTACTCCCAGTCTTTCTGGTAAGCACTGGTGGAGGTCTATTAAAATATCTTTATATTTATTAGAACTGTCTTTGTTTCTGGATCTCCCGGTTATGCTACATTGATATGCTAGCCCACACTTGACCTTTTAAAATTTTTATGACAGTATCAGCTGGTTTTGTTTTATCCACATTTATGGTAATCACCTCTTTCCTTGATGCTCTTAAAAAATGTATGACTTCTCCATCCAATAGGATGGATTTCACCCTTTAATATATAAGATTTAAAAATTTTCCTCTAAGCCTAAGAAAAATTATGATTTGTGTAGATTGTTTGGTTTATCTATTTTTTTTTTTTTTATGTTCAGGATGACGGTCTGAGAGCTTTCTATGTCTTAAGTGGAAGCACATCTCTCCTTTTATATTTTATTTACTATTTCCATGGATTTTCAATAGCCTGTGCATAGAAGCAAGACCTTTTCATTTAATATGAACCAAAAACTGGACCCTAATTTTAAACAAAATTAAGACACATGAGATTACTGGGCTACTTCCAGTAGTCATGTGCAGATTTGAATTTTGACCATAAAGAAGGCAAAGCACTGAAGAATTGATGCTTTTGAACTGTGGTGCTGGAGAAGATTCTTGAGAGTCTCTTGGACAGCAAGGACATCAAACCAGTCAATTCTAAAGGAAATCAACTTTGAATATTCATTGGAAGGATTGGAGCTGAAGCTCCAATACTTTGGGCACCTAATATGAACAGCAGACGCACTGGAAAAAAAAAAAAAAAACCCTGATGCTGCGAAAGACTGAAGGCAGATGGAGAAGAGGGCAACAGAGGATGAAAAGGTTGAATGACATCACCGATTCAATAGACTTGAACTTGGGCAAATTCCATGAGTTAGTGAGGGATGGGGAGGCCTGGCATGCTGCAGTCCATGGGGTCACAAAGAGTCAGACACAACTTAGTGACCAAACAGCAAGACCTGTGAAACATCTGGTGAAAAATGAAAGAAAGTGAGATAATGCTTTAGAGTTAACATATGTTCAGACTGAAGATCATATTTTAGTGTGTATGTAGAAGAGTTTGTAAACATATCAGGCTTTAGTGTTTTAATATTGCTTAAATGGAAATGATCCCTACAACCAATTAAAATCAAATCAAATGAAATCAGAACTTGCTCCAGCCCCTTCAGTAATTACATATAACTCCAACTGTCAATAACTTTGTAAACAGTACCTCGTGGCTTCCAGACTTCGTCTCATCTTATATAATGGACAATGGTTAAAAATTAAAACCCCTATATAGAGAAACTAACTCAACTTTGAAATTCTTGGGAGATGTTGCAAATAGATGTCACCAAATGGCCTAAATTATTAGTTAGATATCAGTCTGTTTTCACAAACCAGAAATCAAAATAGATTTTCTTATCAAGGATGCATCTCTTTTAATATCCTTATCAACCTCAAATTAATGTTAGCACTACAACCAATGATAGTCTACTATCTTTTCAAGTGATCACTTTGTACATTTAAAATAATACTTGGAGTATATCTTAAGGACGTACAGGTCAACAGTTTATCATTAGAATAAAAATATGTATAGTATTTGCTATCATTTCCCATGTTCATTAGTTCTTCAACAAATATTCAGTGCTTCTTCTGTACTCATATATATCAGTTTTGATACAAAGGATAAACTGTAGGGGGCAAGTGGACATGGTTGCTGTTTATTTGTGTTTGTGATCTGCAGGGGTAAGAAAAATGTGTGCAGAAAATACCACAATGTAATTAATGCTACAAGATGGAGCATATCTGATCCAATATGCTCCAATATGGAGCATATTATTTAAGCAAGGAAACAAAGAAATACATTTCATTTTTACTATTATTATTGAAATTATTTGATATACAATATTAGTTTAAGATTTAATAGATTTGACATTTGCATACATTATGAAATAATCAAGAAGCAACATTTAGATCTATTCATAGAACAAATGACCAGTTCAAAATTGAGAAAAGAGTACTTCAAGGCTGTATATTGTCACCCTGCTTATTTTACTTATATGCAGAGTAAATCATGCAAAATGCCGGACTATATGAAGCACAAGCTGGAATCAAGATTGCTGGGAGAAACATCAATAACCTCAGATATGCAGATGATACCACACTTATGGCAGAAAGTGAAGAGGAACTAAAGAGCCTCTTGATGAGGATGAAAGAGGAGAGTGAAAAAGCTGACTTAAAACTCCTTATGCTGTATATTACATCCTTGTGGCTAATATATTTTATAACTGAAGGTTTATACTCTTTATTCCCTTCATCTATTTTATCTCCTAAGCCCCTTTTCTCAGGCCATCACCCATTTTTCTATGCATCTCTAAGTCTCTTTCTATTTTGTTTTGTTTCTTAGATTACACATATAAATGAAAGCATATGATATTTGTTTTTCTTTGACATTTTTTACATTTTATTCATTTATTTTTACTGAAAATATACTTAATCTTCAAAATTATATGTTTCAGGAAAACACTATAGTAATTCAGTATTTTTACAGATTATACTCCATTAAGTTATTATAAGATAATAGCTATAAATCCCAGTCCTATATAATTCATCCTTTTGGCTTATCTATTTTATAGTCATCTGTATCTCTTAATCCATACTTCTGTCTGTCCCTCCCCCTTCCCTCTCTTCTTTGGTAACCACCAGTTTATTTTCTATATCTGTTAGTCTCTTTCTATTTTGCATACACATTTTATCTTTTTTTTAGATTCCACATAGAAGTGACATCATATAATACTTGTGTTTCTCTGACGTACTTCACTAAGTATAATATTCTTTAGCTCCATCCGTGTTGCTTTAATGGTAGGATTACATTACATTGCTTTACATGGATGAGTAATATTCTATTATATATATATATATTATTATGTATAAATGTATATGTGTATGTAGTATCACATTGTCTTTATCTATTCATCTATTGTTGGGCACTTGGATTGCTCCCTTATCTTGGCTGTAATAAATACTGCTGCTGTGAACATTGGAGTGAATGTATATTTTTAAATTAGTGCTTTTATTTTTCTTCATATATATACAGGGGTGGAATTGATGGATCATATTCTATTTCTATTTTTAGTTTTTTGAGGTGGCTCCATGCTGTTTTCCATAGTGGCTGTATTAATTTACAGTCCCACCAAGAGTGTAAGAAGGTTTGCTTTTCTCCATATCCTCTTAAGTATTTGCTATCTGTACACTTTTGATGATAATCATTCTAACCGGTGATAACTCATGGTTTTGATTTGCATTTCTCAATAATTAGGTTGAGCATCTTTTCATGGGCCTGTTGATACAGGTACATCTTCTTTGGAAAAATGTCTATGTAGGTCTTCTGTCCCTTTTTTGATTGGGTTGTTTCTGTTTTTTGATATTAAGTTGTATGAGCTGTTTATATATTTTGGATATTGCCAGCTACATCATTTGCAAATATTTTCTCTCATTCCATAGGTTTTTTTGTTTTGTTTTGTTTTTCAGAGCAAGACATGCCTTGCAGAGTAGGCATGGCAGCCTCTGTGTTCTCTCTGAAGGTATTGGGGGTGAGTTGTGGAGGAGTGGCTACTGTCTAGAAATCTGAGCAACTTCTGGGGTGCCTTTTGAGTAAGTGCCAACAGTAGCCACTGCTGCCCTACCTGGGGTTTGCCTCTTGTGTCCTACAGTTGAGTCTTTTCCTCTGTCCTTGCTGTCCCAAACCCAATGTCATATTGTGGTATGGAGTGAGTGGAGCCCAAGCATTCTCTGACAGCTTGGGCTGGGGGTGGAGTATATGATGAAATTGTCACAGAACACCTGGCAGCAACTAGAACAGATCTCTCTCCAGCCTGCTTTTGGAGCTAGTCAGCACCTACACTGGTCAAGAGTGCAAATACAAGGGGTTGTATTTGTCACAGAAATCTATGAGCCAGCCAAGAGCACTTATCTACACCAAGTAGAACCCTACTACTGGGAAACCCAGCTGTGGCTCAGTCACTTCACTCCCCATGGCACATGTCCACCCTTGTAATTTCCCTTTTCCTCTGAATTCTCTCCCAAGGGGCACAGGTTCTGACCTGATCACTTTTCTTCCCTTCCTACCTGATTATGTGTGTATGTTTCTTGCAGTCTTGGCTGTACAGGAGTCCTTTTACTAGTTTCCAATTAGTTTTCAGTGAGAATTTTTCCACTTGCAGATGTTTTTTTCATGTGCTTTTGGGGGAAGGTGAGCTCCACCCTTATTTTCTGTCAACTTGATCTCTCTCCCCGTCTCACATATTTCACTTAGCAAAATACCACCTGGATCCATCAGTGTTATTGCAAATGGCAGGATTTCAGTGTTTTTTATTAATATGGGTGAATAATATTCCATTGTATGTGTGTATATATACACATATATTATTGTGTGTGTGCATGTATGTATATATATACATATATATATATATCACATCTTCTTTATTTATCAATTGATGAATGATTACTTCACTCTCATGTCTTGGTGATTGTAACAGTGCTGCAATGATCATGGGGATGTGGATATCATTTTGAATTAGTGTTCTTGTTTTCTTCAGATAAATACTCAGAAGTGAAATTACTGGATCATATGGCAATTCTGCTTTTAATTTTTTGAATAATGTCCATGCTGTTTTCCATAGAGGCTTGGCCTATTTACAGTCCTACCAACAGTACATATGGTTTCCCTTTTATTCACCTCCTTGCCAACACTTATTGTTTGTTGTCTTTTTGATGATCACCATTTTGACAGGTGTGGGTGCTGTATTATTATTTGATTTACATTTTCCTAATGCTTAGTGAGGTTGAGCATTTGTTGATGTGTCTGTGGCCATCTATACATCTTTAGGAAAATGTCTATTGTAAGACCTGAAACCATAAAACTCCTAGAAGAAAATGTGGGCAGTGTGTTCTCTGACATCAGTCTTAGAAATATTTTCTTGGGCCTCTTTCTAAGGCAAGGGAAACATAAGCAAAAATAAACAAATGGCACTCTGTCAAACTAAAAAGCCTGTGCATGGTAAAAGAAACTCTCAACAAAATGATAAGCCAGCATATTGAATGGGAGAAGATATTTCCAAACAATAAGTGCCATAAAAACAATAAAGTAATATAATATGTTAAAGAAGAAATATATACTGAGCTGGAGTTGAGGATTTTTTTAAATTTTTATTTTGTATTGGAATATAGTGGATTAACAATGTATTAGTTTCAGCTGTACAACAAAGTGATTCAGTTATACAGATACATGTATCTGTTCTTTTTTCTAATTCTTTTCCATTTAGATTGTTACATAATGTTGAGCAGAGTTCCCTCTGCTATACAGTAGGTCCTTGTTGGTTATTCATTTTAAATATTTCAGTGTGTAGATAAAATGGTCAGAGAAGACATCTCTGAAGAGAAGACATTTGAATGGTAGTTTAGCAGAGACCTGAGTGATGCTCAAAATCCATCTTGCTGGAAGAAGATCATACAAAGTACAGGCATTAAAATCTATAAAGTCTCTGAGTTTAACTCTCTTAATTGACAGTAGGAAGCATAATTAATTTCAAATATAGAGAACAAGAGATAAATTAGTATAACGTTAACGTGCAGAAGTAATTAGAAAACTTACCATACATGGCCTTTGAGCATTCCAAGGAGTTTGGTTCATTCTAATTAAAAAAAAATTGGATATTTTTGATGAAAGATGAGGTATTCTGAGTTATAATTTCACAAGCCTATTTTTAGCATACTCTTCCCCAGTTCAGTTCAGTTCAGTCACTCAGCCATGTCTGAATCTTTGTGACCCCATCAACCATAGCATGCCAGGCTGCCCTGTCCATCACCAACTCCCAGAGTCCACCCAAACCAGTGCTGAGTTTTCCAAATTTGCTGGCATATTGAGTGCAGCACTTTCACAGCATCATCTTTTAGGATTTGAAGTAGCTAAACTGGAATTCCATCACCTCCACTAGCTTTGTTTGTAGTGATGCTTCCTAGTGCTCACTTGATTCACATTCCAGGATGTCTGGCTCTAGGTGGGTCATCACACCATCATGGTTATCTGGATCATGAAGATCTTTTTTGTATAGTTCTTCTGTGTATTGTTGCCACCTCTTCTTAATATTTTTTTCTTCTGTTAGGTCCATACCATTTCTGTCCTTTATTGTGCCCGTCTTTGCATGAAATGTTCCCTTGGTATCTCTAATTTTCTTAAAGAGATCTATAGTCTTTCTCTTTCCATAGCTTTCCTCTATTTCTTTGCATTGATCACTGAGGAAGGCTTTCTTATCTCTCTTTGCTCTTTTTGGAACTCTGCATTCAGATGGGTATATCTTTTCTTTTCTCCTTTGCCTTTCACTTCTCTTCTTTTCTCAGCTATGTGGAAGGACTCCTCAGATGATCATTTTGCCTTTTTGCATTTCTTTTTCTTGGGAATGGTCTTGATCACTGCCTCCTGTACAATGTCACAAACCTCTGTCCATAGTTCTTCAGGGACTCTGTCTATCAAATGTAATCCCTTGAATCTATTTGTCACTTTCACTGTATAATTCTAAGGGATTTGATTTAGGTCATCCTTGAATGGTCTAGTGGTTTTCCCCACTTTCTTCAATTTAAGTCTGAATTTGGCAATAAGGAGTTCAGGATTTGAGCCACAGTCAGCTCCCAGTCTTATTTTTGCTGACTGTATAGAGCTTCTCCATCTTTGGCTGCAAAGAGTAAAACCAATCTGATTTTGGTATTGATCATCTGGTGGTGTGTAGAGTCTTTTCTTGCATTGTTGGAAGAGGGTGTTTACCATAACCAGTGAATATTCTTGAAAAAACCTTGTTAGTCTTTGCTTGCTTTATTTTGTACTCCAAGGCCAAATTTGCCTGTTACTCCAGGTATCTCTTGACTTCATACTTTTACATTCCAGGCTCCTATAATGAAAAGGACATCTTTTTTGAGTGTTAGTTCTAGAAGGTCTTGTATGTCTTCATAAAACTGTTCAACTTCATCTTCTTCAGCACTACTGGTTGGGGCATATACTTGGATTACTGTGATATTATTGGTTTGCCTTGGAAATGAACAAAGACCATTCTGTCATTTTTGAGGTTGCACCCAAGTACCACATTTTGGACTCTTTTGTTGACTATGATGGCCAGTCCATTTCTTGTAAGGGATTCTTGCCCACAGTAGTAGATATAATGGTCATCTGAGTTAAATTTGCCCATTCACCGATTCCCTAAAATGTCAATGCTAACTCTTGTCATCTCCTGTTTGACCACTGTAATTTACCTTGATTCATAGATCTAACATTCCAGGTTCCTACTCAGGGTCAGGAATTTTGAGTGATGCTAGGGATGAAAAACCTATATGGCTTGGACCCTCTCATCCAGCTATTGAGTTTGTTGGTCTTTCAATCTCCTTTCAAGTACCTCAGTGACCTAAGAACCATATGTGGAACTACTGGGCCACACATGGACACACTTGTGATGTACTTGGTTTCCCAGGATGGATCTTAATGCCTTGATTTTTAAGAGTAATGTGTTTCAGACTTTTTAATAGTGATGATTTCCATCTATTATTGCCTCTGTTACCAGGGAAACTCACAAAACAATTTGTTTCATGGAAAATTATTCATTATTATAGATTTAGAAAGATCAAAAGTTGTATCTTACTGTCATTTATGTTATAATTTTAGTAGGCATTATTATTGGTTATGGAATAAAGTAAATTCTAATAACTACTACTGTATTTCTAGTTTTAAAATAACTGATTTATTTTAAAAAAAATAGAGGTATTTTCTACTGGAGTTGGTAAGTTTTTACTTTAAAGGAATCCTGATGTGTCTATATAAATGCTGTGAAATATTTCTCTATTACCTGTTTTTGGCTTGAGAAATATTCACAAATGACTACTATTTTGCATAAAAGTCCCTTGTGGCTCAGATGGTAAAGAATCTGCCTGTAATGCAGGAGACCCAGGTTCAATCCCTGGGACGGGAAGATCCTCTGGAGAAGGAAATGGCAACCCACTCCAGTAATCTTGCCTGGAGAATTCCATGGACAGTGGAGCCTGGAAGCCTACAATCCATGGGATCACAGAGTCAGACATGACTGAGTAACTAGCACTAAGTAGCAAAAGAAAAAAAAAATCTTGCAATAGCTTGTTTTGTTTTCTGGTTCTTATTTTTTTAGACAAAGAGTTGCTTCATCACAAGAATTTAGAATCCCCTGCAAAGTGCAGATATAATTCAAATTATATTACTGCTTGTATTTGTGTTTTAATAATCAAAGAAGAGAATAAAAAAGATGCATAAAAACTCAAGATAGCAAGTGAATATTTCCCCTGAAGCCATAGAATAACTAATATTGTAGACTGAATAAGTTATATTCATCATTTTCTTGCATTTGTAATTTCACATCAAACAGAATATTTATGGAATGTCAAAGGTAGCAGATATGAGATTTTAAAATATAATATGTTAAATTTGATTTTCCTTTCTTCTTCATCACATATCATTGAATGTCTGTACAGTAATTTAGTATCCAGTAAAAGCTCTTAAGAACAATATATTTGTTGTCTAAGGGTTAAACAGAAAGCAACGTAAGCATACTGCACTCTTCTAAAAATGTTGTACTAAAAGATGGGAAACTTTCTACACCCAGCAAAAACAATTAGTTAAATTTAACATGCCCAAACTTTGACCATAATTGTAATATAAATGTTTGTGTAATATAGCGGTCCAGAGATGTGCCTTTCAGACCTTGAACCACAGAAAACCTAATTGGTCAAGGGTAACAGCAGCTGGGGTCTGAGATCCATCTCTGCAGTTGTGGTGAAGCCAATACCAATGGGCTTTCCCCAGCCGATGACTGAACACTGTAGACATCTCTATTGCAGACATGGTGCTAGAAGGCAGAGGATTCTGTAACAGCCTTGCCAAACGTTTCTCAACCCATTCAGCATACTTCACTGTGGCTTACATTTGCGTTGCAGTCTGATGGCTACCCCAGTCTTCTCCAGTTTCCTCCGCATTTCTCCTCATTGCCCCCAAGTTGTCCTCATTTTCTCACAGGCATTTCTCTTAGCTGAATCCTATATGTTTAATCCTATCTTTGTGTCTGTGGAGGAGAGTACTTGGTCTAAAATAAGTAGTTAGTATTGTAACATAATTTTACATGTATGATCAGTGTGATCATATAATGGCTTCCATGAAAATGGCAAAAGAATTATTATTACTCAACAGAGGAAAGCATGAGATGATCCAGTGGTATTCCGGATTTCACATGATTCAAAAATGACAGATCATTGCTAAAAAGCCAATTTCAGCAGAGTGACTCTTCAGTCATTAACTCTTGTTTGATATGAATTAAATACAGTTTAACATTGAATTAAATATTTTTTAGTTTCATTTGTTTATTAATTGGGGGATAATTGTTAGTTTCTGCAGTACAACAATGTGAATCAGCATATGTATGCAAATGTCCTCTCCTTCTTGAGTCTCCTTCCCATCCCCCAACATCCTACCCTTCTAGATCATCACAGAGCCCCAAACCCTACTTTTCTTTATGTCAAGAGGAGTTTAAAGAAATCACTCACAGACACTCACTGATCTTTGAAATGGAAAAATAATTATACAAAGAAAAATGTGGATAAAAGAAACAATGCAATATTGTATCTAGACATTAAATCAGTCTTTTTCTTATCAATTCTATTCTCTAATTCAGTTATCTTTATGTAACTGAATGGGTTTAATGACATCATATCAATCAACTCAATAATCTTCTTTATAGAACCTGTTGGGCCTGTCACCTTTGATAGTCAAGGTGATGGGGAAGGCTTCACAGGATCAATGACGTCTGATAGGCTGTAGAGGGATTAGCATGAATCCACATGGAGGGTTGGTGGCAGGGTAGGGGGTACCGGTATCATACAAACAGATATGCATGTGTATAAATATAGTTAGTTTTTATTATAATACTCTGCTTGCTTTTTTTTTCTGTTTTATTTTTAAAATTGGGGTATATTGCTTTACAATGTTACATTGGTTTCTGCTGTACAGTGAGATGAATCGGCTATTATCCCCTTCCTCTTGAACCTCCCTCCTACACTGCTCCATCCCAGCCATCTAGGTCACTACAGAGCACTGAGCTCCCTATGCTGTGCTGCATCCTCCCACTAGCTCAATGTTTTACACATGGTAGTGTATATATGTTAATCCCAAACTCCCAATTAACCCCACCTGCCCCCCATATCTATACATCCATACTCCACATCTGTGTCTGTATTCCTGCCCTGCAAATAGGCTTATCTGTACCATTTTCTGGATTTCACATATATGTTAGTATGATATTTGTCTTTCTCTTTCTGACTTATTTTGCTCTGTGTTTCAGACTCTAGGTCCATCCATGTCTCTACAAATGATCCAGTTTCATTATTTTTTATGGCTAATATTCCACTATACACACACACACACACACACCCCCACACCCACATTTTCTTTATCTGTTCATATGTCGATGAACATTTAAGTTGTTTACATGTTCTGGCTATTGTGAATAGTGCTGCAGTAAACATTCGGTTACATTTGTCTTTTTTTTAATTTTAATTTTTAAATTTAAATTTATTTATTTTAATTAGAGTCTAATTACTTTACAATATTGTATTGGTTTTGCCATACATCAACATGAATCTGCCACGGGTGTACACGTGTTCCCAATCCTGAACCCCCCTCTCACCTCCCTCCCCATACCATCCCTCTGGGTCATCCCAGTGCACCAGCCCCAAGCATCCCGTATCCTGCATCAAACCTGGACTGGCGATTCATTTCTTATATGATATTATACATGTTTCAGTGCCATTCTCCCAAATCATCCCCCCTCCCTCTCCCACAGAGTCCAAAAGACTGTTCTATACATCTGTGTCTCTTTTGCTACAGGGTTATCATTACCATCTTTCTAATTCCATATATATGTGTTAGTATACTGTATTGCTGTTTTTCTTTCTGGCTTACTTCACTCTGTATATTTGGCTCCGGTTTCATCCACCATTAGAACTGATTCAAATATATTCTCTTTAATGGCTGAGTAATACTCCATTGTGTATATGTACCACTGCTTTCTTATCCATTCATCTGCTGATGGACATCTAGGTTGCTTCCATGTCCTGGCTATTATAAACAGGGCTGCGATGAACATTGGGGTACACGTGTCTCTTTCAATTCTGGTTTCCTTGGTGTGTATGCCCAGCAGTGGGATTGCTGGGTCATATGGCAGTTCTATTTCCAGTTTTTTAAGGAATCTCCACACTGTTCTCCATAGTGGCTGTACTAGTTTGCATTCCCACCAACAGTATAAGAGGGTTCCCTTTTCTCCACATCCGGTCCAGCATTAATTGCTTGTAGACTTCTGGATCGCAGCCATTCTGACTGGCGTGAAATGGTACCTTATTGTGGTTTGATTTGCATTTCTCTGATAATGAGTGATGTTGAGCATCTTTTCATGTGTTTGTTAGCCATCTGTATATCTTCTTTGGAGAAATGTCTATTTAGTTCTTTGGCCCATTTTTTGATTGGGTCGTTTATTTTTCTGGAATTGAGCTGCAGGAGTTGCTTGTATATTTTTGAGATTAGTTGTTTGTCAGTTGCTTCATTTGCTATTATTTTCTCCCATTCTGAAGGCTGTCTTTTCACCTTGCTTATAGTTTCTTTTGTTGTGCAGAAGCTTTTAATTTTAATTAGATCCCATTTGTTTATTTTTGCTTTTATTTCCAATATTCTGGAAGGTGGGTCATAGAGGATCCTGCTGTGATGTAAATATGTCGGAGAGTGTTTTCCCTATGTTCTCCTCTAAGAGTTTTATAGTTTCTCGTCTTATGTTTAGATCTTTAATTCATTTTGAGTTTATTTTTGTGTACGGTGTTAGAAAGTGTTCTAGTTTCATTCTTTTACAAGTGGTTGACCAGTTTTCCCACCACGGTTTTCTTAGGGTATATGTACAGCAGTGGAATTGCTGCATCATATAGTAGTTCTATTTTTACTTTTTTAAAGAACCTCCATACTGTTCTCTATAGTGTCTGTATCAGTTTACATTTCCACCAACAGCGCAAGAGTGTTCTGTTTTCTCCACGCCATTTCCAGCATTTATTGTTTGTAGATTTTCTTTTGATGATGGCTGTTCTGACCACTGTGAGATGATACCTCATTGTAGTTTTGTAATATATGGTGAGCATTTTTCTGTAACCTTAGATGTTCATTGAATATATGTTGTTTTAATCCTCCATGAGAGACAGATGCTCAGAAAGGTTAAGTGTCTGGATCAGACCACATATACACAAATATGTGTCATATTATCTTCATGAATCTTTATTAGATTTGGATGTCAGTGCATTCCTGTTCTTCATAATGTCCAAGATACTTCAGCCAGAGCAAATAAAGGATAAAGACAGTTAACTGGGTTATATAGCCACTTATTATGCAAGATTTATAAATTTGTACCTGTTTATTATAATCAATTTTGGGAAAACACATAAAGATCAATTACAGTGTTTCTTTTGTTGTATTATCCCTCCTTTAGAAGATATTACAATAGGTGCACTAGTAAGAAATTATTCTCCATTTCTATTTAAATAACACTTCAGAAGAATTATTCTGTATAAATGTTATTTACTGTAAGGGTCTGAAAGTAATGACTATCTCAGTGAATTCATTTAGAATAAAATTAGCAATTAGAAGAAACTGAAAAGTCTATATTTGTCTCCAACACATCTTGAGAACTACATTTTTTAAGAAATGTATGATAAGAAAATGTGCACCATTCTGAGTCTGCTTTCGTTACCTTGTTT
This sequence comes from Bison bison bison, assembly GCF_000754665.1. Lineage (NCBI taxonomy): Eukaryota > Metazoa > Chordata > Mammalia > Artiodactyla > Bovidae > Bison > Bison bison. Next base: position 467,787 of record NW_011494699.1, read on the forward strand.
AGTCTGAGTTTTACCCATAAGGTGACTGTCATCCTTCAATGTATAATTATGTTTCTTTGAGACAGAAGTTGTGTGAGTTTATCTTGATCTTTCAAGAGCTAGTTTACTTTTCATGGTTCACGCCGTGCTTCCTGGCTGACCATCCCAGTAGTGGGTATTAGATGATAGCATTGTGAAGATTGCTGAAATGGTTAGTGAGATGTTTTTCTCAGTATTAAGCTCACTGCAGCTTGTGAGAACTATAATAAAGACCTGGGGTTGTGGCAAGAGGGAAAGCAGAAGGGGAGCTGGCAGAAAAAAGGAAAGGGATGAAGGAGGAGAAAAGAGAGGGTAATTGGTGCAGTTCCACAGCCCAGTGTTCACAGGGACGTGTTTCAGTGGTGTCAGTGTCTGTGGTGTTCAGCAGCATGGGTACAATTCTGTCCTAGAAACACAGGTAGTTACTATGCCAGTTTTTTCTCTTCCCTATCAAATGTTTCACTGATTCTGAATTCTGTGAACTGTTTAAAGCCATTCTATGCTAAGTTAGTTCAGGCTTGTCTTCTGATTAATGAGGAAATGATTAAGTTTTTCTTCTTAGGTGAGTGGTGTTGGAAGCACTTTTGCTATAATGATTGCTGTCACTTAATGCCTCAATATATGCCCACTTTTCTCCAACCTTCTTTTTCAAGTTGGAATTTGTGCTATCATATATTCATGATGCCTATATTTGTAGGTATTAATTTCTCCAATGTGACCATAAGAGCTGAGCTAACCATTTATAGATTTAGACAATGACATAGCTTAGGATAGCTTAATTTTAGTAATATACTTTGCGGGGGGGAGGGGATGTGTTATTTTATAGCAATCCTTTTTTTTGAAAGTTGAAATTTTTCAGTAAGGTCATTAATGAAATGTCTTAGTTTTGTCTTTGCTTTCTTTAACATAAGCTTTCAGAAAAGAAAACATTTGATAGTAGAAAGAGCCAGAAGATAAGAAACTTGGGTCTGGTTACCATCGTGGTAACTGATTGCGTGCCTTTAGGCTAGGTCTTACTCTTTAAGCTATTATACGTTGGAGCTAGACCAACTAATCTCCAGGGTTCCTTTCAGCTTTAGAATTTTAAATGTTATTTCTTCCACTTATTCTTAAAAATGTGGGCTGTTAATAAGTGGTAATATAAAAAGTGGACAGAGGCATAATATATTGAATAGGTATCAAAGAAGGAACTTGATAGAAGTGATTTTAGATCCAACTCGTTTACCAACTGGCTGCAGGATGGTGTTTGAGTCACTTAAAGTTTTTATCAATTTCAGAGTTTTGTTACTAGAGTTGAAATAAATGCTTTAGAGACAAACCAAACACTGTATGAAGCAAAGCCTTCTGAAGCTGGAAGCTATTGATTACTTACTCGGTAAAGGACTTAATATGCCAGCAAATTTGGAAAACTCAGCAGTGGCCACAGGACTGGAAAAGGTCAGTTTTCATTACAGTCCCAAAGAAAGGCAATGCCAAAGAATGCCCAAACTACTGCACAATTGCACTCATTTCACACGCGAGTAAAGTAATGCTTAAAATTCTCCAAGCAAGGCTTCAGATGTTCAAGCTGGTTTTAGAAAAGGCAGAGGAACCAGAGATCAAATTGCCAACATATGCTGGATCATGGAAAAAGCAAGAGAGTTTTAGAAAAACATCTATTTCTGCTTTATTAACTGTGCCAAAGCCTTTGAGTATGTGGATCACAATAAACTGGAAAATTCGGAAAGAGATGGGACTACCAGACCACCTGGTATTCCAGACCAGAAATGCCTCTTAAGAAATCTGTATGCAGGTCAGGAAGCAACAGTTAGAACTGGACATGGAACAACAGACTGGTTCCAAATAGGAAAAGGAGTACGTTAAGGCTGTATATTGTCACCCTGCTTATTTAACTTATATGCAGAGTACATCACGAGAAATGCCAGGCTGGATGAAGCACAAGCTGGAATCAAGATTGCTAGGAGAAACATCAATAACCTCAGATATGCAGATGACACCACCCTTATGGCAGAAAGTGAAGAACTAAAGAGCCTCTTGATGAAAGTGAAAGAGGAGAGTGAAAATGTTGGCTTAAAGCTCAACGTTCAGAAAACTAAGATCATGGCATCTGGTCCCATCACTTCATGGGAAATAGATGGGGAAACAGTGGAAACAATGGCTGACTTTATTTTTCTGGGCTCCAAAATCACTGCAGATAGTGATTGCAGCCATGAAATTAAAGAACGCTTACTCCTTGGAAGGAAAGTTATGACCAATCTAGACAGCATAGTAAAAAACAGAGACATTACTTTGTCAACAAAGGGCCATCTAGTCAAGGCTATGGTTTTTCCAGTAGTCATGTATGGATGTGAGAGTTGGACTACAAAGAAAGCTGAGCACCGAAGAATTGATGCTTTTGAACTCTGGTGTTGGAGAAGACTCTTGAGAGTCCCTTGGACTGCCAGGAGATCCAATCAATCCATCCTAAAGATCAGTCCTGGGTGTTCATTGGTAGGACTGATGCTGAAGCTGAAACTCCAATACTTTGTCCACCTGATGCGAAGAGCTGACTCATTTGAAAAGACCCTGATGCTGGGAAAGATTGAAGGCAGGAGTAGAAGAGGACGACAGAGGATGAGATGGCTGGATGGCATCACTGGCTCGATGGACATGGGTTTGGGTGGACTCCAGGAGTTGGTCAGGGACAGGGAGGTCTGGAGAGCTGAGGTTCATGGGGTCTCAAAGAGTTGGACACGACTGAGCTACTGAACTGAAAAGGACTTAATGTATCTTAGAATTTCACTTGACTCCTACCTCCTATTATCTGTGAATTCTGTGTAAAATTATAAATCACATGAACAAGCACATATTTTATCTTATTGTAGGATGACTTTTGCCTCTTTGCTTTTGGTTTCCTAGAGATGGTCTGTTTTGTTTTTTTTTGTTTTTTTTTCCTGTTATACTTTTACATGTTCTGACTTGATAATTTTAGTTACAGTTCCCTAAAAATTTCTTCCTCTTACCTCCAAATTGCTCTCATTGCTACTCCTTCTATCTCTAAGCCTCTCTTTGCCTGTGGTCCATTCAAATAATTTCCACCTCGTAGAGTTAAATTTAGTTTTGAATTAACACCTCCTTTTCCCATGGTATCTTTAATTACTATCCTAGTTAATTGTGATACCTGCCTCCACAGACTCCAGGAATTTTTGAGAATTATATTTCTTCACAGCATGGCACAGTTTATGCTGTATTTATTAGATTTTTAAAAATATGTTTCTAATACTTTAATAGCATATTATTCCATATGTATGTACATATTACATACTACTGCATATATAAAGATTGAAGGCAAAAGGAGAAGGAGGCAACAGAGGATGAGATGGTTATTAGATAGCTTCACAGACTCAGTGGACATGAATTTGAGTAAACTCCAGGAGATATTGGAGGACAGAGGAGCCTGGCATGCTGCAGTTCATGGCATTGCAAACAGATGCACCCAGTCCAGTGACTGAACAACATATATAAAACATACCATTGTACTCTTATGAACCATGCTTTTAATCTTTTTATTTTGAGGACATTTTAGAAAATTAGTAAATTGCAAACATATTATAGGTACCATTCACCCATTTCTCCTAATGTTCACATATTGTATAATCATAATATGATTATGAAAACTAAGATATTGAATAGATATAGCTGGATCATTGAAAAAGCAAGAGAGTTCCAGAAAAATATCTATTTCTGCTTTATTGACTATGCCAAAGACTTTGACTGTGTGGATCACAATAAACTGTGGAAAATTCTGAAAGAGAGGGGAATACCAGACCACCTGACCTGCCTCCTGAGAAATTTGTATGCAGGTCAGTAAGCAACAGTTAGAACTGGACATGGAACAACAGTCTGCTTCCAAATAGGAAAAGGAGTATGTCAAAGGCTGTATATTGTCATTGTGCTTATTTAACTTATATGCAGAGCACATCATGAGAAATGCTGGGTTGGGAGAAGCACAAGCTGGAATCAAGATTGCCGAGAGAAATATCAATAACCTCAGATATGCAGATGACAGCACCCTTATGGCAGAAAGTGAAGAGGAACTAAAAAGCCTCTTGATGAAGGTGAAAGAGGAGAGAGAAAAAGTTGGCTTAAAGCTCAACATTTAGAAAACTAAGATCATGGCATCTGGTCTCATCACTTCATGGGAAATAGATGGGGAAACAGTGGAAACAGTGTCAGACTTTATTTTTCTGGGCTCCAAAATCACTACAGATGGTGACTGCAGCCATGAAATTAAAAGACACTTACTCCTTGGAAGAAAAGTTATGACCAACCTAGATAGCATATTGAAAAGCAGAGACATTACTTTGCCAACAAAGGTCCGTCTAGTCAAGGCTATGGTTTTTCCAGTGGTCATGTACGGATGTGAGAGTTGGACAGTGAAGAAAGCTGAGCGCCAAAGAATTGATGCTTTTGAATTGTTGTGTTGGAGAAGACTCTAAAGAGTCTCTTGGACTGCAAGGAGATCCAACCAGTCCATTCTGAAGGAGATCAGCCCTGGGTGTTCTTTGGAAGGAAGATGCTAAAGCTGAAACTCCAGTACTTTGGCCACCTCGTGCGAAGAGTTGACTCATTGAAAAAGACTCTGATGCTGGGAGGGATTGGGGGCAGAAGGAAAAGGGGACGGCAGAGGATGAGATGGTTGGATGGCATCACTGACTCGATGGATGTGAGTCTAGGCGAACTCCAGGAGTTGGTGATGGACAGGGAGGCCTGGCGTGCTGTGATTCATGGGGTCGCAAAGAGTTGGACACGACTGAGCAACTGAACTGAACTGATAGTTTTATTAGCTAAATTCCAGAGTTTATTTAGATTTTATCATTATTTTCATTAATATATATTTTTTCTGTTTTGGGACCCAATCCAGTATTTCACTTTAAATATAGTCATTGCATTGCTTTATTTATTCAATTGTTTATTATATCAGGATAGAATCATAAATATTTATTTTATTAAATTAGTTATTTTTCAATACTAATCTTATTTGTTTTCAAATTTATCCTTTGAAAAATCTTCCATATTGTTCCTATGACCTTTGGACATGCCCCGATTCTTTCAGGAGTTCTTCCTTCTTTTCTCAAACCAGGTTCCAGATTCACTTTGTTTTTCCTGCTCCAGCTCTGGAATCAGTTGTTTCTCAAAGAAGTCCTAATTCTTACTGCAAGATGTTATTACTTGGAAACCCAGATCTGAGTATTAGGTGTGCTCATTGCCACTCATATATTATTGCTTCTATGCCCTCTCAGTGAACAGGCTAGAAAATATATGCATGGTACTAGCATATGCACATATATAGAAAAATACATATATTTGTGTGTGGATGTGTGTGTGTGTGTGTGTGTGTGTGTGTATATATATTTAAATATATTGTTGTTGTTCCGTCACTCAGTCATGTCCGACTCTCTGAGACCCCATGGACTGCAGCAGGCCAGGCTTGCCTGTCCATTATGTTCCAGAATTTGCTCAAACTCATGTCCATTCAGCCGGCTATGCCATCCAAACATCTTATTTTTGGTTGTCCCCTTCTCCTGCCTTCAATCTTTCTAAGCATCAGGGTCTTTCCCTAAGAGTTGGCTCTTCCCAACAGTGGCCAAAGTATTGGAGCTTCAATTCAGCGTTAGTCCTTTCAATGAACATTCAAGGCTGATTCTTTAGGACTGACTGGTTTGGTTTCCTTGTTGTCCAAGGGACTCTTAAGAATCTTCTCTAAACCACAGTTTGAAAGCATCATTTCTTTGGTGCTTCAGCCTTGTTTATGGTCCAACTCTCACATCCATACATGACTACTAGAAAAACCATAGCTTTGACTAGTCAGTCCTTTGCTGGTAAAGTAATGTCTCTGCTTTTTAATATGCTTTCTAGGGTTGTCATAGCTTTTCTTCCAGGGAGCAAATGTCTTTTAATTTCATGGCTGCAGTCACCATCTGCAGTGATTTTGGAGCCCAAGAAAATAAAATCTGTCACTGTTTCCATTGTTTGCCCATCTATCTGCCATGAAATGATGGGGCTGAATACCATGATCTTCTTTTTTTGAATGTTGAGTTTTAAGCCAACTTTTTCACTCTCCTCTTTCACCTTCATTGAGATGCTCTTTAGTTCCTCTTCACTTTCTGTCTTAAGAGTGGTGTCATCTGTATATATGAGGTTATTGATGTTTCTCCCAGCAATCTTGGTTCCAGCTTTTGCTTCATCTAGCCTGGCTTTTCCCATGATGTACTCTGCAAATAACTTAAGTAAGCAGGGTGACAATATGCAGCCTTGATGTACTCCTTTTCAATCTGGAACCAGTCTGTTGTTCCATGTTTAGTTCTAACTGTTGCTTCTTAACCTGCATCCAGACTTCGCAGGAGGTAAGTTAGGTGGTCTGGTAATCCCATCCCTTAAAGCAATTTTCAGTTTGTTTGATCCACACAGTCAAAAGCTTTAGTATAGTCAATGAAGCAGAAGTAGAAGTTTTACTGGAATTCTCTTGCTTTTCGATGATCCAATGGATGTTGGCAACTTAATCTCTAATTCTTCTGCCTTTTCTAAATCCAGCTTGAACATCTGGAACTTCTTGATTCATGTACTGTTGAAGCCTAGATTGGAAAATTTTCAGCATTACTATGCTAGTATGTGAAATGAATGCAATTGTGTGGTGTCTTGAACATTTTTTGACGTTATGCTTCTTTGGGATTGGAATGAAAACTGACTTTTTCCAGTCCTGTGGCCACTGTTGAGTTTTCCAAATTTGCTGGCGTATTGAGTTCAGCACTTTCACAGCATCATCTTTTAGAATTTGAATAGCTCAGCTGGAATTCGTCACTTCCACTAGCTTTGTTCATAGTGATACTTCCTAAGGCCCACTTTACTTGCACTCCAGGATCTCTAGTTGGCTCTAGGTGAGTGATCAAACCATCATAGTTATCTGGGTCATTAAGAGCTTTTTTTATGTAGATCTTCTGTGTATTCTTGTCACCTCTTCTTAATATTTTTTGTTTCTGTTAGATCCATACCATTTCTATCCTTTATTGTACTCATCTTAATGTACTCATGTACTTAATGTACTCATCTCTCCTTGCTATTCTTTGGAACTCTGCATTCAAATGGGTATATCTTTCCTTCTCTCTTTTGGCTTTCCCTTCTCTTCTTTTCTCAGCTAATTATAAGGCCTCCTCAGACAACTATTTTGCATTTTTTTTTCTTGAGGATAATTTTGATCACTGCCTCCCATACAATATCATGAGTCTCCATCCACATTTCTTCAGTCACTGTATCAGAGCTAATCGCTTGAATCTGTTTGTCTCTTCTACTGTATAATCATAAGGTATTTGATTAAAATATTTTTGGGGCATCTCCTGCTTGGCAGGCAGTTTCTTTACCACTGACCCATTTGGGAAACACCCCCTCTTTTACTCTTTAGCCTTATAGTAAAATATTATTTTCTAAGTTAGGTTAGATGTCTTATTTCCTTGTAGTTTGGCTGTTACTGATTGGTAACATAGTTAGACTTGATTGTTGCAATTTTCATTCATTTCCTCACTTATCATAGTTGATTTTTATTTATTTTATTTTTGGCCACCACATGCAGTTTATGAGAGTTTAACTCCTCAACTGGGAACTGAACCCAAGCCCTCAGCAATGAAAGCATAATCTTAACTACAGGAACACCAGAAAATTCCCCATATTTGATTTTATTTAAGTGAAAAATGTTAAAACTTACTCATTGTGGTGGACTGTCTATGGGCTATGACAGAGCATGAAGTTACGTATTCATGATCACAAATCATGATGTAAACAATTCTAACAAGCCAAAAATTCTCTCATGCTGCCAACTGTTATCTATCCTTCTTCTTATCCCTAACTGCTGGCAACCAGTGATCTGATTTCAGTCCCTATAGGTTTGCCTTTTCTAGAAATTTCCTATGAATGGAATCATATAGTATGCAGCTTCTGAGTCTGGCTTCCTTCACTTTTCAAAATGTGTTTAAGATTCACACATGTAGCTGCATTCAACAGTTAATTCTTTTTCATTGTTGAGTATTATTCCGTGTATGGACCTATCATATTTATCTTCTTCATTTTTGAGGTTGTTTCCACTTCAGAGCTGTTGTGCTCTGCTAAAAAAATTCACATTTTTGTGTGTTTTCTTAAATTTTCATCTGTCTTAAGTAAATAGCTAACAGTGAGATTGCTGAGTTGCAGGTTATTTGTGTATTAAAGTTTTTGAGAAACAAGAATTGCTTTTCAAAGTTGTTGTACTATTCTGCATTCTGACCAACAGTGAGTAAGGGTTTTAGCTGCTCCACATTCTTGCTAGCTTTTGGTATTTTAACTTTCTTTGATAGTAGTAATTATAATTAATTCATAGTGGTATCATATTGTGCTTTCAATTTGCATTTCCCTAACTAATGATATTTAGCTTTTTTTCATATGCTTATTTTCCATTTTGTATATTCGGTGGTAAAATGTCTGTTCACATACTTTCCCCATTTAAATTTTTTCCTTATTTTAGACTTGTTTTTCTTATGGTTATGTTGAGAATTCTTTATATAATTTGGATTCAGTTTTCTTGTGAGAAATGTGATTTGTAAATTTTTATTTTTGGTCTGTCACTAGTCTTTTCATTATCTTAAACCATGAATTATGCATACAAGAAAGCTGATAAGACAATGCTCCTAAGTACTGTTGAAGTAGAGTGTGTACAGAATAAGGGCATATATTGCAAAGTCCCCAATGATATCTGTGTGTTGGCATATGTGTGTTTATGCCAGGAGAGTGATTCAGAGGTTTTCTAAAGTCAAGTCACAAAAGTGATCCACCAAAGGAAAAAAGTCAATTATAAACATCAGCAAGATCAAATTTCAGATGTGTGTGTTTGTGATCAGTCACTCAGTCATGACAAATTCTTTTGTGACCCCATGGACTGTAGCCAGCCAGGCTCTTCTGTATGTGGGATTTCACAGGAAAGAGTACTGGAGTGGGTTGCCATTTCCTCCTCCAGGGGTCTTCCAGACCCAGGATCGAACTCACATCACCTGTGTCTCCTGCATTGGGAGGTGGATTCTTGACCTGTTTATTAAGAGTTGTCCTGGTAACCTGTCTTCTCTCCTGACCCTTCAGAACAGGCTCCTGAATGGGGATGGAGGTAAGGAAATTAAAGGTTGACCCAACCCTAGTGCACCAGCAGCCTTCCCAGGAGTTAAAGTAAGTTTGTATTAGGCAAGAAGAGATGGTTATCAGATGAGACTGAACCTTTAAGTGTCAAAACTTGTGTGCTTTCCTTCTGTAAGTTACTATAGAAATATTTATAATCTGTGCAAGATTCAAAAGCGAGTGGAACCATCTTAAGTCTCAAGTAGTGAAGGGAGAAAAAATAATAAAATTTAAAGAAACAGTAGAAGGAAAAATGACTTGCTTTGTGAATACAGGTCATGATTCCTATTTGTTCAGTGTAATTAGTATAATTTCTAGAAAGAATATCACATTCCTTTTTATGTGTTCCTTTGTTAAGGATGTACCATAATTGATTTTACCCCTGCTCTGAGGACATTTAGATTATTTTCAATTTTTATTTGATAGAGGTAATTCTACATAATTAACTTTATATGTATGTCATTTTAGAGGAGTCTACCTCTCAAGAAATATTCTTAGATATGAAATTGCTGAGGTAGGCATTGCCAAAATGCTCTGAAATTTTGTGGCAATTTGCATTTCCATCATCAGTGTATCAACTTTTCCATATCTTACAATGAATTATTTGAAATATATTCATTTTATCAGTCTGATAAGTTTTAAAAGGCAATTTTGTAATTACACTAACATCACTCTCATTTTGAGGGAATTAAAATATTTTAATTTAGATCAGTTATATAAAATTTCCTGTGATATATCTTTCTATATCTTGTCTTTGCATGTCTTCCTTATAATCTTGTTCTTATTAACTTTGATTAGCTCTTTATATATTAGAGAACTGAGTCCTTTGAGGCATGAGTAGCAAAAATTTCCCACTGTGATATTTGTAATTTGATTTTGATAATGTGGATTATGAATTTTAGTTTTTATATAATTTAATTCATCAGGCTGTTATGTAATGCTCTGATTCTGGATATAATTATAAAAACCTCTTTAATATGTATGTATATATGTACATACATGTAAATATTTCATAATTTTGTCTAATACTTTTATGTTTTTATTATTTACATTTAACTTTTGCTGCTGCTGCTGCTGCTAAGTCGCTTCAGTCATGTCCAACTCTGTGCGACCCCATAGACGGCAGCCCACCAGGCTCCCCCGTCCCTGGGATTCTCCAGGCAAGAACACTGGAGTGGGTTGCCATTTCCTTCTCCAGTGCATGAAAGTGAAAAGTGAAAGTGAAGTCGCTCAGTCGTGTCCGACTCTTCATGACCCCATGGACTGCAGCCTCCCAGGCTCCTCTGTCCGTTGGATTTTCCAGACAAGAGTACTGGAGTGGGGTGCCATCGCCTTCTCCACATTTAACTTTTAGATTCACTTAAAGTTTGTGTTGCCTAATATGACATACATCTGCCTTTAATTTTTTCAACTATCTGCTCTTTTCCCAAACTATTTCACATATTCACTTTAAATACATTTAATTTTAAATTCATTTCTTATATATTACATTTCCAAATATGTTTAGGTGACTTATAGGCTTCCTTGTCTACTCTTCAATTTATGTCTTTATGTATTATTATATATCAGTTACTGTTTATTTTGTATTAAGAATTCATTTATACATATTAATTTTAAGAAAATTCTTATAAGTTTAGTGCAACTTTGTTATCTATTACTCTTATTTTTCAGAAGTTCACAGATAGATCTTGCTTCTCTACATAACTTTTTGAGGTAATAAAGTCAGGAATTGAGGCTAAAAGTATTTATGTTTAATGCAATGAATAGCATAATGCCTAATGCCTAAACTATTGTAAGTAAATCATTGAATATTTGAATTAAATTGTAATTGCTTATTTTACAATTATAGCACTGGCAAACTGGTCTTTCATCTAGGGAAGTGGGTAGGGGATGTCAATTTGAATTTTTTTTGTCCAGATAACGTGCAATTTCCAAAGAAGAAAGAAGTAAAGGCATGAAATAGCAGAATCCCACAAGTTTTGTGGTACTTTTTTTTTTCTTTTTAATTTTTATTATTATTATTTTTTTTCTTTACAATATTGTATTGGTTTTGCCATACATCAACATGCAACCGCCACGGGAACACATGTATTCCCCATCTTGAACACCCCTCCCACCTCCCTCCCCATCCCATCCCTCTGGGTCATCCCAGTGCACCAGCCCCGAGCATCCTGTATCATGCATCGAACCTGGACTGCTGATTCGTTTCTTATATGATATTATACATGTTTTAATGCCATTCTCCCAAATCATCCCCCTGCCCTCCCTCTCCCACAGAGTCCAAAAGACTGTTCTTTACATCTGTGCCTCTTTTGCTGTCTTGCATACAGGGTTGTCGTTACCATCTTTCTAAATTCCATATATATGCATTATTATACTGTATTGGTGTTTTTCTTTCTGGCTTACTTCACTCTGTATAATAGGCTCCAGTTTCATCCACTTCATTAGAACTGATTCAAATGTATTCTTTTTGATAAATGGATGCAGCAATCGCAACCTTTCTGGAGAAATATGTTAGTTGAATTAATAGATTACTTTGAAACTCATGCAATACCTTACTAGTAAACTGTCAATAAGCATTTTATCCAATTATACTACTTGTCAAAGGTAAATTCTGAAAGATATTGTTTTGCTGAAATATGCAAACATTTCTCATTTTTCTGATAACAGGACTATCATTTACTTTTGAGAATCCTCTTTTCCATCTTCATTTTACATGATTCTTTTGGACTTGATTAAAACCCTACCTCCAGAGTTGGGTATAAAATCCAAGCTTTGTTAATCAACTCCTAATCACTCTCCATAGTGGGCAGTAACTAACATGCTTGACTCAAGGCATGCTATCCTGCAATACTCAACTGAAGTTCTATAGAAACTAAAGGGAGAAATATTTGTTACTTTCACACTATATACTGTGAGAATGTAGGGCTGTGGTGCTGGGGGTCCATCAGATTGCAATAGGTGGTCTGAAAAATGAAATGAAAGCACAAAAAATAATAAATCAGCCCAGTGGGATAGATTATACTCCAGATGTCATCACTTACACCCCTGAATCCAGCTATGAGTTGAGGTTTCATTTAGGTATGCCAGTAATTTCAATAAAAAATGACAAGTTTGATTTGAATTTTTTTTCATTTGCAGCTGAACACCTTGGCTACACACCATTCCAATGATCATATTTGAAATAGTTCTCAAGCTATTTTGTTCATGCAGGCTTGTGTATTTATGTATATATATTTGTGTATGTTCTCTTTATGAAACAGATTGTATTTTTTCCTAAATTCTCAATAGAGTCCTCTGAACATCCTGGCATTGTTACTTGCTTCTGATGGAGTTCCACTAGATACTTGCCAACATCACTTATTTTAAGAAGTATGTATAGATTTTCCTTTTTTACCCCCATGGATTTGCATAAACCTTTCTTATCCCTTACAGCGATTTTAAGAAACATAAAGCTGACAATTCACACCTTAAAATTCAGTGCTGTGAAACATCACTTTTTGGAGTCAGTTCTCCAGTTGGGCAGAGAATAGACCTAAAATATTCAAAGATTTGTTAAAGCCTCCAGAAAATATATTTAGCAACAGGATTCAGGAAAGTTTATGGAGAAGTAGATAATTTTTCAATCTTTTATAAAGAAACCATCCCTACTACCCTTGGTCCATTATTTGATCTTTCATACATGAGGAAGGTCTAGGGTAATTTAAAAAATACATCAATGTGAAGCTGTACCAGAGATCCTGGCACAAGATAGTGTTTGGTGTTTTAAAACTTGACAGCAGCTTAGAATACTACCCTGTGACTTACGGTGGTATGAGTTTTACATGTGCTAGTGGTCAGAGATTTTTCAGATTTGTTTTACTATGTTTACTACTGAGGACTAGTTATGCCAGGTTATGTTATTGTGATTCATGTTCAGGGGACATGCAATCCGTAGGCTGCAAAGAAAGGAATGGCAAACATTAAAACTATGGGGTACTTACTAATTTCTAAAAATGCATACAAGACAATTAGGAATATGTGTTAAAATACCATATTTGTTCTTATTTCTGAATCATAAAATATTGCTTCCCTGTGACTCTGCCTTGGTGCTCTAGCTCTCTAGGCAAATCATTAATGCCTGTGACAAAGACACATGCAACATCTGCTATGTTCTTTAAGCCAGTAAAAACAGCCATTAAAAAAAAAGGAGATGAAAAATATGAGTGATGATTTACTGTTTTTCCTCCATTATCTTTTGTTTTAAATTTTATTTCCCTTTGGTCTCAGGTGCATTGTTTGTACTCTGGAGTAATCAATTCTATGTCATCAAATGATAAGTGTACACCTGCCAGCTAGCATAGTGAGACTGGAAATATCCACACCCCACATCAAGTGTTCTCTGACAGACACAGTATTAAATCATTGTTGTATCTCAGACCTGCTCCACCAAAGAGGCAGTGATTGCATGGTTCTGTTGTTGAGAAGTATGTTTGTGTGCTTTAGAATTTTTGTATATGCTATTGTCCCCTGAAAGCTTACATAAGATAAACTTACGAGTTAAAGGTTTCTAAAATGCCAGTTTTTTCACACAATTCTCCATGGAATGTTTTACTAATCTTCACTCTTTAATATGTTGTATCACATGTATGGGGATTTAAAGAATAAAAATATCACAAATGAGAAAATAACCACATTCAAAGTGAGATACCTCTGTGATTATTAATTTATCAACTTTTCTGCTTTAGTTTCTTGTGCTACCAAGAATGCGAACACTTTAATAATGGAAGCATGTAGAAATAAGTTGGATTGGATGGGCAAAAAAAAAAAACAATAAAAAATAATAAAAGCTCTCATCTATGTAAAGCATTAGAACATCTATCCAGTAGGATTTGCCATCTGGTTCATGGCAGTATGATGCTGGGAGATGGTCCCTGGAAGAGATGTGGTCACAAGCACAAGGAATCCTCATTTACTAATGTGCTTTTGTACTTTTTTGTCCCATTTCCTCAGCTCACCCATTTTCAGTGATTGCTTGCATTCACAAAGAGGTTCATGAAGACTTTCTAAATATTCTGGCTGTGGTTTAAAAAAAAAAAAAAAAAGAGAAAACTGACTCTGACTATAAACTAGTAGAAGATTCACCCTCTATGAGTAATCTCTTTAATAAGATTTCTTCATGAAGCTGGCATGGTGACTAATATGAACAGATTCCACAGATTTATCTATACACTAATAGAAATACAAGGGAAATAAGTGAGAGGGACTTTTTTTTTTCCTGAAGATATTCTTTCTCTAGTCTGCTACCAACAAGCAAAGGACTCATGATCACTGTGGAAGCTCCAAAGAAAACAAACAAAAACCAAAGCAACTATAATGTGTTACAGAGAGTAATTTATAGGTGACGGAAAATTTTTTCTTTTTAACCAAGATGGAAAAACTTTAAAAAGATTATTTTATGTAATTATAGAAGAAAATGCAAACAAGTTATACAGAGAAACAGATTTTGACTTAGTATTAACTAAAGATTTTTTAACAGGATTGCTCAATATAAAAAGTAAGTCCCTTGATAGACTTTTTCAGATGGTGGGTGAATCAGCCTTCAGAGAATGCTACATGGATTCTTATATGAAACTGATTGTTTCTTTCAATAATAAAAGTGAAAATTTCTAATAGTTATTGTTTACCATTTACAAAAACATCACTTCATCATTTTTTTTGTAAGTTAGCTCATTTGATCCTTATAGTTACTTTACTAGTTGTGGAAAGCAATGCACTGAAGAAAGGAGAGAATGAAGACTGGGGAGAGGTAGGCGCCACCACAAAGCCTGAACCAACTCTGTGGATTCAAGCTGAGGATGGCCCTTTAGGTTTTCCTTATTGATGCTACCCCATTGCCTCAAATCACTATTACCCCTGTGTGCATCAGCCAGTCACTGGAAAGGGCTTCTTGGGAATGACTTTTAGGGTAGGAGCTTCCTTTAGCTCAGTAATTTCTGGTGGAGCTTCACAACTGGCACATGAGGGAATAAATCCCTCAGTCACGAAATGGACATCTGACCTTGGTTCACAGCATCCATGACACCAGTGCAATAGCTTAATATCCTAACTATCTCAAAGTGAGTTTCTTCAGTGCCCCTTAGTTAAAAGAAATCCTTTTAAATTAACATTATATTTCAATGATGGCTCGTTCTTTATGGTGACATCTCAGGCTGTGTACTATGAGTGTCATGGCCTGAGGAGACTTGGTTAAATTTCATCATTTAACCAAGTCTCCTGCCACACATTCACTTAACAAACATCTATCAACTCTAAGTGCCGGGTCTCTTTCTAGGCACTGAAAGTGAAAGTTAAGTCGTTCAGTCGTGTCCGACTCTTTGCAACCCCATGGACTATAGCCTTCCAGGCTCCTCCATCCATGGGATTTAGAAAAGATAAAAAACATTAGGCTTGGAATGTACACTGATGATATTTCTCAAGCAAATGAGTGACAGAGTGGGGAAATAAATAATGAACACTTCTGCTTTTTTTCCTACTTACTGTGAACCAGGCACAGTTGTGAATTCTTTGGATATATTAATGCTTTAAACTCTTGCAAGATTCCCCTGAGACAGATACTGGCGTTAAGGAAGTTAAGAAACTGGAGTCGGGAAGTTAAAGAACTTTCAGTAACAGCCCAGAATACCTGGTGCAGCCGGCATTCAGACTGTCTGCTTCTGAAGTCTGTTCTCTCATCCACATGTAATTAGTAGTGACTATTGTGCTTCACTGTGCTTATGAAGGATTTCAGATGTCCAGGGCTAGATTTCCACTAGTAGTGAAAATAAGTGGTTTACCAAGAATTATAAATTAGTTATTAGTTTATAATTCCAGGTAAAGAGTCTGCAGAGATTTGATTTTTTGACAGCATCTGAATATCAGTATGTACTTTATTCCATGTGTATCAGTCATTTACCCCTAAAAATATTTGGGCATGATATTTCTGAAGTGTTCTGATTCCCTCATCTGACACACATGATCATCTTTCGGTGCTGGGATCTGCAGCCCCTTAAGCACCCCAGTGCTGAGGGTATCTTAACATGGTGTTGCACTAGTGTGATGAAGTCCTCCTGGTTCCTCAGGAAATAGTGGAGACTTCCTCAGTCCTGGGAAAATTGAAATGGTATCATACTCTATGTTGAACCCTCATTCTTGTTGCTGATATCATTGCCCCCTACCTCATGGGGAAAATATTAAAGAAAGTCAAGCTATTTGACTTGAAGAGGAAAAATGTCCTTTTGGACTTCCATTAGGAAGAGGAGTTGATGGTGAGGAGGAGCAGAAGTTTGAGACCTCAAGGTCTAACACCACAGTCTTGGTATGCTGCCCGAAGGAGTGTTGGCTGGAGCCAGCTGGGTGCCCACCTGCCCCCAGGAATTTCTAAAAATACCCTACAGCACTTTCCTGCTTACCCATATTTCACACCCCTGTGTCTTCTAGAATCAAAAAAGAGAATGATATTTTTTCCAGATTTACAATTTCAATCTAATTACTAAGCATCAATAGTTAGGCTTATGCCTGCTTTTAATAGCTAGGATAATGTCTGATCAGAAACTTTCATGAAAGTTCAGATCATGGAATTTTATAAGCCTTGTTTCATTTTAACTTGCTGTATTCAGAAAACAGCAAAAAACAAAACAAAACAAAACAAAAAACTGTGTTTTTATTGAAGCTGTGTGATTTTGTAAATGATTACATGATTTTAATACTTTATTAGAAAAATAAGACAATGTCTTATGGAACATTCCTGTCAACAAAATAGGAATTTTGGTTACAGAATGTTAAAAGGAGTGTTTCAAGCCAAAAATCAATAAAAACACAAAAAGATGAAAGATGACTAATGAGAAAATCAAGCCCTTTACACTTTGATGAATGCCACCAGAATGTGTCAAAACTTGCAATGTATTACCAGATGAAAAAGAGTATAAAACATGAAGAAAATCTAATTAGGGAAAAAAAAATATGACAACAAAGGCAACTTGAAAATGGCTGATGAGATAATTACATTGAACAGTCAAAGAATACCAAAGTTCTGAGATTTGTGATACTTGTTTTGTCAGTGGATGAAGGTAAAATTGGGGACTCAGACACCAGAATTAGGTACCTCAGTTAAATATATGTTGGAATGACTTTGTTTTAACTTATGTTAAAGAGTAATATAAGCTCTGCTCTATTGATAATTTCTTATAAGCTATTACCCATAGTTATATTTGCTAGCTCATGATTTGAGAATCTTAGAGGATAAATGAATTCAATTATATGAACTTACCATCATATGTCCTGGTTCTTTCATTAAATTTACAAACCAATTGCAGTTAGATGCAGGAGTTATAAGAAATTTGAATGCTTTCCTTATAATAAAACATTAGAGAGAAATACTGCTGCACTTTTAAAAATATATTATTATTATTATTTTGTCCCACATACAATCAGAAAATTGTATCTTGGAATTTTCAATTCTGGTTTCTTCTGAAAAGGCATAGACTGGGCTTATACACAGTATTGCAGTGTCAGGGATGACTATGATGTTTTTAATCTTGGATTCTTGGGTGTCAAACTTGGGTCAAAGTAGCCTATTTTTAAAATTTGATCAGAGGTTGTGTTCAAGTTCTTTCTTCCTGTGAGGCTTCAATTTCATTGATTTCTAAGCAAATACTATTGAGATTGTGGTCCAATTTCTTATTGCTGTCTATAGTAAAAGTGAACGGAAGGAGATACATGGAGGAAAGTGCTGGTTAACAAAAGGAACCAGGAAATGATGATTTTGGAAATTCTCAGATTATCCAGATTGCAAAACATGCCAAAACTAAGTCACTACTAGAAAAGAATGCTTTGGACATAGTCCAAGCTGTGGCTAGGCAATCATTTCATAATGTCTCAGGATTAGAAGTTCAGGGTATTCAGTCACACAGAGGGCTTTGTGAGATTAGATGTGTGACATACCGATCCTCTCAGCAGAAGATAGGAATAGATATAAGCTTATCCAGAAAGGTCTGTGGGAGAAACTTTAGTCTAACAGGGTTAGTCCATGGGAGACACACCAGGTACTTGAAATTTTTATAGAAGAGGAATACTGTCAACTTCTAAAGGGACAGAAAGATGACAAAATGAAAGGCTGTCAGACAAAATCCTGTAGGTTCAAAATAGTGATAGAATCACAAAACTTCAAATACATTCTACCCTTCATGAAAAGGAATAATGACTTCAAGAACAGAGCCCTGAGCCCAGTAGGTGGAACCTTCAGCAACAAAGTGTTATTCCCAGACCTTGAAACCTAATATTGTTTTCCCAGCTGGGCATTGAAATTGCTTAAGACAAGTGACTCCTTATTTTTTTTTTTTTTTCTTGCTGTTTTCCTTTTTGACTGGCAATCTCTATAACTTGTTAATCTATTCCTGTACCACCATTTTTATTTTCTTAGGGAACAGTTTCATAGGACTAGTTTCTCAGGTCCACAGATAAAAACTTTTTGATTTTTGCTTTAGGATGGATTATACCCACAGTCTTATCAATACCTAATTTAGCTGCATTTAAGTAATGGCATCTGAAAATTTTGATATGAGATTTAAAATTTGAGGTGATGTATCTGGTTGAGTCTTTTGGTGACCCTGGATAGAATGAATGTATTTGTATATGAGATGGATGTGAATGTTTGGGTGTCAGATGGTAGATTGTTGTAGGCACAATAATGGCCCCTGTGTATGTCCAGGTCAGTCCTCAGAACCTATGAATATTATGTAACATGGAAAAGGAGCATTAACTTAGAAAATGGAATTGATTGCTAATACATTTACATTAAGGTGGGGAGATTATCCTGAGTTGTTATGATGAGGCCAGTGTAATCTCAAAGGTCTTTATATCTGAAAGGGGGAAGCTGGAGAGTCAGCCGTTAGAGTGATGCCCTGTAAGACTCTTCAGTTATTGCTGGCCTTAAAATATAAGGAGGCCCTATGCCCCAGGATGTTGGGTAGCCTCTAGATGCCAGGAAAGGCAAGGGAATGGATTCTTCTTAAAGTCTTCAGGAGGGAGGTGCATCGGCCTATACTTTGATTTTATCTGAGAGACACTATTTGAACTTCTGAACTCGAGAACTGTAAGAAAATAAGTGTGTGTCATTTAAACTATTAGGTTTGTAGTGATCTTCTTCAGCAATCACAGAAAACTAGTACATGCCCTTAAGACAGTGGGAGTCTTTATTCATTTATTGCTTTTTTTTTTTTTTAATATTTTTCATCACTTAAGCAGTTGTTTTGCCATGAAGACAGTTCTGTGGAGTTCTACCATTTCACCAGTGGCTCAGCAGTAAAAGAATCTGCCAGCAATGCAGGAGCCACAGGAGACTTGAATTCTATCCCTGGGTGTGGAAGATCCCCTAGAGGAGGGCATGGCAACCCAGTCCAGTATTCCTGCCTGGAGAATCCTCATTGACAGATGAGCCTGGAGAGCTACAGTCCATGGGGTCTCAAAGAGTCGGACACAACACACACACTCTACTGTTTCAGAAATCTTCTTGTAAAACATATCCCTTCTTAATGTTTGGAAGCTACTTTTTGGTATAAAAGTTTAAATAAATAGCTATTTTACTTTAAAATGTCATTCCATTGTTTAACAATTCCATGGAATTTCTTATTGTTATTCTAAGCAGCCTACTGTAATTTCGATTTTCATTCTCTGGTAGCTTTCAATGTATGTTCTTACTTTGGTTTTCAGAAGTTTCACAATAATGAACTTCTGTAGATATGTGTGTGAGCACGTGCTTTATTTAGACTTTTGCTGTTTGCTGAACTACTAGGGTTTGTAGTTTGGGGCCTTGGCCATTATCTCTTTAAAGACTCCTTTTGCTTTATTCTGTTTCTCTTTTACTTCTGGAATTTTATTTTCAAATTTATTAGATTGTATCCTAGAGCTCTTGGAAACATTTTTTCACTCATTTTTTCTCTCAGTGTTTCTCTTTGTGTTTGTTCTATTGATCTATGTTCAATGATTCTTTTCTTTGCTGTGCTGAGTTTATTATATTACTGTATTGAGTGTATCTAAGGTGGTGTATCCTTCTATTACTAAATCTTTCCCTTTGATTGTTTCTTATTTCTCTCTTTCTGTCCCCTGTCCATTCACATTGTCAGTCTTTTCTCCACTGACTTTTACATATAGATCAACCAGCAATGAAACACTATATAGTTATCAAAAATTCTCTGTCTGATAGTTCCAACATCTGGGTCATTTGAGTGGTTCTGTTGAGCCAGACTTAGTCTCTGAACAGTGTGTTGTTTTTGCCGTGTTCTTTGTGTATCTTGTAGTTTCTGATTGAATGCTAGACATCTTGTATAGGAGCATAATGATCGATGTGTCATATTAATACCTGGGAATGTGAAACTACTTCTTTTTGCTCAACCTCTAGTGTGAGAATTTGAGCTTTCTAGTCAGAAGATGAGCTACATTATTGTTGTTGTTTTATGGTTGTTGTCGTTGTTATGGTTACCTTTATTGTATTACCAACTTGAAACTTTTCTACCTTTGCTTTTTGTGTAGTGTGAGGCTGGTTTTCTGAAAGATTTTCATTATTTTCTCCATTCTCTGCTTTAGATCTTACTTTAGCAGTTTTATGTTAGATATTTCTCCCCAATTTTACTTTTTTCCATGTAGTAGACTGCTGTTATTCATCATGCAACTTTTGATTATGTGGTTGTGGGAGTGGAAAGAACTGGTCTTAGGTAGACAATATAAGGTTTGTCTTAAGAGTGTAAGGATCTCCTTCTCAGGGATCCTACCCTTTTTCCCCAGTGGATAATTTCTAATGATATGAGACTTGAGTATTTTTCTGCTGTTCCTCATAAGTAGAGGTGATTTTTTAAGTTTCCTTCTCCTAAATGAAAAAAAAATTCACCTATATCTTGAGAGCAATATGTTTTACTCATTTATGCCAGTGGCTTAAACTTTTATTCCCGGGGTACAGCACGGGAGGTTTTGAGTGGACTTCACGTCTTTCCTGCATGAAACTCCCTCCACTTGGCATGCATAATGAGGGGTGCTCCCTGTTTCATACTTTGACTAATTTTTTCTCACAATTGCCTTTTGAGGTTTGTAGAGAAAACATTACAAATTGTCATAAATTACCTTTGTGTCAGCTCCTAGGTTTTCTGTATATTCACACTAGCTCATACTCATTATTCACCAATTCACATTTTAGCTGAACTGATTCCTTGAATTTTTATTAATAGCTTACTACATCCTAAAGGAAATCAATGCTGAATATTCATTGGAAGTACTTATGCTGAAGCTGCAATACATTGGCCATCTGATGAAAAGAGCTAATTAATTGGAAAAGACCCTGATGCTGGGAAGGGTTGAAGGTAGGAAGAGAAGGGGATGACAGAGGATGAGGTAGTTTGATGGCATCACTGACTTAATGGACATGAGTTTGAACAGACTTTGGGAGATAGTGAAGCCTGACATGCTGCAGTCCATGGGGCTGCAAAGAGTCAGACACAATTTAGCATCTGAACTATAACATTGACCCAGGTGAGTGAGTACTGTGTCATATCTCTTTGGAAGACCCTATGTTTTCATAGATGGTTCGTTGGTGTGTTGCTCTGTGACCTCAGTTCTCTGAGTTAAGAAAATTTTGGTTTGTATATCCATCTATTTATGTTGCTGTGGTAGACGTGGGAAACTATTTTTTTTTTTTTTTTTAGTATTATACATCCTAAGTATAAGTGTGAAATTCTGTTACCCTTGTCCAGAAGGTTCTTATTTGATTCTCACCAAATGCTTAGTATTACGCAACTAAGCTTTTTAGTTCTTTAGTTCTTCTTCACTTTCTGCCATAAGGGTGGTGTTATCTGCTGAATGTTCATCGGAAGAACTGACGCTGAAGCTGAAACTCCAATACTTTGGCCACCTGATGCAAAGAACTGACTCATCTGAAAAGACCCTGATACTGGGAAAGATTGAAGGCAGGAGGAGAAGGGGATAACAGAGGATGAGATGATTGGATGGCATCACCGACTCAATGGACATGATTTTGGGTAAACTCTGGAAGTTGGTAATGGACAGGAAGGCCTGGTGTTCTGTAGTCCATGGAGTTGAAAAGAGTCAGACATGACTGAGCAACTGAATTGAATTGATGAAGCTAAGCTTAAAGCAAACTGTAGGAATCATTCTGGGGAGTTCCTGTGTTTGGATAAACACAAAGAAACGTATAGATAATGGTATAATGTTAAAGCGAGATGCCAGGTTCTACAAAATAGAAACTGAGTGCAATTTGAGATCCTCTCTGTCTCTGCCTTCACACTGATCTTCAAAAGGTGTTTCTTCCTCCCTTAGAAAGCCTCAATCTGTATAAATTTCTTTCCTGCTTTCTTCCTTGATTTCCCTTAGGGAGAGAGATAGAGAGACAGAGGAAATCTGATATTTGGCAAGCTCTTTTCAAACAACAAAAATCTAGTCCCAAGCGAGGAGATCAGGTCCTTGACCTTGAGAAATCTACAGGCTAAAGGTATACTTTATAGGATAGCACCTCAAGTTAGACAGAACGAGATGGCTCATTTAATACTCACCTCTTTAAGCTTTGAAGGGTTCACATCTTTTTTTTTTTTTTTTTGGAAAACTTGGATCACATTTCATCAATACTTTATTATGAGGACATATTTTACTATAAACTTTCAGAAGTGAAGCAATCATATTCATTTGTTCTTCTCTAATCTTACAGGGTACATATTCTATACACATACTGTATATGTTCAACAAATGTTTCAGATTCATTAGACCATGTGTATAAGTACTACTCCTGCACAAACATAAGTATTGTTCATGTACTGAAATTAATAGTTCATTTGTAAGGTTGATTGCCGAAGTTTAAGGTTTATGAATTGATATTAGTCAAGGTAATCTTTTGTTCATTTCATTTTATATTTTTAAATTGCAGTCATTGAACACTACACATTTTTAATTTCTCATGGGTAGAAATTGAATTAATATGCTTGAAATCATTTCTTTTCTAGTTGAATCCACAATTATGCAAATTTGCAACTTACCCAGCCTGTATTGTTCAAATAGGGATTAAACCCCAAAGATATTTGTTCATTCGACAGTGGAAAGCAAGTTTATTTGACAGTGTGAAGCATGGGGGACTGAGTTATTACCCTCTGTCCTGTGTCTGATAGCTCTTTGTTATAAAGTTTGAGGGACAAGTCACTGATGCTTTAACTTGTGGAGTTTCTTGATATAGTGTTTGAAGTTCAATAAACTCTATTAAAGAACATTCCTCTATTTCTTCATATGGATTTGATAATAAGTCAAAATGAAGTCTCTCAAAGATACATGTTTTCACTTTTTTAATTGATCTCTTCATTATCCTACAAGAAGAGGAAAGCAGTATGGATGATTATGCATTATTAATATTTAAGTGAAAACTAATAGCAAAAAGCTTTCTGCAGGAAAAAATAGAAATCTATTTAGCTTTAACATCCTCAGTTTCTTCTGTTTCTTCTTGTATCCCTCTCATGGCAGAAAATGGACAGCATCTACATAAACTGGTGTGCTTAGACCTTTGCATTTCTATGCCTGATGACTGTCATCTGCCACAGGAAAGGTAGGCCCATTTTCCCCTTAATTTATTTGCTTATTATGCTGTTGCTTGTTTTATTTATGGTATCAGCTTCTGATAGTTTATAGCAATTCTTTTCAACAAAATATTAGTTAATCTGAACTTTCAATCTCAATGGAAACTTGAAGGTATGAGTTATACAGTGTGGTAATCTGCAGAAATAAAACTGGAATTAATGGAATTCTAATTAAGATATCAAAGTTTTCTCTAGTTTGAATATATATATATGTGTGTGTGTGTGTGTGTGTGTGTGTGTCTGTGCGTGTGTGTAAATTTAGACCAATAAGCACATAAATAATATTAGATGTTTTATTATTAGTTTTAATAGATTTGAAATAATGATGTGGCATACTCAACCTTTTCCTAGTCCTTGGCATGTAGGATAATTTTTTTTTTTTTTAAAGGAAACTCAGATTCAGACCTCTCCCATATAATCCATGAGTAGAATAAGAGTTTGCAGCTATATTTTGGGTACAGATTAGGCATTTTCAATACAGTGTCTGGGATTTTAGCTAATATACACGCAAGTAGGCATTCTTTAGCCATGATCATCAAGGTGATTACTTATGGTCCAGCATGCACTCTTCAATACATTTCTGCTGTGAGTTTGGTAGAAAAGTAAAAGGTAGCTGAAAAAGGAAAGGACAGATAAGTCAAGATAATTATCCAATTCTACCCTTCCTACTATTGTAAATGTGACAGATGGAATCATCTAATGAACATTTATTTAAATTCATATGTGACCAGATTTCTTGTTTTGACCAAGTGCACAGAAGAAATCTGTGACACAGATCTGATTTGATAGGTCAGGAAGAATTTTTCCTGGTGTTGCATCGTCTGTACTGGTAAGAACATGTTAATTGCTACTTCATGCAATTCTCTAATGTGTCTATTGAAGAGTTAGAGGGAAGAGTTTGAGCAGTCAAATCAACTCAGCTGCCATAACTAAGAAATATTTCTAAGCCATTATTAAGTTGTTAGTACAATCCTGGATTTCTGACTAATATGAAAATATATCTTGGTAAAATGATCCAGAAATGCTTCTACTCATGTAATAGACATCTCACTATATACAAACCAAGAGGCATACCAACAGAATGTTTATTTCTTTGAAGATCAGTAAGAATTGACTTTAGTTTTCTTCTAATGGCTCTTCTAACTCTCTATCTTAGGGATGAATGACACATTGCTATGGAGATAAAACAAAAGAGCTTGGAAAAGTCAGACTCAGACAAGCCCACCTAATTTACCTTTCAACTTTTCTATTGCTTCTCTGTCTACCATGGTGCCCAATTTGGTTTCCACCTAGCACAAGGAGTTTTAACTGTCAGTCATACAAAGGGCCAATTAGGTCATCAAGTCATTCTTTTCACCAGAGTAGGATAGATCTATGGTGTTACATTTTTTTCTGCTATTTTACCCTAGGCTAGAATTGAACATATTTCTTGTTATTTCTTGAAGGTAAAGAATTTAAAAATCAATAATAAAAGTAGATATGGGCTTAGGAGGACAGGTGTCTTAAATGGTGAGGGGACATTTCACTTAATTATTTGCTGAGAACTTTTCATTCCATTAGGTGGTAAATGACCTTGAGCTCATTTTTCCTTAACCAGCAAAAAAAAAAAAAAAAAAAGGCATTTTATCACATACCAAACTCAGACCTAGAATTCTATCACTGGCATACATTTCCCTAGGGAAATATATCTGCACAGAATTGTCCTGATCTGCTGACAAATTTTTTTCGATTGCTCTTTTGCTTAATAAGAGTATTTTGAGTGTTGGATTTCCATACTTGGATAAAGAGAAAGAGTGGTAGGGGTATTAGGAACGTGTGCATGTCTGTGAGTATGTGTGGTGTGTATATGGTGTCTATGTGTATAAGTTTGTCTTTTGAAGACTATCATTTAGATTAAAATAACACATAGTGATGGATTTTTCCTCCCAACGGACATTAGCACTGGAGTGATGCTTAGAAGAGCTGAACTAAACTGACAACTTACAGAAAGACTAAGTTTTATTTGATAAGGTTACCAAGTGGGACTGAAGGTGATTCTGGACTAGACCAGACTTCCTGATTTCTAGTCAAGTGTTTGCTCCTCAACACTAATCTTGCTCAAGATTATTTTTCATCTTTATCAAAAAGAAGGAGATTTCTGAATTATAAATGCTATAGCCTGAAGGCTAGGCCTGAAGGAATGAGATCAGAACAGAGAAAAATATTTTGTGTGTCTGTAGCTCAGATATGCTTTGAGAAGTCTTATCTTCTGCAGGGAATATTCTTTAAGCCAGACACAGAAGAGATGGACATCTGTTACTTAAAAGCTGATTCTTATGATGTCATATATGGAGTAAGACATCAGGCATTTTAGCAAAGAAATGGAGAAAAGTTGAAAGGATCACAATTTAAAACAATACGATTGCTTAATATAACATTGTATCTTTCTGGAATGGTATTGAGTAAAATATTGATAAAATTCATCTTTGAGCCAAATTACCTATAGTGGTATATCATGTACAAACAAGTGAAAATAATATTTTGTAATTATACAACAAAATGTGTTGGACTCTAATTCATCCAACCCTCTTTGTTAAAATTCGTCAGTACTCAGCATTGCTGAGTCCATTTTCATATTCTGATTTCTGTATGACTGAGCAGGTAAGAGAAGATTAAAATGAAAATAGGAATATGTATCTCTAATGATAAATTACCTCAGGATCTATTACAGTTATGATTCATACTAGGTTTCATAATTATCCTTGATTATATATGCTATGTTCCAAGAATGATCTTATAATAAGGTGTTTCTATTGGATTATGATTGTGAATAAATGTTTTAAATACAGAGGATAAACCATGAATACTTACTAATATCACAACTACTGCTTCTCCTAAAATCACTATACCTACACTAGTAGTAATTGCAACCAGAGCACTTTACACTTACTGACATTATGCATGGTGCTTATCTTTCTTTTTCAAATGAAGACATAGAGGCTAAGAGAAGGTAAGTAATGTAGCTGAATGTGTATACTTAGTAAATGATAGATCTGACTATAAACCCAGGTAAGACAGACATCAGAATCTACAGCTTTAAACTCCACACTCCAGTGTGTGTGTATGTGTGTACACATGTGTATACTTGTGTGTGAATAGACATGGTGCATTCAGTAGGGAGAGGAAAGATGATATGAAGAAGACAATGAGGTGACCAGGTAACAACAGCAGCACAGCTGTGATCAGTTTTACTTTTTTTGTTGTTATCACTGAATAGAAAGAGCTACAGATTGTATTTAGGTGATTAGACATGAAAACTGATTAATCTTATTAATACTATATGATTACTGTCATTTAAAATAAGGCAGTCAATCAATATCCTACTTGGTAATTTGCTTGATTTTTATTGTTTAAACTTTTCCTGCAATTTGCTTGGGTTAAAAAATAGAGAAAGGGAAATATATGTCTAAAATATCTCAATATAAAATGTTAAGCACATAACTACCATATGTAAAGTGTTATGTCTATGTTTCTGTAATTTCTAGTCTATAGGGATTGGGTTTTCACCATCTTTGGCAAAGCTGTTTGACAAAATAAGAAATAAAATACTAAAGGGAACACACTTTGAAGAAGTAAAGTAGAAATAGAGCAGACGTCATTTTGTAAATGGAGAATAAAAGAGGTTTCTGTTTGTCAGCATATGAAAAGTTTAAAATAATTTCAGTTCATGAAGAGTTAGACTTTAAAAGATTATAAAATTACTAATGGTGAGAGTAACACAAATAAATATATTAAAGTTCTGTTGGTATCATTTATACATTCAATAGTTTATATATTATTTATTCCCTAAGATAATGCATTTTGCAATTAGAGCTATTGTCCTATTTGGTTTAATTTAATTCTGTATTAAACTGCATTTAAATAAAACTTCAAACAATTTAGTCTGTATATATCACAACTGAGGATGGCAGGTGTCTGGGGTATAATATAGGAGACTTGATTTATTTCCAGCTTCTTGCTTGATAAAAAAGATTCAGAATTAATTATCAATCCAGCCTGAAGAGAACTCTTTAAAATTTTATCTTTCCAGTAAAATTTATTCAATAACAATGTTCCTTTTACCTTCACCATATCCCTGCCTCAACTAGTCCACTTTCTGTTAATGTTATTGATGAGACTTTGAAGAAATATTTGAGCTTCCTAATTCTTAGCTGTAAATTTTTTTTAATTGCCAAAATATGAGAATATATCTCTAGCATGCAGTTGTATTTGGTGGGGGAAGGTGGGCTATGTGGTAGTAATTCCTCCTTTTTAATTACAATCAGATTTCTTGTTCCTATTCTGTGCAGTATGCTGGGACTCTTATGTGCACTCCTCTGCCTTTGGAAATATTCAATTTGTGATACAACCAAGGTCAATTAGAATCAGAAACTTGAGCATTCCACCACGAAAAAATGCACACACACTTAAGTTCATTTCATTTGAGAAGAGGCTTTCAGATTATATCACCTACCAGAAGACCTATGCCTTGCCATCCAGAATTTCCTATCTAATATTGAGTGTAAGTCTCCCATCTTACCACCAATTGTGTATTTTTCAAAAATTATAATAAAATTATTTTCTTGGTTTAGGTAAGCTGTAGCTAGATTTTGTGATTTGAAACTAAAGAACACCAGTATCTCTAGATCCTGGCATGTGTTGGTGTGAACTTGAAAATGCTGTAATTGGAAGCAATGTGCTAGCTAGCATTTGTCAGTGTATATCATTCAGTTGTCGAAATATGTTCCCAAGATCCATATCAAAATTCTGACTCTGGGGGAAACCCATTCTATTCAGCCTAGATTTAGTATGTGGCTTTGTACCATATGACTCCTCATGAAGAATGTTCTATTTTTTTGGCCAAAGACTTCATTCTCTAGCAAAAGAGAAAATAAAAAAGCAAATAAAAGCAAAAATAGAATATGAATACTCTATGGATAAATTTAATGTTTCCTGACAAAACATTAGCAAGATCTTGAAGTTCAGTGAAGTTTAAAATACAGTAAGTTCCTTAAAATAGGCACAGGTTCCTTTGAGTCTGTAGCATTTTATTGCTAATATTGACTTCATTAAATAGTGTTTGGTCTGAATTATTCAGATGCTAACTGGGCCTATGATGCAAAGTCAGATATCCTCAGTTAAAAATTGTGTCAGTTAGTGACACAATTTTATATTTGGAGCTTGGTGGGCTGCCATCTGTGGGGTCGCACAGAGTTGGATACGACTGAAGTGACTTAGCAGCAGCAGCAGCAACATAGATCTAACAACATATGTGCATTTACAAGTTGAGAGTGTTTCTAGGAAAAATCAGTACAAAATTTATGTGATAATTTTTCTTTGAACTTTACATAACCAAAAACACAAGTTAAAATTTCTAGATTTACCTTGAATCTATCCTTTCTGAATTGTGATCTTAGTATTTTGGCTCATTTTAAAATTTCTGTTTCATGCTCTTCCACTAACTTCAAACAATATTGTTTTAAGCATAGATTGATTCAGATTATGGCTCCAGAAAATTAGAGCAAATACTAAAATAATCCATGTAATTATATGGTAAATGTGACCTTCCTAAGCTGTAAAATGGTGGGCAATGAAGATCAACATGAATGGCTAGCATGCCCATATTTTAGCATCTTGTTCAAATGAAGGTGACTAATTAGCTGTTCAATCACAAGTATGCAAATTGAGTCCTGTTTTGAAACCAGAAGGATTTTTGTTAGTACTGCCGAAAGTACACCACAGCGTGTAAAACAAATCCAAACAAAAATAACAAAAGCACTTGCTAAATATGTTTTTGTGATGATGATAATGTTTATCCATTTGGCTTTTTGCTGACAGGTCTTACATCTTTGAATGCTCTTCCTTTTATAGATGACATCTGAAAATGGTACCTGTTTAATCCATCATGGGATTGTGAAGGTTAATTTTAGAGGAAAATTGGTACATGGACTCAGAAATTGTTATTATTTTCTTGTTTCTTGTCTGAGGCTTTATCTACAGTCTTGAGCTGTCATTTTATAATTCTGAAAAAAATATAAGAGCTATTACCAGAGAGGTGGTTTACCACTAGGTATAAAACATAGTTTTTATTATTGTTGTTGGTTTTTCCTTTTTTAAGTGAGTACTAAAACTGAGGTGATTTCCATATCTGACAATTATGTGGGAGTGGATGAGCTATGCGATAATTAGAGGTTATAACTTATTATCTAGAGGCAATAATATGTGGACAGCAATTCAACACATAGCCAAATCAAATACCTTTTATTTCTACTCCAAATTATTTTTCTAATTAAAAGAAATTTTAGGTACATAATTGAATCAAAAAGTGAACTACAATTGAGATACTTCCACAATCAAGGGCAGGTCCATAGTACACCATTCATCATACTTGCTAGACTCAAAGCAGGATGGTAGGAAGGAAAAAAAAAAAACATCTATGACAATCACAGTTTTTCATCATGAACTGTGGTATTTTATGTATATACTTTATGTCTCCCACTTGATAATAAATTTCCTGAAAGCAGAGGTTTGATAAAATAGTTTTGATATCCTCCTCTTCAAATGGCACCTATAGAGTGAATATAGTGACATTTTTATTTAAAGAATAAGCAAGTGATAATCGTAACTTCAATAATGACAATAATAAAATGATGGTTTAGATCGTATAACAGCTTACCATGTGTCATACATTGTTCTAATAGGTTTAAATTGATGAATTCATTTAATCTTCTCAAAAACCATATAAGATACTCTCATTATGCCCACTGTACAAGCAGACAAATACTTGCCAAATTAACTCAGTAAGTGGTGAAAAGGGGATTTAAATGCAGGCATCTTGCTCCACAGACTAAAATCTTAACCATTATTTCTTTACTTTTTTGCACTTCAGTGGAAATTATGATTATGGCTATATTTGACGACTACATTCAGTTCAGTCTCTCAGTCGTGTCCGACGCTTTGCAACTCCATGGACTGCAGCATGCCAGGCCTGCCTGTCCGTCACCAACTCCCAGAGCTTGCTCAAACTCATGTCCATTGAGTTGGTGATGCCATCCAGCCATCTCATCCTCTGTCATCCCTTTCTCCTCCTGCCTTCAATCTTTCCCAGCATTAGGGTCTTTTCAAATGAGTCAGTTATTCGCATCAGGTGGCCAAAGTATTGGAGTTTCAGTTTCAACCTCAGTCCTTCCAATGAATATTCAGGACTGATTTCCTTTAGGATTTACTGGTTGGATCTCCTTGCAGTCCAAGGGACTCTCAAGAGTGTTATCCAACACAACAGTTCAAAAGCATCAATTCTTCAGCAATCAACTTTATAGTCCAACTTTCACATCCATACATGACTACTGAAAAACCATTAGCTTCCTATTACTTCTATAACATTTTATCACAAATTCCTTTTCTTAAAGCAGCCCAAATTCAATATCTTATAGTCCTGGAAGATAATATCCCTAAAATCAATGTATTAACCAGGCTGCATTTTTTTCCTGAAGGCTATAGGGGAGAATTTACTTCCTTGTCAAGCTTCTAGAGGCTGCTCAAAGTCCTAGGCTTGTGGCCTCCCTGTCGGAAGTCAAATAATCACAACCTCGGCTTTTTTTTTTTTTTAATAATTCACATCTCCCATTGTGTAAGTTTAAGATACACAGTGTATTGGTTTAATACACTTATGTATTTCAATATGATTACCACCATAGCATTAGCAGCATTCTTACTCCAGGGTATATACCTGAAGAAATTAAGAAATTTCAAAAAGCAATGTACACATCCATGTTCACTGAAGCATTATTCACAATAGTCAAGATATGGAAATAAGCTAAGTTCCTGTCTACAAATGAATTGATAAAAAAAAAAAAAGATTACCTCCCCCCCACCCACACAATGGAATATAATTCATTCATGAGAAAGAAGAAAATCCTTCTATTTATAATAACATGATGGACCTTGGGAGAATTATATTAAGATAAGTTAGTGAAATACAAATTATATAACTTATATGTGGAATCAAAAAAAACCCCACAAACTCATAAAAATAACCTTTGTTTATGTGTTATCTCTTCCTCTAATCCTGACTTTCCTACCTCCTTCTTGAAGAACTCTGTAATTGCATTGGTCCTTCCTGGATAATCCAGCACACTCTCCCCACCTCAAGATTTTAAATTAATCATATCCACAGAGCCCCTTTTGCAATGTAAGATAACATCAACAGGTTCTGAGTATTAGAACTTGGGTATCCTATTGTTTTTCAGCCTACCACCATAATCAGTAAGTATGTAAAAATTTTAGTAATAGCAGTCACAGTCTTACAATATTAATCTAAGCAGAGAAAGAATATGCTTCTGTTACCAGAATCAGAATTTTGAGACTTTATGAAAATGTTGCAATTCAGTAGAATTGAAATCATGCTTTCTTCCTCCTACTCACAAGTTAAATGATTTTAACTTAATCAAAAAAGAAATTAGTATTTTTTCCTAGAGGTTTCATAACAGGGTTTGGACAAAAGCAATTGCAAATAACTGAAAATAGCTGTGCTTCACATAAAAGCTATAAAGTCCAATGTCTGATCCTTTTAACTGTTTACACCGTATGTCACTTTTTCTGTCCACTAGTATGACTGCTCAGAAGATAGAATCTAGTAAATAGCTACATGAAAATAAGAATAATAAAAACAGTGTCAAATTCTGATGCTACTCAAGAACATTTTTCAAATGCAAAGGAAATGTTAAGGCTATAATTTTAATGTATGACATTGATTAAAACACATATATAGGCATTAATTTTTGCTAAATGTTTTTACATACATTGCTCCTTTCCAACATCACATTAGGTGGGTAACTGGTACTCATGATCATCTTATAGCCAATAAAATTGTTCACCTTATATACTCAGAAGGAAGTAGTTGATCTTAGACTACAGTTCATTTTATGATTTTTATTCTTAGTCAATTCCTAAAGATTATATGTGAACTTCTAAAATGTGACCTGTTTAGTTCAAAATTTTCTGTATTTATCTTGTTGTTTGGCAAAAAATAAATTGTTGAATCACTATTGTATAACTGGAGTGGGTTGCCACTTTCTTCTCTAGGGGATCTTCCTGACCCAGGGATCGAACCCAGGTCTCCCTCATTGCAGGCAGACGCTTTACCCTCTGAGCCACCAGGGAAGACTCCTAAAAAATGTATGGATACTCTAAAAAAGCCATTTGGGTAAAGTAATCACTAAATTAAACAGAGGAAAATCTTACAGCTATCAATATCAGACTCATATATCTGTATTTAGATATATGTACTTATTAAGTCAGAGAAGGCGATGGCACCCCACTCCAGTACTCTTGCCTGGAAAATCCCATGGATGGAGGAGCCTGGTAGGCTGCAGTCCATGGGGTCACTAAGAGTCTGACACGACTGAGTGGCTTCATAATTAAGTTCAGAGGGAAACATATTTCTGAATGACGTATTAATTTCTGAAGAGTTGAAAAGAAATCTAAATGCATCCCATCTTTATTTTCATCCTTCCTTGGATTTCCTTGGTTTCTTCTTTGAGGTATACCACCTTAGTGTCCTGGTAGTTCAACCTTTGTCAAGTATTAGCTCACACTTTTTCCTTAATTTCTTTGTAATAGTATTATTATTCAGATAATAAATCATCATATGTCAAGCCTTATAACAAGCCCTGGAATCCCCCAGAGATAGAAAGATGAAGGAGTCCCTGCCCTTCAAGAATTTATTAGAGACTAGGGGTGATATTGCATGCAGACATAGCTGGGTACAATAAAAGATAGAATGAAAGCACAACATGAGTAGAAATATATAGCTTTATATTTGCAGTTTTTATTTTATATTTGCAGTTTTTATCATCCTTTTCTTGATGCCTTGGTCTCAGCTATTTATGGAGAAAAGATTTCTGATAAAATATTTTAACAAAGGGGTTGAAATTATTTTTATCACTATTATTGATACTGACTTACCCTTAATAGAAGGGTAGAAGAAAATATATAAAGATGGCTTGATTTAATCTGAAGAAATAAATCTTACAAAATGAAGCTTTAGGTTCTTTGATAGATTTATAGTTGTGTTGTCCTGTCGTATGGGGAGAAATTCTAGTAGTCTTTAAATCACATGAGAAAGTTGCATGTTTGAAGAAACACTGAATCCTGTCTATAAATTTTTAGGACATGGTTCTGTAGAACTTCCCTAGTGGCTCAGATGGTAAAGTGTCTGCCTACAATGCGGGAGACCTGGGTTTGATCTCTGGGTTGGGCAGATCCACTGGAGAAGGAAATGGCAACCCACTCTAGTACTTTTGCCTGGAAAATCCCATGGATGGAGAAGCCTGGTAAGCTACAGTTCACAGGGTCGCAAATAATTGGACATGACTGAGTGACTTCACTTTCACTTCTCTGTAGAACAGCATCTGACTCAGAAGGATAGTGTGTGTGTGTGTGTGTGCGCGCGCGCGCACGCGCGCGTGTGCATGCTCAGTCTCTCAGTCATGTCCAATTCTCTGCAACCATGGACTGCAGCCTGCCAGGATCCTCTGCCCATATTTTTCCAGGCAAGAATACTGGAGTGCATTGCTATTTCCTACTCCAGGGTATCTTCCTGACCAAGGGACTGAACCCTTGTCTCCTACATTGGCAGGCGGATTCTTCACCACTGAGCCACCTGAGAAGCCAAAAACCTGCAGAGCAGCAAAAACGTTTGCTGTGTGTAAGAAGCATTTAGAATGCTTATCAATGAATACATAGATACATAGATGCTTGTTAGTTAACTTTATTCAGAGGGGCTCAGGAATATGCCTTAATGATAAGCAGTCCAGTAATTCTGACATGTGATCCAAATAACTCTTTTTGAGAAAGCCTGTTTTGAATATCCATAGAAAACAAAAAAGTACAAAATGCCAGTTGTTCTGTTGCTATGACTGTGTATACATATGTCTCCCAACAATCTCGAAAACATTCAACAAATTGCCCATTCTGCTTAGTCACTCAAAATGCCTTTTAGATATAAGCCCAGAGTAAGGTCCTTAGGAACAACCTAATTTTATTTGGCCTAAAATTCTAAATCCCCTTATTGAGGCAAAGTGATATATGATGTTAGACTCCTAGTTTCCAGGAACATAAGCTTGGCAGTCACATTGATATAGCCAGTTCTACATAGAAATTCTAGTCAGTACTAAAACAAGCACATTTTCCATCTGAAATTCATCCCAGCCTAACATAATGCCTGTCTTCCAGTTGATTATTGATGGGCCTGGCAATTTTTTTCCTTTTTTATTGGCAAAGCCATTTGGATTGAATTATCCAGGCAGATGGCTTACAAATGAGTGACATGTCTCCACCTTCAGATTTTCCAACGAGTGACATGCCACTATCTGTAGATTACATATATTGCCCATTTTCATTCATTCTTTGTCACTTACTGTTGTCTATTGTCCTTTATCTATATTTAACACAGATCAGTCTTCTAATGGTAGGAAACAATGATATTTAACTTCAGAGAAGCAAAAAACAAATCATTTATAAAGAGGCTAAGAAAATGCTCCATAAGTATTTCCAAAAGTCAGACTAGAAAAAAGAATCTTGTGTCACAGAAACAGGTGATGGCAAGAGAGACGGTTGAACAATATTATTTATTTTCCAGTGTTATTTCTATGTTACTTTTAAATACCTGTGCACTTTAAGGGAATTAAATTCTCTCAATTTTGCATTAATTTTCATTGACAAAAAAAAATTTATTAGGACAACATTCTATGTTAAAAATTGTGCTCCTAAGATTTTATGAATGAGGCTAATATTTTATGTTTGATTTTAAGAAGCAAGTAATACTGTTTTTTGAATAATTTTCTAAAAATGATATAGAGAAAAAACAAGCATAGAAAGATAGAATTTGAAAAGAAATGGTACCATTTTTAAAAACTTCTTAGTGCAGGAAAATAATCCAATACAATTATTCTGAGACTTTAGAAATAAGAAAAAGAACCCCTGTCTCCTAATATTGATCAAGTTATGAAACCTTGATATGGTTCCTTTTCGTTTCCTCAGATAGCCCTTATAAGGTTCACACTGCCTGAGTTATCCCGTTGTGGTGAGGATCATGTAGAGTAAGCCATTGTTGCCTGAAATTCTCTAATGAGAAGCATCAGCTTTTAATGATTATGGAAGATTTAACTGCCTAGACCCTCCCCTGGAAATTCTGATTTAGAGGGGCAGGGGTATGACTCCCCATATTGAAGCATTCACATGAGGTCCAAGTGAGTTTTACCATTAGGGCAATTTACACAATACGGCATCATGGCACTTCATGGTATAGATGGGGAAACAGTGGAAACAGTGACAGACTTTATATTTTTGGGCTCCGAAATCACTGCAGATGGTGACTGCAGCCAAGAAATTAAAAGATGCTTACTCCTTGGAAGGAAAGCTATGACCAACCTAGACAGCATATTAAAAAGCAGAGACATTACTTTGTCAACAAAGGTCCTTCTAGTCAAAACTATGGTTTTTCCAGTAGTCATGTATGGATGTGAGAGTTGGCCTATAAAGAAAGCTGAGCATCGAAGAACTGATGCTTTTGAACTGTGGTGTTCAAAGGAGATCAGTCCTGAGTGTTCATTGAAAGGACTGATGTTGAAAATGAAACTCCAATACTTTGGCCACCCCATGCAAAGAGCTGACTCATTTGAAAAGACCCTGATGCTGGGAAAGATCGAAGTTGGGAAGAGAAGGGGAAGACAGAGGATGAGATGGTTGGATGGCATCACTGACTCAATGGAGATGAGTTTGGGTAAACTCCAGGAGTTGGTGATGGACAGGGAGGCCTGTTGTGCTGCAGTCCATGGGATCGCAAAGAGTGAGACATGACTGAGTGACTGAACTGAACTGAACTGATACCACACTGAAAGGATTATTTAAAATTTTTTACTCTGGGAAAAAAAGCAGCAAAGGGTTACAGGCAAGAGTAACACTTAGCCAGAACTCATTGGCCTGGCCTTAGAAGTTACAGTAGTGAAAGTCTTCTGATCAGGTTTTCAAACAACCACTCCTGGCAACAGCCACTCCTTCCTCCTATCACCTAGGTCCTTCTGTTCCCCATTTCAAAAACCAACTGAAAAATTAATGGCTGTCACATTGGGTGGCCCGCAGAAATCCCTCTAGGCTTTAGCTACAGGTTTTCTGGATTAGCTCTTACTGTGCCATATTGGTTGCTTTTTTTTTTTTTTTTAATAATCAGCTCCTGGATCAAGGCATCTGTTTAGTAAATCCACGGAGAGGTTGTCCAGCACCTTTGAAGTCATACTGTGTATGGTTGCTGGAGAATGTAAGAAAAGCTTAGAAACAAATGAACAGTACACAGAGAGAGTGCCTATGTTATTTCTGAGGTTTTTGTTTGGGAGGTAGGTGTTTTCCTCCAGTTTTGGAATATATTTCGGGGGAAAATGACTAGTTATTCTTGTCCTGAATAAATTTAGTCAGGAAGATAACACATAGAAAAGGAGTGAAGAGCAGTAGGCAAGAGTAGGCATCTTTGAAGTAGATGACTTGAATGCTGGCAGGACAGAAGAGCCTGGTGAGCTACATATAAGTCAATGGGATCACAAGAGTTGGACATGACTTAGTGACTAAACCACCACCACCAGCTCGATGAAAAATCATCAGCAAAGGAGAGACAAAGACAGAGATCTCTTCCTGCTGCTGCTGCTACTAAGTCGCTTCAGTCATGTCTGACTCTGTGCGACTCCAGAGACGGAAGCCCACCAGGCTCCCCCATCCTTAGGATTCTCCAGGCAAGAACACTGGAGTGGGTTGCCATTTCCTTCTCCAATGAATGAAAGTGAAAAATGAAAGGGAAGTCGCTCAGTCGTGTCCGACTCTTTGCGACCCTATGGACTACAGTCTACCAGGCTCCTCCATCCATGGGATTTTCCAGGCAAGAGTACTGGTGTGGGGTGCCATTGCCTTCTCCGGTTCTCTTCCTAGAAATACAAAAATACACAGAGGGCCAAATAATGAAATATGTGAAGTTTGAAAGTTACAGGATACGAGAAACGTGCTGTGAAGATGGTTGTATTCTTTTTTTTTTTTTTGTAGAAAGTTAGATTTTATTTTTTTTTTAAACTTAGAGATTTTAGTTTATTTTATTTTACTTTACAATATTGTATTGGTTTTGCCATACATCAACATGCATCTGCCACGGGTGTACACGTGTTCCCCATCCTGAACCCTCCTCCCACCTCCCTCCCCATAGCATCCCTCTGGGTCATCCCAGTGCACCAGCCCCAAGCTTCCCGTATCCTGCATCGAACCTGGACTCAGATGGTTGTATTCTTGAGAAATAGCATCAAGAGCAACAGAGCTCTCAAATAATTATTGAATAAATTAAAAGCTTTTGAAACTGCTATAATTTAAATTATAAATATGCATGACATGTATGATCACTTACTCTAGGATTTCAAAAATTTAAAAGTTTTGGAATGCATCTAAATTTGTCAGGGCATGGGAAAAGACTGGGGGTGCAGTGAACAAGCAGTAGGGAAGTTACCCTGGGAGATTTTCAGTGAAAAGGCTGAGGGATTTTGAATTGCAGAACAATGAGAGAGGGCAAGGGAATGGGAGGGGTATGGTTTGAAGAAAGCAGTGGTGCCAGAATCTGTGGTCCTGAGACTGTAATAGGACAGCTTAGGGCAGGGAGACAGGCCTGCAGCATCTACGAGTACTGCTTATAGACTGATAAGTTGGGAGCCCACACAGAGCTTACATGGACAATAACAGATACAGGAGCTGCTGTCTGCAGGAGATTTTTAAGGCTTTTATAGATTTCTGACCTCTTCATCTGTGGATACATTGACTGTTTAAAGTGCCAAGGACAAATGAAAATGAGACATTAACGATCCCTTACTAACACTCTGGTGAGGAGAATGCAATTGTTAAAGCTCATCTCATAACTGAATGTGCCAACAATTAGTTAGGAAATTTAACTTAACTGCTTGGTAAATCTGCCCTTAGGTGTATGTGTAACATGACTAAGTTGTCTCCAAATGGTTCCTCTCTGCTTGAATTTGTAAATAATACATATTAGGTAATATATGAAGTGAAGATGCTGAATGTGGGAGACCACACAATTATCTAACTACTGGGCCAGTGCCCAGGGTGGGGCAGCTTGACTTAAACCAATTCTACTTTAATTCCTGTAAGGAAACCTGAACGATTGTCAAAATATAAAGATGTTAGTAAAATTTCATGATCTCTCTGAGGTTAAATTGTGATTAATGTTCAAATATCTTCTATGACTCAATAGAATCATGCATTTGGTGATTCCAGGTTGTACTACAACTATTGATGAAACATATGTTAACTCAAGAATCTGCCTGAGAGATTCAATATAACCCACAGCCTCATGCTTAAATTCAACAATATATAGAGGATTTCTTGCTGTTCAGTTCACATTATGTCCATGGACCTAATTTTTCGTTTCATGTTGCTGCGGCTGCTAAGTCGCTTCAGTCATGTCCGACTCTGTGCGACCCCATAGATGGCAGCCCACCAGGTTCCCCCGTCCCTGGGATTCTCCAGGCCTTGCCTGGAGTGGGTTGCCATTTCCTTCTCCAATGCATGAAAGTGAAAAGTGAAACTAAAGTCATTCAGTCATGTCCGACTCTTAGCGACTCCATGGACTGCAGCCCACCAGGCTCCTCCGTCCATGGAATTTTCCAGGCAAGAGTACTAGAGTGGGGTGCCATTGTTCACTAAATAACTTTAGATCTAATATATGCTCATTGAAAAATTTATCTTCTCACACATCTACCGAGTCACAGAAAATTTCTTCTGCTCCTAATTTTCTGTTAATATTAACATGGCTCTGCAACATTTTTTCCCTATCCAAAGTAAAATATCTCCAAATCTACCAAGTTCTAGCAATTCTGACTATGTGTATGCTTGACAATACCCTAATTTATTTTTTCACATATTTAATTTCTCCTTTATTAAAAATGTTTTCACTAAAGACTTTGTCTTTCTGCCACAGACATTCTAAAGTTTCTCACATGTTAAAGTTTTATTTTCCAACATAATTACAGGGAGACAATTCTCCATGAATATCTCACATTTCTGTATGTCTTGCAAATCAGGCATTGATTGACTTTATTTTGGATTATCTTTTCAAGGATGTTTGTAGAGCAAATAGCTGTGGAAGAAAGAGATAGTGTCTCCATCTGGAATAAAGAAAGATTTTTTTTTTTTTTTTTACTGTGTAGTATAATAATAATGTCTCCTTTCATGACAAAGGTCAAAAAAGCTTATGATCCTTTATAAGTGGGTCCCCTAAGCTCTGAGTTTTTCCTTTATAATTAAACCCATTGTATGTGCAAACATTTCACCTGGCACCTCAGCTGGCTGTCTGTGAGAAGCGGTGCTCAGGGAACACTTGCAAATGATGGTTCTCTGCTGATACAGCTATTGTCGTGAATAGTGGTGGTGGTTTAGTCACTTAGTCATGTCTGATTCTCAAGACTACATGGGCTGTAGCCCTCCAGGCTTCTCTCCATGGGTTTCCCCAGGCAAGAATACTGGTGTGGGTTTCCAGTTCCTTCCCCAAGGGATCTTCCTGACTCAGGGATCAAACCAATGTCTCCTGCATTGCATGTGGTCTCTTGCATTGCAAGTGAATTCTTTTACTTCAGTTCAGTCTCTCAGTTGTGTGAGATTCTTTGCAACTCCATGAATCATAGCGCCCCAGGCCTCCCTGTCCATCACCAACTCCAGGAGTTTACTCAAACTCATGTCTATTGAGTCAGTGATGCCATCCAGCCATCTCATCCTCTGTCGTCCCCTTATCCTCCTACCCCCAATCCCTCCAAGCATCAGGGTATTTTCCAATGAGTCAACTCTTCGCATGAGGTGGCCAAAGTATTGGAGTTTCAGCTTTAGCATCATTCTTTCCAAAGAACACCCACGGCTGATCTCCTTCAGAATGGACTGGTTGGATCTCCTTGCAGTCCAAGGGACTCTCAAGAGTCTTCTCCAACACCACAGTTCAAAAGCATCAATTCTTTGGTGCTCAGCTTTCTTCACAGTCCAACTCTCACATGCATACATGATCACTGGAAAAACCATAGCCTTGACTAGAC
This sequence comes from Bison bison bison, assembly GCF_000754665.1. Lineage (NCBI taxonomy): Eukaryota > Metazoa > Chordata > Mammalia > Artiodactyla > Bovidae > Bison > Bison bison. Next base: position 508,756 of record NW_011494699.1, read on the forward strand.
GGACCTTTTTTGGCAAAGTAATGGCTCTGCTTTTGAATATGATATCTAGGTTGGTCATAACTTTCCTTCCAAGGAGTAAGCATCTTTTAATTTCATGACTGCAATCACCATCTGCAGTGATTTTGGAGCCCCCCCAAAAAAGTCAGCCATTGTTTCCACTGTTTCCCCATCTATTTCCCATGAAGTGATGGGACCAGATGCCATGATCTTAGTTTTCTGAATGTTGAGTTTTAAGCCAACTTTTTCACTCTCCTCTTTCACTTTCTTCAAGAGGCTTTTTAGTTCCTCTTCACTTTCTGCCATAAGGGTGGTGTCATCTGCATATCTGAGGTTATTGATATCTTTCCTGGCAATCTTGATTCCAGTTTGTGCTTCTTCCAGCCCAGCATTTCTCATGATGTACTCTGCATATAA
>NW_011494699.1:509269-510656 GCF_000754665.1 Bison bison bison
TAGGTTTCTCTAAGAGGCAGGTCAGGTGGTCTGGTATTCCCATCTCTTTCAGAATTTTCCACGGTTTATTGTGATCCACACAGTCAAAGGCTTTGGCATAGTCAATAAAGCAGAAATAGATGTTTTTCTGGAACTCTCTCGCTTTTTACAGTGATCCAGCAGATGTTGGCAATTTGGTCCCTGGTTCCTCTGCCTTTTCTAAAACCAGCTTGAACATCTGGAAGTTCACAGTTCACGTATTGCTGAAGTCTGGCTTGGAGAATTTGGAGCATTACTACTTTACTAGCGTAAGTAAAAAAATATTTTTCCTCTCATCCAAGAGTCTGTATCTTCTGCCAGCATTTATGAAACTGTGATAGGATAACATTTTAACTTGCAAATAGAGTAAATTCTTAGACATTTCACAGTTCACGATGGGAACATGCCTTCAGGTACCATTTCATATTGCTCACCTTTTTTCACCATCCTGATCACCGAAGAATAACTTATGTGCCCTGCTTCCATGTCCTTGTGTGTCATTCACTCTTTAATACAATAAAGTCTAACTGCTCCTGTACCGTTACTGAAATTTCTTTCTTCAATGACATAAAATTATCTTATAGTATTAAATCCAGTGTTCTTTGAATGACTCCTAATTTTCTCTGAACTTGCTAAGGCACTTGTTAGGTGACCATCGTTTTCTACTTGAAATCTTCATGGTGATTCCCGTTTTAGTTCTAAATCAGTTCCTTCTTGGTTGCTCTCAATATCCTCACTTTCATTAACATCTCATTAAAGAAATTATACTTCTCTCTCTTTGATCAGTCCTTTTCTGGTAATTCATTAGTAGTTTAAAAGTGTTCAGCTCAAAACTGTGTCTCAAGTTTATCTTTCCAAAAGCCTTACTTTCTACACCTGCCAATAACTTCTACCTAAATTTCCCTGTCTCCAAACCCCTCAAACTCAGTATATACAGTCAGATGTCATTCAGCTTGAGCCAAAGTAATGCATTTATGAAAAGAATGTTATTATGTACTTATTTCCCCTAATTTTAATATTGAGAAACATCTTTTCTTTCTTTCCTTATCTGAACTTATTGTCTTGCTGATACTTCATTATTAATTTTCCATGTACTTTCTTGTTTCTATTCATTATTTCATCATCCTAAATCATTATCTTTTATTTCATTAGTATCATTCTTGGCATACTACATGTATTTTGTAGCTGAGAATCAATTTTCTTCTATTTTATATATTATTAAACCACTGATGATGCATTTTCCCAAGATACAGCTGCAGTTTTTCCAAGTTCCAGCTCAGAAAACATTCTTATCTTTAGATGATAACCATCTTAAGTTTGAAATATCTACTATTATATATCAAGTTGTTTCTCCATTTTTCTCTTATAT
>NW_011494699.1:510756-532592 GCF_000754665.1 Bison bison bison
AACTGTTCTAAATATATATATATATATATATTCATCATTCATTTAACAAAAGTTTATCATCTATTTTTCAGGCACTTTACTAGAACTTGGGAAGCAAAGATGAACATGACATACTGCTTGTTCTTAAGTACTAAGGAAAAATAAATATTGAACAGCATGTATTACTGTCAAATGTTATAAAAAAAAAACATATTGGCTTTTTATACTCTTGATTATGTTTTCTGTTACTGAATGTCATCATTGTGTCCCTACTGATATATTTTACTTTTTTTGGCAAAAAGAATGCAATGCTTATCTCTAGTTTTATTGTATGAGTTTTTCTTCCATGACTAGAACTCTAATCTCTGTAGTAATTAATATCAATTTAAACTCAGCATGAGTTATTTCACTTATTATTAGTCTTTTTCTGGGGCTTTTGCTTCTAACTTGTGTAAGATTATAAGTATTTCCAGGCAACTATGTTAGTTAAAACTAATGTTCAATCATTAGTAAAACCAATACAATATTGTAAAGTAATTAACCTCCAATTAAAATAAATAAATTTATATTAAAAAATAAATCAAAAGGACTCTGAAAAAAAAGTTTATTTTTCTTGTTACACAAGAAAAGGAAATTAAGGATTTTCTGTGTTAAACAGCTCAAGGGTATAAATACTGAGATTACTGTAGTTTTATCAGCCCTTCAGCTGTGATCTCCAGATGGCTACTCCAACCATAACAAAGATCTTTTTCCTTTTGCTAACTAATGAAAAAAACAACATGGTAGAGGGTAATGCCAAAATTAGGAAAGAAACAGGTTTGGAGCACATGAATCCAAAAGAGACACTTTTTTAAAGTCCAGAGATAAACTCTGTGTTCCTGAGTTTGATTTATATCAGGTAGCTGTCCTTAGCTGCAAGGAATTCTTAAAAAATACAAACTGTAGCTTGGACATGTTGCTACTTACTACAAAATTGTAGCTCTGTTATTAGGTAAAAGAGGAAAATGTTCACTAGTAGGATTTACCACAGTAGAAGAGTGTTTCTATCACTGGCTACTGATATTCATTAAACATTTACATAAGTCACTAGAAGTGTGTACTGTATTTTCTACCCTTTGCTGATAGATCTGTTTCCATAGATATGCCTGTCATTTGCAGAAATTACAGATTTGGAAAATAGATCTTCAAAAACTGAGAAAAAGAGAGCTCTAGTTATAAACAGACTTGTTAAACTCTAACTTTTTTTAAAGAGAGAGGAAGTAATGTTATGTTCACACACACGGATGTACAAAAACAGAAAGCTAGAAACTCTGATCTTAAAACCTCAACCACAACTAAAGCTTGTACAGAACACAGTCAGTCGGTCATGTCTCCGAACAATTTCTAGTGTGTTGCTGCTCTTCTGGAGATAGACTTGTCAGAAAGTCACAGGTGATGTCAGAGGTACACTTGTGAAGTTCCTTGATCTAAGGTTCATTCTTCAAAAAGGCACACATTTTTTTTTTCTTTATTTTTTTCTCCTATTGATTTGAAAAATGTGAGCACATAGTGGCAAGTAAACAGGATTAGCAACAATACTGTATGTCAAGAGGCATGAAAGTCCTCAAGATAAATAACACAGACATTAAAAGATAATGACATATTGTAAATAAATGGGGAATAAAAGAGTGAAAACTAAAAACGTCTGTACTTGAAATACTTAATATCAGAAAGGAACAGTTTATTCAATTGCTTAACAGAACATTGAACACAGCAGAAGAAAGGATGAGAGAATTTAATATAAGTCAATAGAAATTATCAAAGGAAAAGAAATAATAAAACATATAAAGGGAACACAGGTTCTCAGACCTGTGGTACAATATGATGTTTTGATAAAAGTGTTGTTGAAAACTTAGAGAAGGAGGAGAGAATGGGGTGGAGGCAAGATATTGATAGAGAATTTTCTGAAGTTGATGAAAGATATCAGTCCATAGATTGAGGACATTTAGAAGCATCCAATTAAAATAAATGCAAAAAAAATACCACTGAGGAAAGTCGAAGTCAAACTACTAAAATATTAATATATGTAAAAAGAAAAAAAAATACAACCAGAAAAAATTGCTTATATTTAGGTGAACAATAAGAATGGTGGGTGACTACTCAGAAAAAGTGAGAGGCCAGATGACAACAAAATTATACTTTTTAAGTACTGTAAAAATTTTGTAAAGTTCTAAAAATGTTTAAACTGTCATATTGAAACTGTCATTCACAAATGAAAGCATAATAAGGCATATTCATACAGAAGGTAAGAAAATTTGTCTCTTGCAGAGTAATCACAAGTATTAAAGCAACTTTAAGTCACTGTCTCTTAAATGGCTTAAAGTTAAAATGCTGGTTATGAAAGTTAAGTAGTTCGTAAGGTTTGTAAGTTGTAGAAGTAAACTATTGACAACAACACAAAAATTGAGAGACATGGATTATGCTGTTTTAAATGTCTTGCATTATTGGTGAAGCATTATAATATTTATTTTAAAATAGACTCTGAGAAGTTAAAGATATATATCGCAATTCCTAGAGAAACCACTGAAAATTTTGAGATACAGCTAACAAGTCAATACAGAGAATGAAAATTGAATACTAAAATTATTCAATTTGAAAGAATGCAAAAATCTCAAAATATGTTGAATGAAGTATCAGATACCAGTGAGTATATCCTGTGTGATCCTACATATGTAAAATCCAAAGACAGTCATACTAATCTAAGCTGGTAAATATCAGACAGTATAGATGATAGTTGCTTAGGAGGTGGGGTTGTGGGCACATGAGTTTCTGATCAGAATGGACAAGAATAACCTCCTAGGGGAATGGAAATAATCTATATCTTAATTTGCATAGTTATTATATGAGTGTTTGATTGTCAAAAGCAAACAGTTGTACACAATATCTAACTTCACAGTACATACATTTTAATCTCAAAAATGTAAATAAATTTAAAAAATACCAAGACTCTTTTATCTATTAGAGGCTATATTAGTTTCCTGTTGCTGTTGTAACAAATTAACACAAATTTAGTTGCTTAAAGCAATACAAATTTATTGTTATTTTTTCTGGAGAATGGAACTTTATTTTTTTTCTTTCTTTATTTATTTTTATTATTTTATTTTATTTTTTAACTTTACAATATTGTATTTTGTTTTGCCATATATCAACATGAATCCGCCACAGGTATACACGTTGTGCTGTGAAAGGTGACATATTCATGGGTTCCAATGATTAGGATCTGGATCTCTGAGGTGATGGTAGGGTTGTGTGGGGGGCGGGGAGTATAATGTGTGGCATCATTCTGTCTACCACAGAGACCAAATGATCAGGCTAATTAAAAACAAATTCCCAGGGTTGCTGACAACCAGGGGAAATGAAAACAGCTGTGCACAAATCAGAACCATTACCAGACTGATCCAAATATTAGGAACTATCAACCACAGTAAAATCTCATTCTTTGCATGAGATTTTTCCCCTGGGATTGAGAATGGTATGCCTGGGTGCAATTATTGTGAAAAGCAGTATAATCATCCATACTGCTATCCTATACTATAGAATAGTCACTATATTTCAAAAAGGAGCATAGTCTTGTCAGGCAGGTGATTCCTCCTGTGCATCTTAGTGAAATCACAGCTGTGTACCTTCATAGTGGCATACCTAGCATCCAGTATGTGGTCAATAAATATTTGATAATGATCTCAACAAGGAGAATGACTGTATTACTGTTGATATCAGTTCAGTTCAGTGGCTGAGTCATGTCCAACTCTTTGTGACCCCATAGACTGTAGGATGCCAGGATTCCCTGTCCATTACCAACTCTCAGAGTTTACTCAAACTCATGTCCATCAAGTCAGTGATACCATCCAACCATCTCATTCTCTGTCAACCCCTTCTGTTCCTACTTTCAGTCTTTCCCAGCATCAGGGTCTTTTCCAATGAGTCAGTTCTTTGCATCAGGTGGCCAAAGTATTGGAGTTTCAGCTTCAACCTCAGTCCTTCCAATGAATATTCAGGGCTGATTTCCTTGAGGATTGACTGGTTGGATCCCCTTACTTTCCAAGGGACTCTCAAGAGTCTTCTCCAACAACACATTTCAAAAGCATCAATTCTTTAGTTCTCAGCTTTCTTTATAGTCCAACTCTCACATCCATACATGACTACTGGAAAAAAACATAGCTTTGACTAGATGGAACTTTGTTGGCAAAGTAATGTCTCTGCTTTTTAATATGCTGCCTAGGTTGGTCATAGCTTTTCTTCCAAGGAGCAAGCGTCTTTTAGTTTCATGGCTGCAATCACCATCTGCAGTGATTTTGGAGCCCAAGAAAATAAAGTCTTTCACTGTTTCCATCTTTCCCCCGTCTATTTGCCATGAACTATGGAACCGGATGCCATGATCTTAGTTTTTTGAAGATCTTGAGTTTTAAGCAAGATTTTTCACTCTCCTCTTTCATTTTCATCAAGAGGCTCTTCAGTTCCTCTTTACTTTCTGCCATAAGGGTGGTGTCATCTGTTGATATCAATGGAATGTATTCATAGAGATCAGCAGAGGGTGTGATGCTGTCCTGAACTCATGCATTATTCCCAGAGGCACTTGGATTGGAAAACATGTCAAATTAGCAATATTTTGCCAAACACCTTGTAGCTCAGCTGGTAAAGAATCTGCCTATAATGCAGGGGACCCTGGTTTGTTTCCTGGGTCAGGAGGATCCGCTGAAGAAGGGATAGGCTACTCACTGCAGTATTCTTGGACTTCCCTGGTGGCTCAGCAGGTAAAGAATCTCCATGCAATGTGGGAGACCTGGGTTTGAGCCCTGGGTTGGAAAGACTCCCTGGAGAAGGGAAAGACTACCCACTTTCCATTCTGGCCTGGAAAATTCCATGGACTGTATAGTCCATGAGGTCTCAAAGAGTTTGACATGACTTAGCGACTTCAGCTTTGCAAAAAATGATGTTAATCTCTGTGTGAATTTAATTCATTGTTTTAAAAATAGTTTGTTTCTTCATGGAAAGCCACAATTTCTTATTCTACTTTTCTTGCTCCCAAAGTCATTTCGTGGATACTGATTCTAGGGGGACTAAGGCCTGATTAATTATTAACTTCCCAAGAATTCAGTCTCCATCAAAGATTGTACTCAACAAATCCCATTCTATTAACACTTGGAGTCTGTTAAAACAAGCAGAGAGCTTTCACCATTTCAATTAAGCTAACCTGACCAATTTAGGAGTTACAGACACATTAGCTCCACAAATTAAGCTTTTTGTTCCTATGGGTCTTTTCCTGAGCTTATTTATTCAGCTTAAGTTTGTGAGAAGAGTTGTCTGTCAGCTCACTCTTCTTTAAACCCATATGTCTCTTGGGAAATTTTATCTTAGAAGCCTTCATATACATAATTACTTATTTTCTTTTCAGAAGCACAAAGCATCTAGTCATTTTTTACTTTTAATGTAACATATTATTGCTGTAGTTTTTGCAGTGGCAGAACTTTAAGTCAACTATTAACTATTACTTTTCTGTACTCCCTAGAATGGTGATATAAACATTCCCAAGTTACTAGAGAACAGCTGTTTTAAAAAGTACATTTTTTTTCTGATTTGTTTCTGTATTCTTGGTTAACCAAGAACCAAAGATAATGACTACAATAACTGTATCTTATGTAATTAAACAAGTCACCTGTGAATTTGAGAACAGTTTTGGACTTAAGGGGTCAATTCTCTAACAGCCAATAAAAAGAGTAATATCTTTTGTTGCTGTATTAGGCTCATTATGATTGAGAAACCAATTGTATTTGACAAGACTTACAAGTAAACTAGTAGGAAACAGAGTTTTATCTCTTACCCTTGGAGAATGCTTTTAATCATCTTTCATTAAGAAGAGGTTTGTGGTTTGAGGTAGAGTTTTCTAGGCAGTCATGAGATCTTTTTGTACATTAGTAAAGAAATGGCTTTCTTAAACTGCACGTGCAATTTTGTGAAAACTGGGCAATCTTAAAAGAATTATAGAACTACAACATAGTAGATGATTTTAATAACTTAAACTATTGTCCCTCATCCTCTGACTGCAAATTTTATGGCTTCGAAATAAAGCCAGACCATTAGACATCCTATCTCATATGCAGAGATCTTCAGAAGATATCTCATAATCTAGCTGAGTAGTCCACCCACATGCCTAACAGCCCTCATACTCTTCCCAATGAACTGATTTCCTGTAGTTTCGCCACAGTGGAATTAGAGAACAATAGGTCAACACAACACTGCAATGAATCCCTAAAATCAAATAGGTAAAGGCCCTTGTTTACTCAGCTAAAACTAAATAGCATCCTGTTTATTCGGCCTCCTTAAACTTAATCTTATTTTAGAAACTCATTTAATCAAAATACTGGTTTTCTTTAAAATTTCCATGATCTTCTTGAATTTACTTATTTTATAATTTGCATGTGTTACTGTATCTCCAACTCAATAAATCTGAAAAATCAATACCTCTTTTTCCAAATTAGCTTCTCCTCCTTAATTATCAATTAGCTTTCATCATACTATCATCTTTTATATGTGCATCGGTGCATGCTCAATCATGTCCGATTCTTTGTGACCGCATTGACTGTAGCCCACCAGGCTCTTTTGTCTGTGGAATTTTCAAGGCAAGAATACGGGAGGGGGTTGCCATTTCCTACTCCAGGGGATCTTCCCAACTCAGGGATTGAACCCATGTTTCCTGAAGTAGCAGGCAGATTCTTTACCACTGTACCACCAGGAAAGCCTCATTATCTTTTATATACACATGATCAAACTTTTAAGGGTAAAAATGCTGTATTCGTCCAGGTTCCATCTGTAGTCAAATAAGTGTCCAAGTCCCTGTTAAACCTTCTAAATACCTTTATTTAGCATCCTCTATATTTTCTCTCAGGCAGTATCTTTAGGATCATGTTGCTTTTTGAATAGACTACTACTACAACAGTCTCTTTTTACACTAATATGCATTTTGTCTCTTTTCCTATATTTATTAACTCCATGAGATTAATTAGAGTGCATTATAACCTATATGAGGGACTCTTGTAGGATTCAGCCTCAGGCCCCTTTATACAGAGTTCTTATTTTTTTTTTCCTATCTCTAAGTAACAACTTTCTTTAAAGTCTGAAAATTGCTTTTCCAGCTTTCTATACATCTAGGGCATGGGCATATAACCCAAAATCCACCAGTCAAACTCACCATGGTGAAGTGTTGACTCTTGAGTAAGAAATGTGAGGGTTCAAACACTGTGTACATTTCAGTTAAGAAGGTAGTAGAGACGTTTGGTTTTCGGGGCATGGGTGAATGCAAGGGGTCTTTCTGAAACAGAACTGGTGCAAATGCAAAAAATGAAGTAGTGGCAGTTATGCTTACTTCCTGGTACAGAAATGGCAGATATGCACAAAATTAGGTAGTGGTAGTGTCCTCATACTGTTCGCCGACTCAATGGACATAAATTTGAGTTAACTCCGGGAGTTGGTCATGGACAGGAAGGCCTGGTGTGTTACAGTCCATGGCGCAAAGAGTTGGACACAACTGAGAGACTGAACTGAACTAAAGTATACTCATAGACCTCTTCTGCAGCCTAGTTTTGATTTATTCCTGGAGGGCTACCCAGAGTTTCATCATGTAGTCCCTAGACAATTCTCTCAGCTACACTACTGTAGGTTGTCTTTTAATGTTTCCTTTTACTGTGCAAAAGCTTTTAAGTTTCGTTGGGCCCACTTGTTTATTTCTGGTTTTATTTCCATTACTTTAGGAGACAAATCCAAAAAGATGTTGCTGGGACTTATGTCAAATAGTGCTCTGCTTATGTTTTCCTTCAAGAGTTTTATTGCGTGTGGTTTTATATATAGGTCTTAAATCCATTTTGAGTTTATTTTTTAATGCATGATGTTAGAGAATGTTCTAGGGAAGGCAATGGCAACCCACTCCAGTACTCTTGCCTGGAAAATCCCATGGACGGAGGAGCCTGGAAGCCTGTAGTCCATGGAGTCACTGAGGATCGGACACAACTGAGCGACTTCACTTTCACTTTTCCCTTTCATGCATTGGAGAAGGAAATGGCAACCCACTCCAGTGTTCTTGGAGAACCCCGGGGACAGGGGAGCCTGGTGGGCTGCTGTCTATGGGGTCATACAGAGTCGGACATGACTGAAGTGACTTAGCAGCAGAGAATGCTCTAATTTCATTCTTTTACCTGTAGCTGTCCAGATTTATCAGCATCGCTTGTTGACAAGACTGGCTTTTCTACATTGTATGTTTTTGCCTCCCTTGTTGTAGCTTAATTTACCATAGGCGCATAGGTTTGTTTCTGGGCTTTCTGTCCTCTTCCATTGATCCATATTTGGTTTTATGCTGGTACCATACTGTTTTGATCACTGTGTCTTTGTAGTATAATCTGAAGACTGGAAGCCTGATTCTTCCAGCTTCATTTTTCTTTCTCAAAATTGCTTTGGCTATTTGGGGTCTTTTGTGTTTTGATACAAATTAAATTTTTGTTGTTGTTGTTGTTCTAGTTCTGTGAAAAATGCCATTAGTAATTTGATTGTTTCTTGTGCACTTGCAAAGAATGTGTCTTCTATTATTTTGGATGGCATACTCTATAAGTATCAGTCAATTCAATTTGGTATAATGTGTCTTGTAAGATCTGTATTTCTATATTGATTTTCTGTCTGAATGATGTACCCATTGTTATCAGTAGGATGTTAAAGCAATATATTCCTATATCACTTTTCCAAGGAAGGGAAATAGAAATCTCCTGCAGTTGATAAGAATCCAGAGTAACAGCATGTGTAAACCCTTGCATCAACATATTTTAAATGTCTCTATTTTCAAACAAAGTTAAAACTGCAAATATTTACCAAATTCTGACCTCAGAATCTCACTTAAGTATTTGATTTATCTATTCCTTCATAGCATTCATACATGCCAGCCAAATTGTTCTAGTCACAGTTCTTTAAAGTCAGTCTCACCTATTCTTGAGCCCTTTTTTTTTGCAATTCTTCCCCCATTTCTTCAAAATACCTAAAATGTCTCCTACAAAGAGTAACTGAAATCCTAACATCTTTCATAAGGTACAACAGATATAAGCACATGGGAGACTCATTTGACATTACTTGGTTAGTGCTAACTTTTTGGGTTGTTTTTGTATTACTGTTCTAACTACCCATATGATATGGAAGAAGAGAGGTTATTGAATTAATTCTCATAGACTTCTTTTTCCCCAGTTCCAATAGAAGACACCGGGTGCTTTGTAAATGTATCCCACAAGATTGGTCAGATAACGTCACATTGCTAGTGTGGTCCAGTAGCAGGGTTAGCTTGTAGAATATATTCACACAGCACGTATTTGCTCAGCACGCTGCAAGATACTTAAACCATAGCTAGACTATTACTTTGGAGAAGGCAATGGCACCCCACTCCAGTACTCTTACCTGGAAAATCCCATGGGCGGAGGAGCCTGGTAGGCTGCAGTCCATGGGGTTGCTAAGAGTCAGACACAACTGAGCGATTTCACTTTCACTTTCCACTTTCATGCATTGGAGAAGGAAATGGCAACCCACTCCAGTGTTCTTGCCTGGAGAATCCCAGGGACAGAGGAGCCTGGTGGGCTGCCGTCTGTGGGGTCGCACACAGTCGGACACGACTGAAGTGACTCAGCAGCAGCAGCAGACTATTACTTGAGTTAGAGGCACCTTATTTTTGCTAATTTATGGCCAGGAAATGACTTGAGTAACATAGTTCAGCCTCAGTTCAGTTCAGTTCAGTCACTCAGTTGCATCCGACTCTTTGTGACACCATGGACTCAGCACATCAGGCCTCCCTGTCCCTCACCAACTCCAAGAGTTTACTCAAACTCATGTCCATTGAGTTGGTGATGCCATTCAACCATCTCATCCTCTGTCGTCCCCTTCTCCTCCTGCCTCCAACCCCTCCCAGCATCAGGTCTTTTCAAATGAGTCAGTTGTTCACATCAGGTACCAAAGTATTGGAGTTTTAGCTTCAGCATCAGCCCTTCCAATGACTATTCAGCCTACCATTACTCTAAATTCCTTAGCAATTTATATTTGTTATGTTTAGGCAATATTATCTATCTCAATCTCAGTTGCTTATCAGAGCAAATATTTCTTAATCACATATTATTCATTGTAGGTGGCCAGAGTTTTCTTCCATCTAGTGAACAGATAAATACTCTTATATTTTGTAATGCTTCTATTTTAAGACTTGGCCCACATGACATGGAAAAATAGTCATAGAAGAGACATATCAATCTTTAGTCTACCTTGGGCTTAAAGTGGCATATGTTACTTCTGTTCAGTCTGTTGGCCATTACTAGTGATAAGCCCTTAATAAAACAGCATAAAGTGAAGTTGCCCAGTCATGTCCAACTCTTTGGGACCTCATGGACTATAGCCCACCAGGCTCCTCCATCCATGGAATTTTCTAGACAAGAGTACTGGAGTGGGCTGCCATTTCCTTCTCCAGGGGATCTTCCCGACCCAGGGATTGAACCTGGGTCTCCCACATTGCAGGCAGATACTTTACCCTCTGAGCCACCAGGGAATCCCAAAACATCATAAGATGATAAGAAATGTACAGGAACACATGGAATATTGGAAACTGCTTTTTATGGCACACAATCTGAATTAATCTGTTGTGTTTTAAGTATATTTATAATTTAAGTAACAGTGCAAACTAGCTCCAATATCTTCTGTCTTCTAAATCCTTATGTTTTCCATAAATATACCATGCTTCTTTTTAGTTTATTTCATATTTTACCTGCTGTGAATTTTTGTATTTAAAATTATATCCCTTCAAGGCATCCCTAGATACTTCTGAACTCATTAGTTCCCCCTTTCCAAATGTCTATAGCACTTAATTTACTTTTAAGTTTTGTGGCTTATCTTATCCTTCTGTACAAATACTATGTACAGGAAAACCTAGGGAATAAAAAATATGACCATAAGAAATTCTATGTAGATGGCAAGTCATGTAAGAGGACTTGGTCAATAAGTGGGACACTAGTAGTGGTTACTCTTGGTCAAAATGGTAACTTTTGGCTACATTAGATGATATTATAGAAGTCTGAGAAAGGAATCTTTAATAATTGTGTGTGTATGTTTGTGTGTGTGTACTGGGGGCAGGGGTTTCCTCCCAAATTCTAAATCAACAGAAATGCACAATTGAGTCAGATAAGAAGATCAAAATATTAATTTTATTAGTTGTAAAGCTGATACCAGAAAGAGACTAGAATTACTGACACAAGCAGACTGGCACTCCCCATGTCCTTTATTAATCATACCTGCTTGGTTACAGGCAAAATTGAGTGAATGCAGATCTTTCTTTCATTTAGGGACCTGTTAGTTATTGCAAAGGAGAGGAGAAGGAGTCTAATTTAAGAGCAGGCTGCTTCAAAAAGAGAAAACTATAAAGGGATTGAGCCTAAAGATGTTTTCCCTTTTCTCTAACAATCAGGTAAATCACTTTTCCTCTCAAGGTAAGAATTCAGAAATGTCTGTGGAAAAAAAGAGTTGAAAGGCACCTCCAAAATCTTTACTCCAGGGTAGAATTTTCCTCCCCTCTAGAGAAAAATGAAGATGAGGACTGAACATTTCCTGTTTACACAGAGCACGTCACTAGCATGTGGAACTGGAGTTGCTCTGTAAATTTGGAATAATGTACATCACCTGATCACTGGTGTAGAGACAGGGAGATAAAGTCAATGCTCAAGTAGCAAGACTTTCTTGGAATATTTTCTCAAAAAGGGTAGGTTTTTGTCTCATTACCCCCAAATTCGTGTCTGACATCTTCATTTGTTTGGCATGAGCTTTTTCCCTAAACACATCATAATTCCACTAAAAAACAATCATTGTGTCACACATTTGAATTTGTTCCTTCAAAACTCCTACATCAGGACACAGCTCAATTGATGATAAATCAGTTGACCTGTGTTTCATTCCTGCCACACCCATGCTCTCTTTTCTAGTTATTTATCAAGGCCTGCCAGTTTTCCTCCATGGAGTTTTACATAACTGTCCTTAACTCTCTTCCAGACCCACCCTCTTCTACTTTAATCAAGGCCACCATCAGATAATCCCAAGGCTATTACAGTTATCTGCTAATTGAACTGCCTCCCTCAAGACTCTTGGTAATGCAATCCATTGCATAATACATTGCCTGATTAATCTTCCTCAAATGGTATTTGGTTCATGTCAGGCCCTGCTTGAAAATCTGTACATATCTCTATAAAACAAGTCTAATTCTTGAGCCTCAAATTCAAAACACTCACAAGTTGGCTGCTACTTCCTTTCATTCAAAATATACTGAGAGGCTAGTACATTAATTAAATCTGAGTACTTTCATTTTCTTTGTTTAGTTTAAAAATTGAGTTTATTACAGTTCAGTCTATACCTTAAAAATGTATCAGTTTTGGTCCTTAAGTTCATTCATAGACTCCTGTAAAGATTATTTCCTAAGGGAAAAAGTGAATATGCAGAAGTTTCAGGTCTACCTCATTAAGGCTCATTTTTACAACACAACCTCATGAAATTAATATTTTTAAAATGCTTATTGCATGTAATGGGAGAATGGCCTATATCTTCAATTTATTCTTGTTTTATAATCATGTGTAAATGAAAATAAAATAAATAATGCTAAGGATCATTTATATATACAACCTAAGCATTGTTTTCTTTTGCTAACCAACAGAGTCAGTATATTTAAAAATATGAATGGATATTCTCTCATTTTTTGTTACTAAAAATTAACATGCACATTAAAAATACATCAATCCTAGGAATCAATGGATACTCGGACATAGCCATGGGAAGAAATATGCAAAAAATAATGACAGCCAAATGTATATAAAAATAATTGTGAGAATATAGAGGAAAATAGTTGCAATATTTAATTAGTAATTCATTTGGATATATTTTAAAGTTTTTCTTTTGATTACCCAAATTAAATTTGCCTATGAGCATGCATTTCTTTGAATTCTTTAGCAGAAATTATTACAGGAGTTAAACAAGAGAGCATTGAAAGATTTTTATACACATTAGAGTGAGTTTTCTGTTACAACCATTTCAGTCTGTGACAAGAGATAACATGCTTCCTCATGAGACTTACTGTAATTTCCTGGTTGCTATGATGTCTCATGTTTAGACATGGCCAAGGCATGAAAGGAGAGACTCAGCATTATCAGAGTCACACTGCTTTAAAGTTACATGCGCTTTGCTTCTTTCACATACCGTACATACATATACACAGGATACGCGCATTTTGAAAGCTGCTTTCCAAAGCTGGAGAGAAGGAATGCATGCTTCAGGCAATAGCTCAAAGACTTCAACTTCATCTGGATTTGTCTATTTTCAGTGAAGAATTGGCTTTGAGGGTAGAATCAGAGCTGGATGTGTTCTTATCTTTTGTGATCTGAAGGGCAGACATGCACACTAGCTCCATTCTTAGAGGTAGGGAAATAGGACAAATTTTATAAATTTAAAATTAAACTGAAATAAATGTCTTACAAATTTAATAGAAACATGATTAGAATTCTAATTATTCACCCTGGGCAGAAATAGTGTCTTTATTTAATTATTTTATGATCTTGTATATGAACAAATACAAAACATAGATTAGAAAACAACATACACTGATTAAATGTAAAACCTTGAACAGAATTATAATAATTGTAATCACTACTTTTGCATTAATTTCTCAATTATTTCTAGATGCCCCTTGACTGCTCTTAGAAAAATTGTGAGAGAGGTATCCTTCCTTGAGATGTTCTTAACCACTGCTTAGAGCACATGTGGAAATATAAATCTCTACTACTCACAACTCTTCCTCTTATATCTCTTCTAAAGGCCTTAGTCTCCTATATGTGATGATACACAATCATTATTTTACTAATTTCACTCCCTGGTACTATCAGATTTCAAGATGCCAGGCAGGAAACATCATGCCATCTTTTGCACCTCCATTTCCTATATCCTTTGCCATCAGATCATTTTCCCATTTTCATAATCTACCAGTGAGCTGGCTCAGGTATCTATCAAATCACATTTTGTTCCTGTTTCCCATTCCTAATGTTATGATGGGCTTTCCTGATATCTCAGTTGGTAAAAAATGCAAGGGACCCCGGTTCAGTTCCTGGGTTGGGAAGATCTGCTGTAGAAGGGGTAGGCTACCCACTCTAATATTCTTGGGCTTCCCTTGTGGCTCAGGTGGTAAAGAATCCACCTGCAATGTGGGAGACCTGGTTTTGATCCCTGGGTTAGGAAATCCCCTGTAAAAGGGAAAGGCTACTCACTCCAGTATTCTGGTCTGGAGAATTCCATGGACTATATATTCCATGGGGTTACAAAGAGTTGGAGACAACTGAGCGAACTTCACTTTCACTTTCTTTCAATGACACTTATTTGGACCGACAGCATTTCTCACTTGTATGATAGTGATCACTTTCTAACCAGTTACTCAACCATAATCTCTCTTAAGTTCAGTTCTCACTTCAAAGTACTGCTTTAGTTCTGGGTTATAATACTCTCTGCTCAAAAACCTTTCCTATGAATAGAAAATTAAAAATGCAATTAAGACAGATAAAAATGCCTTCTCTTCTCATGGAACTATCATTCATTTGATGAGAAAGTTTTATAAAAACAAGTCAAAATAGACATATTCAAAATGTTCTAAGTATTATTTTTGCCCAGAGAAGTTAAATACTATTTTATAGAAAATGTGATAGTTGATCTAGGCCTTAAAAAATGAGTAGAAGTTCAGGTATTAATTAGAAAAGGAAGAGAGCAAAAGGATATTTGAGGTATGGAGAAATCATATGAGCAAAGGAAAACTATTTCAAAGATTTTTGGGAAATAAGATTTACATTAGTATGCATACAGCTATGTTTCCCAAAATATGTTTCAAGGAATATCAGTCCTATAAAAGATCCCATGAGAATAAATGGGAGGATGATGAGATCCATGATTAACTTACTTTGTGAAATTCAGCAACTTAGGTTTGTCTATTTGTTTATTTGGAAACTAATGGTGAGTTAACACAGTAAAGGCTCTGAAAGACTTTTACTTTAAAACTTATCCAGAATTTTGCAAGTATTTGAATCATGTCTCCCTATTTTAAAAAAGATAGCTTTTAATATCGCTTTGAGTTTGTGTTGTTTTTGTTTAATCATTAAGTTGTGTCCAACTCTTTGCATCTCATGGACTGTAGCCGACCAGACTCCTCTGTCCTTGGGATTCTCCAGGCAAGAATACTGGAGTGGGTTGCCATTTCCTCCTCCAGGAGATATTTCTGACCCAGGGATTGAACCTGTGTCTCCTGTTTGGCAGGCAAATTCTTTACCACTGAGCCACGTGAGAGGCCCCTTGAATTTATGCTACATGTATATAAACTGTTTTGATTGCTATATTTAAAATAGATAGATCCAACAAGGATCTACTGTGTATATATAGCACATGGAAATCTGCTCTGTTACATGGCAGCCTGGATGGGAGGGGAGTTTGGTGGAGAATGGATACATGTGTATATATGGCTGATACCTGTGTGTCTTTGCTTTTCACCTGAAACTATCACAACATTGTTAATCAGCTATACTCTAATACAAAATAGAAAGTTTAAAAAATTTAAAAACATTTTGGAAAATTGGATTGGCTAAATACAAATAATTCCTGGGATTCTTTCACTAAAACAAATATACAAGTGTTATGAAACAACAAAGACAGTTTTTATGCAGCCTGAAACACTTGATGAGAGTACATACATAGGTAGCCTAATACAGAGTGTTCTATATTAAGGACATAGCATTTTCTATTTAGTCTTACTTTAATTTTTGTGAAGGAAATTTGGCAACATGAATTACAAACTATAATAATGTCTTTTCCAACGTATAAAGAGATAGGTTTGGGGTTTGAGGAAAGAGTCAGTCAATAGAGAAGGGTACTGGTTACTCTAATTGAAATTAGCCAACATTCATGCATTAACTTTTCTTGTGAAATTTATATAAAAAAGAGAATATCTAGCAATTTTATTGCAGATAGAAGAGGGTAGTTATAACTGCACTATTTCAATTGCTAAGTTGAGTATCACTGAGTACAGAGGGGTCAGAATTAAGCAGTGGTATATCATCCTGCATTTACACTGGTTAAGGACCTACTTGAATTTCATCCACTTCCACCACTTTTTCATATCAAACAGATTTTCATATTATTGCAAATAATTTTTCATCTTCCAAAGACAGATAGCACTCAAGATAATTTTGCATAACTCACACATGCAGATTTAAACTATATTCTAAGGCAATTTATCTAACATCTTCAGTAGTTCCTTAACTAGGAAACATGGGAAATCATAGTAACTACCCCTGTGGAGTTTGGTGTCAATTAAATGAAATAATATATGGAAAGTGCTTGGCATGGCCTCTGGAACATCATTACTCAATGCATATAAATTACAGTGCTGGTCACAAACATGTTAATGGTATTGCTCAAGTCCTGTCAAATGAATAGGATTTATAAATGTTTATATTCTTAATTGTTTGACTTGGGGTATCTAAGGTTCACACATGAAGACACTTGGTCTGGCAAAGCACTTAATTTTAATTTGTACAAGTATATGAGAAAGGGCTTTTTAACATAATTATTTGGTGTCATTTAACTTGTTTGGGTTGTCAATCCTAAATATATCTTGAGGAAATCCTCACATTGTGGATTTATAGCCCCCTGAATTTTGTTTGATGTATACCTTCCTGAAGAGGTAGACAGAAACAAAGACAAGATAAAGGCGAAGCTGAAGAGAGGAAGATGATGATGAAAAATGCCTCTACTTCTACAACCAACACAAAGGTTGATTTTTTTTTTTTCTTCTCTCCAGTTCAAATACTTACAGTCCTTGGTTATTTATAAAGATTTCAGGGGATGCAAGGATAAAATATTCTGGGGTCTATTTCCTGGCCATCAATATCCTTCTTACTATGCTTTCCTAGCAAGACACACCCAATTATTTCACAAAACCTCCCATTGTTTATTTATTTTGAAATGTTGAAATTATAAGTCACTCCTAAGGCATGGTAAAGAAAACCTATGGAAATGAGGATGGAGGCAGGCACCCTACTGCTGCAAAGCAAGGGAACACATCTCTCCTGATAAGGAAAGAAAGTCTGCATGAAAGATACATAGGCGTTAATGAATATGAGATATGCAAGTAATATTTCTGTACAATGAGAATGACTTAATTCAGAGAAGATGAATTCAGTGTTCGATTTCTGGGTGATTAAAGAATATACATACTGGATTCAGGGTTATAGCTGTCCATCACAATACAGTTCTAGGTGTCATGGCCATTCCATTTCTGTTCACTTATGTTCTCCAGTTTTTGTTTTTGTTTTTTAAATCATGACTAAATGAGAACAGAGTACCATAAACAGGATGTTTCTTGAAGGGTTGTTCTTCCTTCTGAAAGGAAATTTCCCTTTCTCTCTAGTTTTAAAATAGACTATAACTCCACTTAACCTCTCCCACGCCACCATCATGAACATGAGCTTCATGTAGTCAGTCAAATTGGCCAGGGACACCAAGGTGCTAGGCGTTACAGGCTCATGGTAAGTGCTGGTTGGGTGTACATGGAATTTGTGGAGGAAATCAGCAGATTTATCATCCCAAACTTAAAAGACCCCTTGTGCGAGGGTCACATTTTCATGCTGTTGGAGTTGGAGCAGGAGGCTGTAGGACTGTGGTGGGCCCTAGAGATGTAGTTGAACCTGTTGGCCCATGAGAATCATCTATGACTGTCAAGTGGTTATGTTTTAAGTAAAAAGTAATAGTAAAAAAATTAAAAAGATGTGGATGTCATAGATGGTGCACCCTGCTTTGTCGATCAAGGAAGGAAGTATGAGAGAATAGAGATAATTCAAAAAGAAAATCAAAAATTAATAGTCTCTTGGCATTCTGGACCATGGTTCATCCATCCCCAGAGCCAGAATTACCCTATCCCTCCTAAAAATTTGACGTTGATTCCATAACTCTCTTCTTTATGTTTATTGGTTTAAATTGCCACATAAAATGCCTGGAATAATAGAATGATGGTAAAACATGAAGCAGTTTTGTAGCGTATGTTGATGCTGTTTTGCTGTTGTTATAATTTAACTTATAATTGTTCCTTAGTAACTTTAGTTGAATATATTTAGGAAAATTACTTATACTCTTTTTGAAAGCAGAATCCTTCAGTTGTCTTGAGATTTATCTAGGATGTTATTTTTTCTTATATTTTTAAATTGAAATATAGTTGATTTACAATGTTGTACCAAGGTCTGCTGTTCAACAAAGTGACTGTTACCCATGTATATACATTCTTTTTGTATCCTTTTCCATTATGGTTTATCACAGGATATTGAGTAGACTTCCCTGAACTATACATTAGGACCCAATGTACATTTACCCACTCTAAACTCCCCATCCATCCTCCACCCCTCCCCCCACCCTTGGCAACTACAAGTCTTTTCTCTATGTCTTTGAGTCTATTTCTGTTTTATGTATAGGTTCATTTGTGCTGTATTTTAGATTCCACATATAAGTGGTATCACATTACCACTTATGTCTTTCTCTTTCTTACTATGATCATCTCTAGTTACATTCATGTTTCTACAAATGACATTATTTCATTCTTTTTTATGGCTAAGTACTCTTTCACTGTATTTATATACCACATCTTCTTTATCCATTCATCTGTTGATGAACATTTATGTTATTTCCATGTTTTGGTTACTGTGAACATTGTTGCTATGAATATAGGGGTATATGAATCTTTTTGAATTTTAGTTTTGTCTGGGTATATTCCCAGGAGTGGGATTGCTGGATCATATGACAATTCTATTTTCAGTTTTCTGAGGAACCTCCATCCTGTTCTCCATAGTTTCTGTACCAAAATACCTTCCCACCAACAATGTAAGAGGGTTTCTCCGGTTCTTGTTGTTTGTAGACTTTTTGATGATAGCCATTCGGACTAATTCTCTAATAATTAGTGATATTGAGCATCTTTTCATGTGCCTACTGTCCATCTGTATGTCTTCTTTGGAGAAATGTCCTTTAAGGTCTTTTGCCCACTTTTTGATTGGGCTGCTTTTATTTGTGATGTTGAGTTGTATGAGTTCTTTATATATTTTGGAGATTAAGTCCTTGTCTGTTGCATCATTTGCAAATATTTTCTTCCATTACATAGGTTGTCTTTTTGGTTTTTATTGTTTATGATTTTCTTTGCTGTGTAAAACTTCTAAGTTTGATTAGGTCCCATTTATTTTCATTTTCATTTCTACTGCTTTGGGGGACGGACCTTTGGCCATTGCTATAATTTATGTCAGAGAATGTTTTGCCTATATTCTCTTCTAGGAGTTTGATGGTGTTATGTCTTATGTTTAGGTCTTTAAGTCACTTTGAGTTTATTTTTGTGCATGGTGTGAGGGTGTGTTCTAACTTCACCAATTTACACACTACTGTGCAACTATCCCAGCAAAATTTACTGGAGACTTTTTCCTATTTTATATTCTTGCCTCCTTTGTTAAAGTAGAATGTTACATTTTTAATCTCCTTCAATTTATTTTTGTGTATCAGAGTTTTCTTCATTGCTACTATTAAATATATTGCTTAAATAACAGTAAATTAATCATGGGAAACAGTTAAATTATTGAATAATTTAATGATATGGTACCTAGAAAATATTTTATCCTCTGAATTAGTATTACACATATTCAAATAACCAATGAACATAATATTTTTCAAACAAGGTGTATTTAACTCTGAGATGGTACATGTGATTCTCCAGTTGCCATGATAACTAGCTTTTATTTTACAAAAGCACAGATATATGAAGGGAAAAAAAAAAAAAAAGAAAATGGCAGTTTTTCCAGAAATGGCACATTTTGTTTAATCCAAACATTAAATTTCTTTTCTTTGCAACTGATAACTTTTCAATCTCTATCATAAATAAAGCATGAAAAAGAGATTTTAAACTAGATTTTGCAATGCATTTTAAATAGAATTCAAGTAAGTTTGGATGATGTACTAAATGACCTTGGATGATATCAAAAGGTGGCTAGTTACCTGATTAGTCATTTTCTGTATTGTCAGGTTTCATTTTAGGTACTAATGACATTTACAAAATGCTTCTGAAATCTATTGTGTTATAGAGAATGGTCATTCTGAAACAAAAATGGAGATGTATTTTGGCTTTTTCTGTATTGACTGAAATATTGTCCTGTGTAAATCTCATTAACAAAGTGATGCTAATACTCTGTTCAACAAGGAACACTGTACTTCTGTCTTTTCAGTTCAGTTCATTTCAGTTCAGTCTCTCAGTCATGTCCAACTATTTGCGACCCCGTGGACTGCCGCACACCAGGCTTCCCTGTCTTTTACCCTTATAGATTTCCTTATGCCTTTATAATAATCACATTAAATATTAAAAACTAAAATACATTTAAATGTAGAACAGTTGTAATCAAATTTTGAGGTCAGTTCTAAAGCATTGACTTTTGTTTGAAAAGCCAATCCTTATCTTTTTTTTTTTTTTTTACTAACTTTGCTTCGTACTATTATATAATTATATATCTGTGTGTGTGTGTATATATATATATATACATACACACATATATATATATATCTTTGAAATATTTCTAATCCAAATAAAATAAAATGTTGAGGTATGCTTAATCTCTATGTTGCACAAATGTACATAGTACATTTTTGAGCCAATGCAATTTTGATATATCCTGTATCATTATATGCTATCTATTTCTTAACTCCCTATAAATTGAAACAATCAGAGTGCCCAATAACCAAACTCCTCACATATCTCAAAGACAAAGTCCTTTTCTTTACATTAACCCTGAGTCAAAGGTAATTGGATATCACTTTTCTTTCCAGCTGCCAACAGGACACTTTTTTTACTCCAGGAAATACCTCTTAGTCTTGCTACATGAAATTCCATGCTGTTGACCAAGTCTATGGAAAAGTAGCAGAATAAATTATCTTTTTTCCCAGTTCTGACACTTGAACTTTTTCATCCTCAAATTTCACCTGATACCCCTTGCTTCCACAGAAGTCAGTGTGCTGAGGGGCCCTGAGTGTGTTGTGATAATGTACTTTGAAATCTTTCATTTGAGAGAGTGATTTTAAAATATGAATAAGCAGTTAATGTCTTCTCAATTCAGAAATTAAGTATTATGTAATGAAAACATACAATTAATGTATGTGCTATCTATATATTTAAAGAAAAAAAAGGAAAATTTGTTATGGAAAATAGAATTTGATCTACAAAATGAATCACAGGAATATTTCAGTCAGTACAGGTAATTCTGTATCTCTAGCATTTGCTTTTTAAAATCTACCTCTCCAACTGCTGGGAGCATGGTCAAAATTACAGGCATTTCTTAGAGCTTTGTAACTCAAAAGGTGGTTAATGGACCAGAAGCATCAACATCAGGAGTTTCTTTTTTGTTTTGTTTTTTAGAAATATATCATGGTAGGCCTTAGAGGAACTAAAAAGCCTCTTGACGAAAGTGAAAGAGGAGAGTGAAAAAGTTGGCTTAAAGCTCAACATTCAGAAAACAAAAATCATGGCATCTGGTCCCATCATTTCATGCCAAATAGATGAGGAAACAGTAGAAACAGTGTCAGACTTTATTTTGGGGGGCTCCAAAATCACTGCAGATGGTGATTGCAGCCATGAAACTAAAAGACGCTCACTCCTTGGAAGGAAAGTTATGACCAACCTAGATAGCATATTGAAAAGCAGAGACATTACTTTGCCAACAAAGGTCCGTCTAGTC
>NW_011494699.1:533004-537496 GCF_000754665.1 Bison bison bison
TTTTTTTTTTTTTTTTTTGTACATAAAGTATGAGAAACTCTTCTCTAGAGCAGATGTAGATATCTATCACTTGTCACCCTCTTCTGTCTGGATCCCAAATGATCACAAACAAAATATCTAACAGCTCAAAAATCCATCTGCAAGTGTTTATGTACCTGGAACACTGGATTGGAATGAAAGATAAGAGCAAGTACGTTTAGCTCCTTTATGGGCACAGTGTTCATTGCTGTCACATAGGTTTTCTTTTTTCTTTTTAATTTAAAATCCTTGTATCAATCTTTGCCAGGTAATATGCCTCACATTGTCGTTGCTATTGTTGTTAAAGTTACAGAATACTAATATAAACACTAAACTTACATAATACTAATGAAACGGAGGCTCACAAAGGTCAATTAAGATCCCAACTAACTTTCCCAAGATTGCATAACTTGGAAATTCTGGATATTTCCTTAGGATTATTGAATAACTTCCCAACTGGTCTCACTGGTTACAATCTTACTATTCTTTACACTGCTACCAGAATAATCCCTCTCCTATTCAAAACTATTTATACCAGTTATCTACTTAAAATTCTGTGACAGATTCCCATATGATTTAGGAGAAAGTCTTTCTAACTTTTCTGTGTATAACCTTCTTTCTCTATAGGTAACTACTATAATTTTAGACTTTTCCAAACTAAATTATTTCTTGTTTTCACAACTTGAATGTGTTCTTCTTGCTATTAGAATTTTATTTCCCTTTATTCATATGCTCAACTTATTTTTTTTAAACCTATTTCATTATGTCCTCTACGAAGCCTTCCCAAACATTTCCCTCTGTTATACATGCATACTGCATCTGACTTTATCAGCACTTATCTCATGCTATTAGGATTATTTCACTCCTATCAGCTTTACCCTTGGAACTACAAGTTTTTGAGAGCAAGAAACTTATTTTATGTCTTCTTTTCTTGTCAGCTTTTAGCAAAGAACTTGGCCTACAAAAAGGCTTTAATGTTTATTGTGTGAACTAAGGTAATGTGAAAATGAATTAAGAACCATTTAAAAGTCAAAGGATGGTGGGGACACATATGCACCTGTGGATTATTCATGTCGATGTATGGCAAAAACCATCACAATATTGTAAAGTAATTATCCTCCAATTAAAACAAATTAATTAATTAAAAAAAGAAAAACAAAGGATATTACCTTCCACCTCCAGTTTTTCTACCTGTTGGCATTTTTACTCTTTTCAGCAACAAATCTGTGTTCACGTAGATTGTGACTGGTATACTTACTTGGACAACTTGTTAGCACACCTAAGTGAGTCAAAGCCAGTTGTCCATGTGGCACAAATTTATTTTTATAATTTAAATCTAAACATACTGCTAAGGTATTAAATAACTATAAAATGTGGAAAACATTTAATTTAAAATATTGAGTTAAATAATATTCACTTATATTTCACATGTTAAATTTTAATATACAATGAATTTTTGAAGCTAACTTTAAAAATCTCAAAATAGAATTTTAATGGAAATGCTAAGATATTCTCATGTATAAGCTCATAAAAGCTGCAGCTTTTTTAAGAAGACCGTTTTCATCATGGTTTAAAACATATGGCAGGTCTTTCTGGGAAGTTTTCTGATGGTATGTAGAATTTGTAGTTACAAATATTCTGCCATTTAAATTAACTCACTCAACTTCACCTTTCTGAATTAGCAGAACTTAACTATTCATTGTCAACTGATTCATGAATATAGAACCAAACTTCATTTGGAACATATGGCCTAAAGATAATAAATTTAAGTGCCTGATGTAAAGTAAATTAGAATTGGGATTGTAATGCTGATAGCTTTTTCTGCAAGACTCTTATAACATCTGTCCAGAAACTTTAATTTTTTTCAGGTGTTTTTCACACATGCTGTTTCAAATCTTATATAGGTATTATAACTTTCCTTCATGAGAATAATTGCAAAAGGTTATTATTTAGGAATAAAATGGTGAACATGACAAAATAAAATTGTATAATCTTATAATTTTTGCAAGAGCCTTAAATTTTAACAGTAGACCAAGAAACAATATTAGGAGGAAAAACTAAATTGTGAGTTGAGGTTTGAGGAGGTAAAAAGTGTTCAAAATGAATTTCTATATAAAATATAACAATCTTCCTTTCTAACCTTTCACATCTATGACAGAAATTAGACTTTAGAAACTGTATTTCTCATTATCTCCTGGCCATGTGGTTCTATCCACCAATGAGAGGAACCCTCAAATGTTTGCAAAATGAGAGAAAAGCGGAAGTAATTATTTTTTAGCCAATAGCTGTGAGCAGGCATGTGGCTTGGCAGATTTAGTTATGAATTTTTGCAAGAAACCTCCATTTGTTCTCTGAGAGTCATCCAGTTTGTTGCTGAAAGCTGTTGAATGCTGTTGAGAATATCAGTGGCAGTTGAATACAATCACTGCTGTTACCAGTGTTGTGAAATCGGTTTGGAGCTTCCTAATCTTCACTGCCGTAACTCTTGCAAACCTTTCATTTCTTGTGTTAAGTACTTTCCTATTTGACAAATATGTAGTACTTTCTATATTGATGATTAACTGACTGACATTTACTATTATGAGCCTGTAATTTACTTCAAGAAGTTATATTTCTTTGGAAATATTTTTATACATACAAATAGAAATCATTTTTCTAATAATTCAAAGGATTTTCATCAACAGGTTTTTATTGATATATAATTTTTAATGTGTTAAAATTTCATTGACATTAATAACATCATTAGAAATTACTACTGTTGTGAATAGATCCTTAGTTATCAGAATTTACCATTAAAGTCCTTGTGTTATAGAACTTCAGAGTACATCATTCATATCCCAGACTGCCTAAATGGTACCTATGAAGTTGTGTAGGGCAGTCTATGTAGCTACCATCTATCACTGTCTCTAAAAAATACATGCTTCCCAATGTAATATGTTTTCAGTTGGATACAATTTGCTGTTGCTGTTGTTGTTCAGTCGCCAAGACGTGTCCAACTCTTTGTTACCCAGTGGACTACAGCACGCCAGGCTCCTCTATCCTCCACTATCTCCCAGAGTCTGCTCGAATTCATGCCCCCATTGATTTAGTGATTCTATCTAACCATCTCATCCTCTGCCTCCCCCTTCTCCTTTTGCTTTCAATCTTTCCCAGCATCAGGGTCTTTTCTAATGAGTCTGCTCTTCGCATCAGGTAGCCAGAGTATTGGAGCTTCAGCATCAATATTTAGGGTTGATTTCCTTTAAGATTGACTGGTTTGATCTCCTTGTGGTCCAAGGAGCTTTCAAGAATCTTCTCCAGCACCACAGTTCCAAAGCATCAAATCTTCAGTGCTCAGCCTTCTCTATGGTTCAACTCCCACATCCATACATGACTATTGGAAAAAACATAGCTTTGACTATACAGAACTTTGTAGGCAAAATGATGTCTCTGCTTTTTAATATGCAGTCTAGGTTTTTGGAACCTTCCTTCCAAAGAGCAAACATCTTTTAATATCATGGCTGCAGTCACTTTCCACAGTGATTTTGGAGCCCAGGAAAATAAAATCTGTCATTGCCTCAAAGACTAATAGAGTTTTGCCAAGAAAATGCACTGGTCATAACAAACACCCTTTTCCAACAACACAAGAGAAGACTCTATACATGGACATCACCAGATGGTCAACACCAAAATCAGACTGATTATATTCTTTGCAGCCAAAGATGGAGAAGCTCTATACAGTCAGCAAAAACAAGACCAGGAGCTGACAGTGGCTCAGATCATGAACTCCTTATTGACAAATTCAGCTTAAATTGAAGAAAGTAGAGAAAACCACTAGACCATTCAGGTATGACCTAAATCAAATCCCTTATGATTATACAGTGGAAGCAAGAGATAGATTTAAGGGCCTAGATCTGATAGATAAAGTGCCTGATGAACTATGGAATGAGGTTGTGACCTTGTACAGGAGACAGGGATCAAGATCATCCCCATGGAAAAGAACTGCAAAAAAGCGAAATGGCTGTCTGGCGAGGCCTTACAAATAGCTGTGAAAAGAAGAGAAGCAAAAAGCAAAGGAGAAAAGGAAAGATATAAGCATCTGAATGCAGAGTTCCAAAGAATAGCAAGAAGAGATAAGAAAGCCTTCTTCAGTGATCAATGCAAAGAAATAGAGGAAAACAACACAATGGGAAAGACTAGAGATCTCTTCAAGAAAATTAGAGATACCAAGGGAACATTTCATGCAAAGATGGGCTCAATAAAGGACAGAAATGGTATGGACCTAACAGAAGCAGAAGATACTAAGAAGAGGTGGCAAGAATACACAGAAGAACTGTACAAAAAAGATCTTCACAATCCAGATAATCATGATGGTATGATCACTCACCTAGAGCCAGACATCCTGGAATGTGAAGTCAAGTGGGCCTTAGAAAGCATCACTATGAACAAAGCTAGTGGAGGTGATGGAATTCCAGTTGAGCTATTCCAATCCTGA
>NW_011494699.1:537596-558955 GCF_000754665.1 Bison bison bison
ACTCATCTCACACGCTAATAAAGTAATGCTCAAAATTCTCCAAGCCAGGCTTCAGCAATATGTGAACTGTGGACTTCCTGATGTTCAAGCTGGTTTTAGAAAAGGCAGAGGAACCAGAGATCAAATTGCCAACATCCACTGGATCATGGAAAAAGCAAGAGAGTTCCAAAAAAACATCTATTTCTGCTTTATTGACTGTGCCAAAGCCTTTGACTGTGTGGATCACAAGAAACTGTGGAAAATTCTGAAAGAGATGGGAATACCAGACCATCTGACCTGCCTCTTGAGAAATTTGTATGCAGGGCAGGAAGCAACAGTTAGAACTGGACATGGAACAACAGACTGGTTCCAAATAGGAAAAGGAGTACGTCAAGGCTGTATATTGTCACCCTGGTATTTAACATATATGCAGAGTACATCATGAGAAACGCTGGACTGGAAGAAACAAAAGCTGGAATCAAGATTGCTGGGAGAAATATCAATAACCTCAGATATGCAGATGATACCACCCTTATGGCAGAAAGGGAAGAGGAACTAAAAAGCCTCTTAATGAAAGTGAAAGTGGAGAGTGATAAAGTTGGCTTAAAGCTCAACATTCAGAAAACAAAGATCAGGCATCTGGTCCCATCACTTCATGGGAAATAGATGGGGAAACAGTGGAAACATTGTCAGACTTTATTTTTCTCGGCTCCAAAATCACTGCGGATGGTGACTGCAGCCATGAATTTAAAAGACGCTTACTCCTTGGAAGGAAAGTTATGACCAACCTAGATAGCATATTCAAAATCAGAGACATTACTTTGCCAACAAAGGTTTGTCTAGTCAAGGCTATGGTTTTTCCTGTGGTCATGTATGGATGTGAGAGTTGGACTGTGAAGAAGGCTGAGCGCCGAAGAATTGATGCTTTTGAACTGTGGTGTTGGAGAAGACTCTTGCGAGTCCCTTGGACTGCACGGAGATCCAACCAGTCCATTCTGAAGGAGATCAGCCCTGGGATTTCTTTGGAGGGAATGATGCTAAAGCTGAAACTCCAGTACTTTGGCCACCTCATGTGAAGAGTTGACTCATTGGAAAAGACTCCGATGCTGGGAGGGATTGGGGGCAGGAGGAGAAGGGGACGACAGAGGATGAGATGGCTGGATGGCATCACTGACTCAATGGATGTGAGTCTGGGTGAACTCCAGGAATTGGTGATGGACAGAGAAGCCTGGCGTGCTGTGATTCATGGGGTCGCAAAGAGTCAAACACGACTAACTGAACTGAACTGAACTTTCCCTTTTTACTTTCCTTGAAGTGATAGATCAGATGCCATGATCTTAGTTTTTTGAATGTTGAGTTTTTAGTCAACTTTTTCACTCTCCTCTTTCACCCTCATCAAGCGGCTCTTTAGTTGCTCTTCACTTTCTGCCATTAAAGTGATATCATCTGCATATGTAAGGTTGTTGATATTTCACCCAGAAATCTTGATTCCAGTTTGTGATTCATCCAACCCTGAATTTTGCATGATGCTCTCTGCATGTAAGTTAAATAAGCAGGATGACAATAAACAGCCTTATTGTACTCCTTTCCCAGCTCTGAACCAGTCTTTCCATGTCCAGTTCTAATTGTTGTTTCTTGACCTGCATATAGATTTCTCAGGAGACAAGTAAGGTGGTCTGGTCATTTCTTCTTCTTCTTCTTCTTTTTTTTTTTAGTATTAAGTAAAGGAACAACTCAAGAGTTAAGGAAAGGTAACTGAGAAAGCTGGCAGTTCAGACTTGTATTGAGTATATTTCATAGATGTTAAAATGATCCTTAATTCACTCTCAAAATCTCTGACAGGCACATAAAGTTGCCTTCCTCCAGACAAATTCATCTGGGAACATGAAACAATTCACAGATTTACAATATTGTGTAGCATTCTTATAGTACAATAAATTCTTATGTTATATGACTTACGCAGTTAGGATCTTCAGAAAGGAGAAAGTTATAGATAAAAGCAAATGACAAGTATTTATTTGATAGTTAAATTGATTAAATGATCATTTTTTTCTTTTAATCTTAATCTTCTCTTCTTTTTCCCATCTCTGTCTCTCTAGAATACCATTTGACTATTGTTTCTAGAACCTACAATGACTTAAGCAATTTTTGTTAAAATATATATCATATATATTATTTATCATATATGGGGAAGTGAGGCTTTAAAAATCACCTCTGCAACTACATGGCAATATTAGCAACAATGGAAAGAAAGAAGCCCTTGAAAGAAAAATAAATAACAAAATTACTATCCCATAAAAGCAGGACTTTTATGAAAGCCAGAAGATACTGCACCATTTGGATTTTATCCAGTCTTGATGAAAACATCAGTGAGAAACTTCAATACCATATGTTTTGTCTCATTTAATCACTGAAGTTGAACCAAGAGAAAATCAATAAAACATCATGGGAAAATAGTATGTAATTTTAAATCTGAATAGTTAACACAGCAGTAGCAGTATCAGATCTCATGATTTTTTCTCTTTTCAGGAAGTATAAAAATGAGGTAATTGCATTTTATAGATCTCATGAATAGTTTCAAAATCACATGTGAATTATTATGAGAAAACCAAAAAAAAAACATTTGCTCATATTTTTTATCTTTTGATGAAGTGAAATTATCCCTTTTTCTTTTTTTCCTTTTTCTTTCTGCTTTTGTTCCACAGATTTGTAAACAACTACCGTGAGCATCTATACCACCTTTTCTCAGTAATATGGGAATGGGAAAAGGATCTGTTACAGTCAATGAGCTATTTTCTATTTACTAATAATAGTGCAAAGAGAAGCCTTCTATGCAACTCCTCATACTCTGTGCTCTTAATTGATCTCCATTTCAGTTTATATCACGCTTCTGTAGGAAAAAGACATATGACACAGATGATTCCTAGCAAATGCAAAAATATTTTAAAATAGAATAGAAAATTTATATACACAACCAACCACAATCTCCCAACATAGTATAAGACATAAATTCCTTCTTTTTCATGTAAACTTTTCAAATGTTTTTTCAGTATGAGTTCATGATAAATTCAGTCTCTGCTCAAATATTATCGATAATATTTAATAAGGTAATCCATATACTTCTGGTATAAGTCACATATGCAATAAATGGACCCTATTAGAATAGTATTGCTATAATTTTATGTAGAAGTTCAACATTATTTCATTCTTTATGTAGATAATATACATAATTTCACCAGACATAAAGCGTTTTGTTACCTTCAGTCAAGTCACATTTGCCTAAACATATCAATTTAGTTTAAGAAGTATATATTGAGTGCCTAGTTTGTTCCATGCACTTTTCTAAGTGTTTGTATATCTCAGTGAATGAGACAAAAAAATCTGTATGTTGTGATATTACATTTTGAATGTACTTTAATATTTCCACCTAGATTTTTTTTACCTCAAATTCAATATAATTAAAATCACATTAGTCATCTTGAGTAAAGCTGTTACTATTTTTGCCTTTCCTAGTTTTATAAACACCATAAACACCTGAAATGAATTTGTAATCTTTTCTATAACTTCTTTTGCTATCTCCAATTCTTTCAGTTCATCATTTTTTCCCATCTATCTTAATAAATGGTGTTTCCTTTTCTACTTATCCACTTTTTATTTCAGCCATTAACTTATTGAACAAATGTGTATTAAGTATTTATATTCTGCGTTAGATATCATACCTGAATTATTACAGTAGTTTTTTAATGGATTTCCTCATCTTCAAAACCTTTTCTCATCTATTCTTGATGTTATTGCAAGATAAGTTCTTTTAAAATTAGATTCATTAACATCAATTTTTTTCCATCAACTATCAGTGACACCCCTGTGACAGCACGATGAAGTTCATAGTGGTTAATTGAACAATATCTTGACATTTTCTTGTCCCAATGCCTGTTTTAACTTTATTACCTTCTTTATTTACAGGGGCCTTTGTCTCAGTAGGATGGTCTCTTTTTTAGCAGTACTCAAGTATGCCTTTCTAGTTTTCTCCTGTGTATGTTTTTCAAATGTAAAGTTACTTTCACCATTTCTCTTTCTGTCTAAAGCTGATCAATCACTCAAAACCAAGCTTAAATCATGCCTCCTCTGTGGTCTGTCCTGACCATTTTAACACAGTGTAACTGTACTTTTATTACATTTCATTATTGCTTAGCAGCTTTGTTTTATACTAAATCTTATACTATTTGGATTTCTATCTGTAGTTGTGCTTCTCACTGTGATGCACATCTAAAAAGATGCCCAGTATTACCATCAATTTATATGGCACTTTATTCTTAATGAGTTTGATTCCATAAATATTGTGAGATGACAAGATGAATACAATTTTAGGTGAGAAATTTGGCATCTCATGTAAATAAATTTTGAAAAAAAAGGAGATAAAGATAAAAGTGTGTGCTTGAACAGAACATGCAATAAATTTGACTATAATATCTATATAGCCAGGAGAAAGAGTCTTTCATGATTGTTTCTATGATTCACAATGTATTAATAGAATAACTGACTGAAATATTGCTCAGAATCACAACCCTGTTACCTTAATGAGAAAAAATAAATGATTCTTATGCAACCTTATAGAGTCCAATATGTAATGAAGTGAAAAATATCCTTAATCATTAAAAAAAAATAAACTACAGAAATCAGTTACTTAGAAATTGTGTTTTTTTTTTTTTGAAAATAGCTTTTCAAGCTAAGTAAGTGAGACCTGGTCAAAACATAGCTCAGTAAATATTATTACACTGGGATACTACTGAATGTTTCATATATGAACTTCTTACATAGCATTGTTGTTCAGTCGATCAGTTGTGTCCAACTCTTTGTGATCCCATGGACTGCAGGCCTCTGGGCTTCCCTGTCCTTCATCATCTCTTGGAGCTTGCTCACAATCATGTCCACTGAGTCAGTGATGCCATCCAACCATCTCATCCTCTGTCATCCCCATATCCTGCCTTCAATCTTTCCCAGCATCAGGGTTTTTTCTAATGAGCCACTCTTCCCATCAGGAAGCCAAAGTATTAGAGTTTCAATTTCAGCATCAGTCCTTCCAATGAATATTCAGGACTGAATTCCTGGTTTGAATTCCTTGCTGTCCATGGGACTCTCAAGAGTCTTCCCCAACACCACAGTTCAAAAGCATCAAATCTTCAGTGCTCAGCCTTCTTTATGGTCCAGCTCTCACACCCATACATGACTACTGGAAAAGCCATAGTTTAACTACACAGACTTTGTAGGCAAAAGTAATGTCTCTGCTTTTTAATATGCTGTCTAGGTTGGTCATAGCTTTTCATCCAGGGTGAATAAACATCTTTTAATTTCATGGATGCAATCACCATCTGCTGTGATTGTGGAACCCAAGAAAATAAAGTCTGTCACTGTTTCCATTGTTTCCCCATCTATTTGCCATGAAGTGATGGGACTGGTTGCCATGATCTTCGTTTACTGAATGTTGAGTTTTAAGCCAGCTTTTTCATTCTCCTCTTTCACCTTCATCAAGAGGCTCTTTATTTCCTCTTTACTCTCAGCCATAAGGGTGGTGTCATCTGCATATCTGAGGTTATTGATATTTCACATAGCAGTTTTGATTCCAGTTTGTGCTTCAACCAGCCTAGCATTTCCCATGATGTACTCTGCATAGACATTAAATAAGCAGGCTGACAAAATACAGCCTTGAGGTACTCCTCTCCCAATTTGGAACCAGTCCATTTTTCCATGTCTCGTTCTAACTGTTCTTTTGCTTCTTGACTTGCATACATGTTTCTTAGGGGCAGGTAAGGTGGCCTGGTATTCCCATGTCTTTAAGAATTTTTAGTTTGTTGAGATCCACACAATCAAAGGCTTTAGCATAGTCAAAGAAGCAGATGTTTTTTCTGGAATTCTGTAGCTTTTTATATGATCCAGTGGATGTTGGCTGTTGGATCTCTGGTTTGTCTGCTTTTTGTTAATCTAGCTTTTACATTTGGAAGTTTTCAACTAATATACTATTGAAGTCTAGCTTGGAGGATTCTGAGCATGACCTTTGATAGCATGTGAAATGAGGGCAATTTTGTGGTAGTTTTAACATTCTTTGGCATTGCCCTTCTTTGGGATTGGAATGAAAACTGACCTTTTGCAGTCCTGTGGTAAATGCTGAGTTTTCCAATTGTGCTGACATATTGAGCATAGCACTTGAACAGCATCATCTTTTAGGATTTGAAATAGCTCAGCTAGAATTCTGTCACCTCTACTAACTTTCTTCATAGTAATGCTTCCTAAGGTCCACTTGACATCACAGCTCAGGATGTCTGTTTCTAGGTGAGTGATCACATCATTGTGGTTATCTGGGTCATTACAATCTTTTTTTGTATAGTTCTTCTGTGTATTCTTGCCACTTCTTCTTGATATATTCTGCTTCTGTTAGGTCTGTACCGTTGCTGTCCTTTATTGTGCCCATCTTTGCATAAAGTCTTTCTTATCTCCCCTTGCTATTCTTTGGAACTCTTACCTAGCATACACATAGCATAATAATTTTAGGGTATGTTCAAGATATAATGGAATATATATTCCTCATAATTCTATAATTCAAGGGATTTTCAATAGCAATTTGATTGAGATCAATTTATGTCCTACATGCTGTCAGTAGAATATAACCATATGTAAAATGTGACTGTATTTTATTCTAAAAAAGGAACTCTTAATTGGAGAGGAAATTGTGTGCTGTTTTGCAATGACTACATTTTGAAATTGCAATAAATAGAAATCTAATTTGAATTAAATTTAAAACTTTATTAAATTTATAATTTTTGAAATAATGTTTGAGTGATATTATAGCAATACTTTATATCTAATAGACTAAATGGCAACCCACTCCAGTACTCTTGCCTGGAAAATTCCATGGATGGAGAAGCCTGGTGCAGGCTACAGTCCATGGGTCACAAAGAGTCGGACATGACTTCACTTTCACTTTCACTTAATAGACCAACTGAGAAACTCTCATAGCATACTAACACAACTCAGAACTGGGAAAACCAGATGAAAAATTTAATCATAAATATGTATTTTATTTGTAAGTTTGATATATCAATTAGGTATAAGCACTTTCAGAGTTTAAATAGCTAAGGAAAAAAAGAAAGGAAAAAACAAAGAAACAAAAAAAAAAACACAAAAAACTAAAAGCAATTCCTTTTCTTCAGTTCTAGCATTGGATAGGAAAGACGTAGTTAAATAATTTGAAAATAATAGTCACTCAGTTGTGTCTGACTCTTTCCAACCCCATGGACTGTAGCCCACCAGGCTCCTCTGTCCATGGAATTTTCCAGGCAAGAATACTGGAGTGGGTAGCCCTTCCCTTCTCTAGGGGATCTTCCCAACCCAGGGACTGAACCTAGATCTCTTGAATTGCAGGTAGATTCTTTACCCATATGAGCCACAAAAGTTGACCTGTAGGAAAAGATTGGAAAACGAGAAATGAAACAAATTTTAAAAGAAAAAGTAAAAAATAAAAAGTTTAAAGCCAATTTGGAAATATAAGATTTAATAAATATGTGTATCTTTGAGAAAAGAAAACATTTGGAATGTCTCTTAAAAATACATGACATTTTAAAAGACCTACCAAAACAAATTGTCTTAAGAAGGTTGAATATAAACAGTGTTCAAAGATACAATAAATAAATCAAAAAAATTAAATTAAAATCATGTGTCAGGGTATTAAATCATACAAATTTAGTATTCCTGATAAATATAATCAAATAAAAAGAAGTAGCTTTTTAATTGTTAAAGGAAATAGTCCAATAAAAACACATAAATATAATGAACTTTATACAATAAAGAAGCAAAATTTTTATAAAGAAAACCTGATGAAATTATAAGAACAAATTAAAAACAAAATTATAAGAAATCATCAAACCATTGATATTTTTTAGAAGAGAAAATTAGTCTTAACAGTGGACACACAAGTGTATTTTGCAAAGCAGAGTCAGGGATGGGATGCTTATTTGAGATCAGTGATCTTAATATTAAGCAATTCAAAAATAAATAATTATTAATAACACTGTTAATTTTTCTAAGTTAAATCAAAATGTCCTTCTATCAAAAGAGGAATGTGGAAAGAGTCTGTGTCAAATGGCCACTTGGAAATCACCACATCAAAATGTTCTATACCTAGAAATATTTAAGGCCTCTTGTTTGGGGGTAATCTTACTTGGCTTTTTAGCCTGGAGTTATATCAGTTTTATATTTCCTCCTGAAATCAGTATTTTTTTTTTAACCACAATATGGCTGGTAGATTTTAAAATAATTTTTTGTTAAAGAATTTGTTTAAATTTTCATTCATTTTGATGAAGTATTCTTTCATATCTTGAAATGCATTATCTGATTTATTTGTTAGTTCATTTCTGCAGTCACTTCTATTGCCAATCTGATAAATCAACCTCATCCATGCAAATTATCTTATTTTTCATTATCTTATCTTTTTTGCTGTGTAACCATTCAAGCTATTTTTCACTCGATATTTTATATTATTTATCATGACTTTTGCTGCCAGCAAAGTTAATGTATTTG
The DNA here is from genome assembly GCF_000754665.1 of Bison bison bison. Taxonomy (NCBI): domain Eukaryota; kingdom Metazoa; phylum Chordata; class Mammalia; order Artiodactyla; family Bovidae; genus Bison; species Bison bison. The sequence continues at coordinate 546,147 of NW_011494699.1, forward strand.
TCTTTTAAATGAATTCTGAAACCATTCCAAATCCCCTTTTATCTCTTATTTTATAGAATTCATTAAAATTTCCTTGAGAATGCAGTTATAACAAATTTCTTTTCTTACAGGGTCTCCTTTTCTATCATTTGCATGTTACAAATATTTGAAAAGTCTCATATGTTTTATTTTTCTCTTGCTTCTATTAACATCTGCAATTTTCACTAAATATCACTGTTTAGATACGTTCCTCACTGTTCCCTTTTCTGTTTACTTGGGTGTGATTTGAGTCTTCTCTGTACCATAAAGGGTTACTTGAATGCCAATGGTTTCCCAAGACCTGTCAACTAAGCAATTTCTTGTAGCAAGGGTTAAAGGCCTGGGTTTGGGGATAACCATATATGGGAAAATGTGTTTCTCTCTGCACTTGGCAAAAAAATTGTGTTAAAAGCTCTTTTATGGGACACCTTTGCTAAATGGAATATATGCCCAATGTTAGAGATATGTTTTTCTTTCAAAAACATATTTGTTCATTGTTTTATGGTGTGTCAGCCTTTTTAGTGGTATGTTGAGTTTGGGAATGCTTCATAATTCATCAAATTTTCATTTGGTTTTCCACACTGAAATGAAAGTATACTGTATGAAAAATATAGAGAGATCAGATCTGATACCAACTCTTAAAAAGAATTGAAGCTGGAGAACAATCCATTAAATCAGTTAGCCTTAATCACAAAAATGCAACATTCTAAAGCAATGGTAATAGGTTTAATTTACAATAAGATGTATCCATAATATGATAAAACATTTTAAAGATGAAGTTAGTTAGGGTGTGTTCATTACAATGGGAGTTAGGCAGAGTAAAAAACATTCATTTATAAGAGACTGGGCTTATCCATTCTTATTAAAAGTCTAGTGGAACTGGTGTTGAGTGAAGCGTTCCTTGCTTTTACATCTTGATGAGAGCCAAGTGCCATAGGAGTAAAATTTCTTCTTAACTTCCCCATCCTTTGTCTTCTCAGGCTAAGCTTTTAATGTGATTCTGCCTTTTACAAGTCAAAGTAAACTGTAGCAATCAAAACATTGATATTCCAGTGTGATCCATGGCTATTTGGTCAATAATTCTACTGATCATGGATTGTTTGATATGCGTGCTGGCAATAATTCTGTCATTTGCACATTGTCAATTATTTTGATCTGTAGTAGCTTAGTCATAACTTTATGATATAGCTGATGGTTATATAGGAGATTTTCTTTTCTTTGAAGATATGCCTATTATTAGTATGTTAAGGTAGCTAATTAGTACTGTCATTTTTTGACAATATATGATAAAATACTGTCTCCTGAATATAAATTGAATAATGTATAATGAATGGATATACAAATATAGCTTTTCCTACTTACAATATGTATAAGACTGTATGTACAATTAAACACATAAATTCATAAAAATAATAAAAGTTACTCTGAATTTACCTTTACTAAATTTTATTAAAAGAAAACAAAACTGTGTTTTATCTTATGGGATTAGCCAATTCTACAGTTGTATGGATCCTGGCTCTTCATTTACTTACCAGCTTGTGAGTTGATATCTTATGGGTACAGATTGAGGAAGCCTGAAAAATAGGATCTTCTCTCCTTCCCCACCCCAGATGGGAAACAGACACTTGGAGAGAACAATGTAGACCTAAACAATAAACCCAAAGGATTGTAAGATAGGCAAACATAATAATAATAATATATGTTTTTAACTCGAGCCTGCCAGGTGAAACTGACATTCAAAACTGATTCCAGAGGAATAAAAGAGACTAGTAACAGTGGGAAAAGTGGGAAATTTTATGACAGAAAGAAAGAGGAAGGAGGGAAAGGCAAAGGGAAAAGAGGAAGGGAAGGAAGGTCCAGATGGTTTTATAGACAGCCTCACTCCAAAGCACTTGGCATCTCTCAGTGGAGCATAGTAAGTACTTTCATAATGTAGCTGCTTTAGGAACCATCCAACTTTAGAAATATTTCCCCTCTCTGGATCAGGCCTAACATTAATCCTTAGACTGTAGTTAGGCAGAAAGTTTCAGAATACCAGGGGACAATTTTTAATGTCCTTTTTATTCCTCACCCATGGAAATACTAAGCAGTGTTTGGCTCAGTTGTTCAGTAGTAATATGGTGGAGTTTGACTTCTCCACAGCTAACTGCATGGGTACCACTGGGGGACTGTTTGGTGGTGGTTTAGTCTCTAAGTTGTGCCTGACTCTCTGTGACCCCGTGGACTGTAGCCTGCCAGGCTCCTCTGTCCATGGGCTTTTCCAGGCAAGAATACTGGAGTGGGTTGCCATTTCCTTCTCCAGGGGATCTTCCCCACCCAGGGATTGAACCTGGATCTCCTGCATTGCGTGTGGATTCTTTACCAACTGAGCTACCAGGGAAGTTTAGATAGAAAGAAATGTGTTCTGACCCCTTTAATCATCTCTGTTAGGACAGACTATAACACTACAATGTTGTCTAATCATAAACATTTTCAATCAATAGCAAGTTTATCTTCTCTAACAGAATCATAGATAGCAAGTCAGCTTGATCTCTGAACATGCAGACTTTGAGCAGAGATTCTACTGATTGTACATTTCCTGCTTTCTTTTGGAATAGGGCCATGAATATCTCACTGTAGTATCCTTAAGAAAAACAGACATTTTAAAATTTATTTATGTCTTAAGAAAAAAATATATACATATAATGTCATGGTGTGAGAGGACCTTGGGATTTTTCGGTCTGCCATAACACTGACCCTAACCTCCTCCTTGGTCCTTATTGCCTTCTTTTCCATTCCCTCTCTATGTAATGGTCCTGGAGAAAGTAGACTCACAATTCCTACAAATGTAGTGGTTTTCTCCGTGTCTTAGTCTTGAGCTAACAATTGTTGTCTCCTTATCCACTTTATCAATCTTCTCCACCTACCTCAGAAGTCATATCTTCTGGGAAGCCTGCTCTGCCATTCCTTGCAGACAGATAGTTAAACCGTCTCTGTGGTGGTGTTGTATCTTGTACTATTTTTGTGATTATACTTTTCACAGTATTGTAATTATTTGGCTGTCTTATATTACTTTATTGGCAGGGTCTTTGTACTACTTCTACTATCTCTAATATCTAGAGGAATGTAGAATCCTCTGATAGCTCAGTTGGTAAAAAATCTGGCTGTAATGCAGGAGACTCCAGTTCAATTCCTGAGTCAGGAAGATCCACTGGAAAAGGGATAGGCTACCCACTCCAGTATTATGGCCTAGAGAATTCCATGAACTGTATAGGCCATGGGGTCGCAAAGAGCAAAGAGTCAGACGTGACTGAATGACTTTCACTTTCACTCAGTAATTTGGTTGAATTTAATTAAATATTTTAGTGCCTGCTGGTGTATAAGCAGGACAAATTGAAACACACACACACACACACACACAAACAAACAAACTAAAAAACCCAAACAGGTCAATGATAGTTTTGTTGTTATTCTGACAATTTGTTGTTCAGTCACTCAGTCATGTCCGACTCTTTGCGACCCCACGGACTGCAGCATGCCAGGCTTCCCTGTCCCTCGCTGTCTCCCAGAGTTTGCTCAAACTCATGTCCATTCAGTTGATAATGACATCTAACCATCTCACTGTCTGTTGCCCCCTTCTCCACTGCCTTCAATCTTTCCCAGTATCAGGGTCTTTTCCAATGAGTTGGCTCTTTGTATCAGGTGGCCAAAGTATAGGAGCTTCAGCATCAGTCCTTCCCATGAATATTCAGGGTTGATTTCCTTTTAGATCTACTGGTTTGATCTCCCTGATGTTCAAGGGATTCTCAAGTCTTCTCCACTACCACAACTTAAAAGCATCAGTTCCTTAGTGCTGCTGCTGCTGCTAAGTCGCTTCAGTCCTGTCCAACTCTGTGCGACCCCATAGACAGCAGCCCACCAGGCTCCCCCATCCCTGGGATTCTCCAGGCAAGAACACTGGAGTGGGTGACCATCTCCTTCTCCAATGCATGAAAGTGAAAAGTGAAAGCGAAGTTGCTCAGTCATGTCCGACTCCCAGCGATCCCATGAACTGCAGCCCACCAGGCTCCTCGGTCCATGGGATTTTCCAGGCAAGAGTGCTGGAGTGGGGTGCCATTGCCTTCTCCCTCCTTAGTGCTAAGGCTTCTTTACAGTTCAACTCTCATATCCATACATGACTACTGGAAAAGTCATAGCTTTGACTCTACAGACCTTTGTAGGCAAAGTGATATCTCTGCTTTTTACTATGCTGTCTAGGTTTGTAATAGTTTATTTTCTAAGGAGTAAGCATCATGGCTGCAATCATTGTCCTCATTCATTTTGAAGCCCAAGAAAATAAAGTCTGTCATGGTTTCCATGCTTCCTCATCTATTTGTCAAGAAGTGATGGGACCAGATGCCATGATCATTGTTTTCTGTATATTGAATTATAAGCCACCTTTTTCACTCTCCTCTTTCACCTTCATCAAGAGGCTCTTTAGTTCCTCTTCATTTTCTGCCATTAGGGTGATATCATCTACATATCTGAGGTATTGATATTTCTCCTGACAGTTCTGACTCAAGCTTTTTCTTTATCCAGCCTGGTATTTCACATGATGTAGTCTGCATAGAAGTTAAATAAACAGGGTGACAATATATAGCCTTAATGTACTTCTTTCCCAATTTTCAATGAGTCCATTTTTCCATATTCAATTGTAACTGTTGCTTCTTGACCTTCTTAGAAGGCAGGTAAGGTGGTCTTATATTTCAATCTCTATAAGAATTTTCCATAGTTTGTTGTGATCCACACATTCAAGGGTTTTAGCATTGTCAGTAAAGAAGAAATATATGTTTTTGTTTTTTTTTCCTGGAATTCCCTTGCTTTTTCTATGATCCCATGAATGTTGGCAATTTGATCTCTTGTTCCTCTGCCTTTTCTAAATCCAGTTTGTGCATTTGGAAGTTCTCAATTCACATACTGTTGAAGTCTAGCTTGAAGGATTTTGAGCATGACCTTTCTAGCATGTGAAAGTGAAGTTGCTCAGTCATGTCCGACTTTTTGCGACCCCATGGACACCAGGTTCCTCCGTCCATGGGACTTTCTAGACAAGAGTACTGGAGTGGGTTGCCATTCCCTTCTCCAGGGAATCTTCCTGACCCAGGTATCGAGCCCAAGTCTCCTGCATTGTAGACAGACACTTTACCATCTGAGCCACCAGGGAAGTCTAGCATGTGAAATGAGTGCAATTGTGTGGTAGTTTGAACATTCTTTGGCCTTGCCCTTCTTTGGAATTGGAATGAAAACTGACCTTTTGCAGTCTTGTGGCCACTGCTGAGTTTTCCATATTTGCTGACATATTGAGTGCAACACTTTCACAGCATCATCTTTTAGGATTTGTAATAGCTCATCCGGGATTCTATTACCTCCACTAGTTTTGTTCATCATAATGCTTCCTAAGGTGCACTTGACTTCACTTTCCAGGTTTGTCTGGCTCTAGGTGAGTAATCATACCATTGCAGTTATCTGGGACATTAGACTTTTTTCTTTTCTTTCCTTTCCTTTTTTTTTTTTAACAGTTCTTCTGTGTATTCTTGCCACCTCTCCTTAATATCTTCTGTTAGGTCCATACCATTTCTGTCCTTTATTGCACCCATCTTTGCATGAAATATTCCCTGCTAAGTCACTTCAGTTGTGTCCGACTCTGTGTGACCCCATAGACATCAGCCCACCAGGCTCCCCCGTCCCTGGAATTCTCCAGGCAAGAACACTGGAGTGGGTTGCCATTTCCTTCTCCAAGGCATGAAAGTGAAAAATGAAAGTGAAGTCGCTCAGTCGTGTCCAACTCCTAGCGATCCCATGGACTGCAGCCTACCGGGCTCCTCCATCCATGGGATTTTCCAGGCAAGAGTACTGGAGTGGGGTGCCATTGCCTTCTCTGGAAATATTCCCTAGGTATCTCTAATTTTGTTGAAGAGATCATTAGTCTTACCCTTTCTATTGTTTTCCTCTATTTGTTTGCATTGTTCATTTAAGACAACTTTCTTAAATCTCCTTGTTAATCTTTGGAACTCTGCATTCAGATGAGCATATATTTCCTTTTACCCTTTGTCTTTCACTTCTCTTCTTTCTTAGCTCTTTGTAAGGGCTCCTCAGAAAACCTCCTCAGACAACCTTGTTACATTTCTTATTTTGGGGGATAGTTTTGGTCACAGCCTCCTGTGCAGTGTTACAAACCTCTGTCAATAATTCTTCAGACACTTTGAGCATGTCACACATTAATTTGAATGAAACTAATACAAAAGTTTCATTTTTATTAGACATGTATTATATAGAAAAAAAATAGCTTTCTTGAGCCCCCTATACCTATACTATTTACCATGTTCTAGGCATGGTATGAAGTACCTGACCTGCTGTTCCCACTTAATTTTCACTATAATCTTTCCAGAGGGAAGGAATGGAGCTCAGTTTATAAACATAGAAATAAGACCAGAGAAAGATTTGTTCAAGGCTACTCTGGAACTTTGTCAAACCTATCACTATTTGCCTTTTATCCTCCTGATTAGGAATTTTGGTTTCATAATTTTGAAAACACAAATTTGTATAGATTGGGACCAGTTTAATATGATTATATATTTTAAAGAGAAATATACAATGATTATGAATTTTACAATTTCAGGTAAGCTAATTTTAGCTTTTATCTATATGTTTATACTTGGATAAAGCAGAATATATCATATTTTGTGATATGTTTTTTATATAACAGTATACCATGAATATATATGTCCATAAGATATATTCTACTGCTTCATCATTACTATTTTTGGGTAGATTTTCCTTTATTCAGTGTATCCCCTACCACCAGATGTTTAATTTTTATTCTGAATTTACTCTTAAATACATTATTATAACAAGCTTAATGGTTCATGTGTTTCATACATCTTGTGCAAATAATAACTTCTTTCTTTGGGCTACATTCCTTAAAGTAGAATTGCAGTTTTGGTGTACTCCAAGGTTTTTATATTTACAGTACATATCTGTGGCTGCTGTGGATTATAAATTTCTCAAGGAATGATGCTTTCTTAAGCCTTTATCTCAGCTATGCATCGTATTTTGTCTTTAAAATGATTCCATTTCTCTTCAGTATCTTTTGTCCTAGATATTAGCAGCTTATAGAAAAATGTATAGGTAGCAAAAAGCATCTAAGGAGCTTAGTTTTATTGCAGAAACTACATTAAGTATATATTTGTGTTTTTTTTTTTTTTGTCATAGATCTTTTCATCTGGCCTAACTTTGCTTTTCTTTTTTTTTTTTTTTCCATTGAAATCTTTAAATGTGATTTTTCCTGTTGAAGAATAAAATTCAGTTTAGTAAAAAATGAATGAGGAAAGTGAAATAGAGCAAACTCTTTTCACTCATCAAAAAAATTATGTGTGTTCAGTGGATGGTTATGGATGAATCAGTAAGTAAACCAGTTGATCACTGAATGAAACAGGAGAAAATCTGTCCCTATCCTTCTATTCTCCAGATGCTTTCCTATTTTCCCTCACGTATTAGAAGGGGTCAAAGGCCAAGTGGGAGGTGGGAAGAATTCTAGGAGGAATTCTAGGAGGCGACAGGAGTTGCCTTAGGCTAGTGACTTCAGTTCAGTTCAGTTGCTCAGTCGCATGTGACTCTTTGCGACCCCATGTACTTCAGCACGCCATGCCTCCCTGTCCATCACCAACTCTCGGAGTTTACTCAAACTTATGCCCATTGAGTTGGTGATGCCATCCAAACGTCTCATCCTCTGTCATCCCCTTCTCCTCCCGCCTTCAATCTTTCCCAGCATCAAGGTCTTTTCAAATGAATTAGGCTAGTGACTTTACACTGGTGAAATCATTGCTGTTGGAAGCTTCCTGGTTCTGTGGTTTACTAACTCTTGACAAAGTGGAGACTCCCTGAAGTTGTCTTTATCAACAAATTCTTTTGAAACAATAATATTAAGTTTCAGCAGCTGAAGTTCTAAAATGCTTGACTTCTTTCTCAACTTGAACTTCTTGCCCCCTCCTCCCTCCTATCTTTTAAAACAAATTTCCTATCAAGTTACATTTTACTTTATACTCACTTTTAACAAGTATAGAGGCCTGTGACTAATCCAGAGATAATTATAGTGCCAATCCTACTGGCAAAATCGAAACACTGAAATAGAAAAGCATACATTTCCACTCTCTTTTCCCAATAATATTAACCTGTCACTTTGGCGCTATATCAAAAATCCCCTGGCTTCTTTCCTGAAATCAAATTTGCCCAAAGCCATGAGAAATCATATTTTCATAAGCAACTTAGTCAGGGTATATCCACAAGGCCCTAGAGTGAGATTACCACATTGCCCCCCATCAAAACCTTCTCTAATGTGATATTAAGAACTTTGAAAACTGACTTGTGCTTCCTTACTAAACTTATCCTCAGGATTTAGGGGTTTCTTAATTAGTTTCTTATGCTCTAGTTAATGCGCTAACTGGGTGAGTTTCCATTTCAAAGGCAATATGATGGAAATGTGCATGTTTCTCATTTAAGAACTATCACATTCATATCACCACAATAATTTTGTATGAAAACTCAGCATCATGAAAAGTATGGCAACAGTGAGAGCTATAAACATGAAGACAAATTTGCAGAAAGGGAAGAAAACCATTTATACCTTGTTATCTAATTTGAATTTTAATAGGGAGACTCCTACAATAGTCACATGCTAGAAGGAAACATTGATTGAAAAGAGTCAAAGAAGATATTACCAGATAATTACCATACGATTTAAAATGCACATTCCATTGTTCATACAGTGCTTTTTTTAGAGGTTAGAGCAGCCATGTGATATTCAATGCAAAGTAAAATTATAAATCTCTAGATAATGAACTTTTTCTTTTCCATTATATAGCAGTTAGGCAACCAAAACAGCCCTTGATGATTAAGGCAAATGCAGTGGCACTAAATATCACATCAAATGCAAAAATACAGATGTTTTCTATAATATTGTACCTTGCAGAGCTATATACCACCCATGAAAAAACACTGAGGCAGAGGGCCTGAGAAAGAGAAAGAATGAAGGCAGCCCAGCAGAGCAATGAGAGTGAGAAATGCACAGTAAAAGCATCTAAGGGCTTGTGATTAGCAGGGGGATCAATAAATATCCAACAGTCAATATAAGACCATTTCAAAATCTTTTAAATGCTCCTGCCAATTGGTGGACCCATTACCAGCAAAAATCTCCTGAAAACACAGGAAGAGTACTGTTGCCTAAGAAAACCTAAAAGCAAACTAAAAATGAGTATCCTTGGTTTCCTGTGGTGAGTCCCGCCTAAGGCATCAGGAAAGACCTGTAGCTACCTGCCTCACAACCGGAACAACATGTTCATACGTGCACACACCCTCCATGTATCACTTTTAATCACACTGGAATCCTAGGTGCCTAAACTTGGATCACTAAAGAAGCAGTGGATAAAAAAAACTTTTCTTTAAAAGAATGGCTTCTGCAGATAAATAATATGAGAACTTTGATTAAAAAATCTGCTGAAAATAGAATTGATTTTTAACTTATTTTAGGAAGCAGACAGCAGATAGCACATAAAGACAGTGTTTGTCTTAGCATGACTGTGTCTCCTTCCTTTAGTATGTCTTTATATATTAACCACATGTAGATTATGCATGCACCCTCAGTCACTTCAGTCATGTCCAACTCTTTGCAATGCTAGAGTCCGCCAGGCTCTTCTGTCCATGGTATTATTTAGGCAAGAACACTGCAGTGGGTAGCCATGCCCTCCTCCAGGGGATCTTCCCAACGTAGGGACTGAACCTGTGTCTCTTATGTCTGCTGCATTGGCAGGCAGGTTCTTTATCACTAGCACCATCTGGGAATATATAATGTAGATTATATATATATATATATATATATATATAAAACTTCACTTACATATATTTTGAGTTTGAGTTTGAGCAAGCTCCAGGAGATGGTGAAAGACAGGGACGCCTAGTGTGCTAGAGTCCATGAAGTCACAGAGAGTCGAACACGAATTGAGTGACTGAACAACTTTACTTGATCATGGTACAATAGGGTTTATATACTATAATTATTGTATTAATTTACATATCATTTTATATAGTAATAGGAAAAAAGGAACACAATTTTAGAAATAACCTTTTCTTCAACAGCTGAACACAAAAATCCCTTTATAATTGAAAACAAACAAACAACAAAAAAAAGATTGCCCAAATCTCACACATATTTAGGTACTTATAGAGAAAGGAAACAAAATTAAGAGTATATGTATCAGATAACCTGAAAGAAATTGCGTAATGTTTAGGGTTAATGTTAAACAAAGTTCCATCTCTGCTTTTAGGAGATTTACTATGGTTTTTACTTTTTCAGTCAATAAATGGATAGTGTTTTGTTTTTTTTTTTTCTAATTGTAATTTTTAGATTTTAAAGGAAGATGCTATTGTGTTTTTCTAAAGTCTTAATACGGTCACTCTTTTGTTTTAGTAGCCAGGATGCCTTGGAATGGGAGTTCTTACTTAAATGTTTTTCTTTTGCCATCACCTCAAATACTTGGCTTTTTATTTGGCTTTTTTTTTTTTTTTTTTTTTTTTTTTTTTTTTGGCCATACCACATGAGTTGTGGGACTTTATCTCCCCGATCTTGCAGTGGAAGCATGGAATCCCAACAACTCCACTGCCAGGGAATTCTCTGGAGAGTGTTTTATATACTGTAAGACTAACTGACTGAAGGCATATTCCCTTGTCAGCTAAGGAGGGTAAAGAAAAATGTGCACTTCAGAAATGCTTTGAATAAAAAGACAACTTCAAACATATGTAAACAGTATTTTTTTAGACCACTGTGTTATATGAAATTTGTATTTTAAAGAGAAGCTAGTTTTTTCCCTTATATTAGTTTTGCTAAAAGTTTATAAAATAGAAATTTAAGTGCTGTCACTTTTCATGCAGACTTCTTTTTCTCAAATATCCTACCTATATAAGTACATACCATATTTACACTGTCATCAGTCACATGAAATCTGTGTTGCTTGAGTTTCACACCATGCAAGTATAACCCCTCAGTGACCTGCATCTTTGAATAGTATTAACTGTACAATGCACCTGTATTTCTGAGTGTTGTTAAAAGTATCTGAAAGAGGAGTGCTTATATTTTCTACCCTGGGATTCACTGTTACGTCAGGCTCGTGAATGATATATCTTCAAAGAGATATTTGTCAGAAGCAGAATACATACTTACTTAGCAAGAGTAGGTTAAACAGAAATGGTAGCTTTGGCCTATCCCGTGCCATATAATCAGATCAGATCAGTCGCTCAGTTGTGTCCGACTCTTTGCAACCCCATGAATCACAGCACACCAGGCCTCCCTGTCCATCACCAACTCCCGGAGTTCACTCAAACTCACGTCCATTGAGTCAGTGATGCCATCCAGCCATCTCATCCTCTGTCGTCCCCTTCTCCTCTTGCCCCCAATCCCTCCCAGCATCAGAGTCTTTTCCAATGAGTCAACTCTTTGCATGAGGTGGCCAAAGTACTGGAGTTTCAGCTTTAGCATCATTCCCTCCAAAGAAATCCCAGGGCTGATCTCCTTCAGAATGGACTGGTTGGATCTTCTTGCAGTCCAAGGGACTCTCAAGAGTCTTCTCCAACACCACAGTTCAAAAGCATCAATTCTTCGGTGCTCAGCCTTCTTCACAGTCCAACTCTCACATCCATACATGACCACTGGAAAAAACACAGCCTTGACTAGATGAACCTTTGTTGGCAAAGTAATGTCTCTGCTTTTGAATATGCTATCTAGGTTGGTCATAACTTTCCTTCCAAGGAGTAAGCGTCTTCTAATTTCATGGCTGCAGTCACCATCTGTAGTGATTTTGGAGCCCAGAAAAATAAACTCTGACACTGTTTCCACTGTTTCCCCATCTGTTTCCCATGAAGTGATGGGACCGGATGCCATGATCTTCGTTTTCTGAATGTTGATCTTTAAGCCAACTTTTTCACTCTCCTCTTTCACTTTCATCGAGAGGCTTTTTAGTTCCTCTTCACTTTCTGCCATAAGGGTGGTGTCATCTGCATATCTGAGGTTATTGATATTTCTCTGGGGAATTTTGATTCCAGCTTGTGTTTCCTCCAGTCCAGCGTTTCTCATGATGTACTCTGCATGTATGTTAAATAGTAGGGTGACAATATACAGCCTTGACGTACTCCTTGTCCTATTTGGAACCAGTCTGTTGTTCCATGTCCAGTTCTAACTGTTGCTTACTGAACTGCATACAGATTTCTCAAGAGGCAGATCAGGTGGTCTAGTATTCCCAACTCTTTCAGAATTTTCCACAGTTTCTTGTGATCCACACAGTCAAAGGCTTTGGCATAGTCAATAAAGCACTGGGACAACCCAGAGGGATGGTATGGGGAGGAAGGAGGGAGGAGGGTTCAGGATGGGGAACACATGTAAAAAAATGTAAAAAAAAAAAAAAAAAGTCTTTGGAATATATTATATAGCATGGTGATGAGAGAATAAGAGAATAAATGTTAAAAGTTCTCATCACAAAAAAGTTTGTAACTATGTATGGTAATACATGCTAAGTAGATTTATTATGGTGGTCACTTTACAATTTACACAAATATTAAATCATTATGATGAAAGTAACAAAATTGTATGTCAATTTATGTTACAATAAAATTTTTAAATGACAAAAAAAAAAATAAAGCAGAAATAGATGTTTTTCTGGAACTCTCTTGCTTTTTCCATGATCCAGTGGATGTTGGCAATTGGATCTCTGGTTCCTCTGCCTTTTCTAAAA
>NW_011494699.1:559055-568451 GCF_000754665.1 Bison bison bison
TGCTTTTTCCATGATCCAGTGGATGTTGGCAATTGGATCTCTGGTTCCTCTGCCTTTTCTAAAACCAGCTTGAACATCTGGAATTTCATGGTTCACATATTGCTGAAGCCTGGCTTGGAGTATTTTGAGCATTACTTTACTAGCGTGTGAGATGAGTACAATTGTGGGGTAGTTTGAGCATTCTTTGGCATTGCCTTTCTTTGGGCTTGGAATGAAAACTGACCTTTTCCAGTCCTGTGGCCACTGCTGAGTTTTCCAAATTTGCTGGCATATTGAATGCAGCACTTTCACTACTACAAACCTATTCCAGAATAAAGGTGAAATGGCATTGAAAAGACTTGAAACTTGTGTTTAAACACACTTGAATTCTACTATATTATTTTACTAATACATGAGTCTTTAGATTCTACCTTCTTCTGCTGTAAGATGAAATACTACCATCATGTTATCTTTTTTACTCACTTCTCTAGTATTTGTACAGGAATGTTAAGTTATAATTATATTTTCATCTTGTGCTTATGCTGTCATTTCTAACTCTTTGCAACCCTATGAACTGTAGCCTGCCAGGCTTCTCTGTCCAGGCAAGAATACTGGAGTGGATTGCCATTTCTTCTTCCAAGGATTGAACCCATGTCCCATGTGTCTCCTGCATTGACAGGTGGATTCCTTACCACTGACCAACCTGGGAAGCCCCTATATCTTCATCTATTAATAAGTATTTACTGGTGAATTGCTTGTACAGCAAACTTTGCTTTATACAAGAATATAAAAAAAAGCAGAAAATAAAAACAAATATTCAGTCTCATAAACTAATATTCAGTCTCATAATCTATTCCCAAAAGACTGAGAATTAAAAGGTAAAATTTTGCAACGGATTTTCAAAAAGATGGTTTTATTCAAGTAGTATGTTAGTCCTACAGATAAAAACCTGAATCTATCCTTTGTGGTCCAGGAAGTCTTCCTGAAACTGGTAGACTTTGTTCTAGACCTTACTTTCATAATATTTGAAAAGCTATAAGTGTACAAGGTGTACTTTTCTTTTCATTCATGCCTAATTCTGTTCCCTGAATGTCTAGAACCAAACAGGTAAGCCATGATGGTTTATCTTGTATATCAGCTTGATGTCACCACAAGTGCCCATATATTTGGCAAAATAATATTCAGGGTGTTTCTATAAGGATGTTTTTGGGTGAGATTAGCACCTACACTGCTGGACTGAGTAAAAATTGCCCTTATTAATGTGGATGAGTTTCATCTAATCAGTTGAAAGCCTGAATAGAAAGAAAGGCTGCCTTTCTCTGAGTAAGAGAATTTTTTCTACCTGACTGCCTTTAATCTGAGACACTAACTTTTTCCTGCTTTCACACTAAACTGAAACACTGGCTCTTTCTTGGTACTGAGCCTGTGGCCTTAGACCACTGAAACTATATCATCAGTTCTGGTTCTCAGGTCTTCAAACTCAGGCTGAAGCTACAACATTAGCATTTGTCTCTTTCCAGATTGCTGATTTACTCTGCAGGTTTTGGGTTTTGTCAGCCTCATAATCATGTGAGCTAATTCCTTGTAATAAGTCACTTTCTTTTTGTATACATACATGCTACTTGCATTTTCTCTGGAGAGATCTAATGCAATAGCCGAGCAATTTTGCTTCATCCTTATTATTTATACCTGAAGACTTCACATAGGCCAGCTAACTCCTGGTATGTAGTGAGGAAGGTGGTTACAGCAGGATGTCAAATTCTGTCCTTCCAAATCTCTGATTTGATTGTTCAGTCTTTCATACTCTTTTCCTAGGAGAAAGAGAAAATACTGTTCATATTCCTGTTATACTGTTGTATATGTGTAAAAAATTCTTAATTCCAGTATGAATCGATATAATAATCTTATTTATACATTCATTGTACAATATTTTGAACATCTGCTATATTCTAGGATCTGTCCATAGTCTCTGCATACACAGGTAAACAAAACAACGTTAGCAGTTCCTAGGGGAAGCATGTTTATTGAGTAAAGATAAAGGATTAGTGTGATAAATCAACAACTGAAAGCTAAATGTGAAGCCCAGAGGGCTTCTCCAGCATCAAGAACTCTGAGGAGTCTAAGGTTTTACCCTACTGTTTTTTTTTTTTTTTAATTTTTTATTTTATATTGGTGTATGCTGCTGCTGCTGCTGCTGCTAAGTCACTTCAGTTGTGTCCGACTCTGTGTGACCCCATAGACGGCAGCCCACCAGGCTCCTCTGTCTCTGGGATTCTCCAGGCAAGAATACTGGAGTGGGTTGCCATTTCCCTTGATTAATAATGTTATGTTAGTTTCAGATGTACCACAGAGTGATTCAGTTTTATATATACAAATATGTATTCTTTTTCAAATACTCTTCCTATTTAGGTTATTACACAATATTGAATAGAGTTACCTGTGCTACAGTAGTTCTTGTTGTTTATCTATTTTATATATAATAGTCTGTACATGTCAATACCAAATTCTGAATTTATCCCTCCATCTACCATTCCCCCCCAACCATTCTGCCCTGTTAACTATAGGTTAGTTTTCTAAATCTGTGAGTCTGTCTGTACTCTTTAAAATAAGTGGATTTGTATTTTTTTTCTTTTAGATTCTGCATATAAGTAATATTGTATGATAATCCTCTTTCTCTGATTTACTGTACTTAATATGATTATCTCCAGATCCATCTATATTGCTGCAATGGCATTATTTTATTATTTTTAATGGTTGATTAATATTCCATTATGTATGACATTTTCATTATTCATTCATCTGTCAGTAGACATTTAGGTTGCCTCTATGTCTTGGCTATTGTAATCAGCACTGCAATGCACAATGGGGTACATGTATTCTTTTGAACTATGGATTTCATAGGATATATGCCCAGGAGTGGGATTGCTCAACCAAATGCTAGCTCTATTTTTAGTTTTTGAAGGAACCTCCCTAATGTTCTTCATATTGGCTGTACTAATTTATATTCCCACCAACAGTGTAAGAGGATTCCCTTTTCTCCATACCCTCTCCAAAATTTGTTAGTAGATTTCTGATGTTGGCCATTCTGAGAGGTGCTGTCTCATTATAGTTTTGATATGCATTTCTCTAATAATTAACAACAACAATAATTAGCTATAGTGAGCACCTTTTCATGTACCTCTTGGTCATCTGTATGTCCTCTTTGGGGAAATGTCCATTTAGGTCTTCTGCCCATTTTTTGATTGGGTTGTTCATTTTTGTGACATTGAGCTTTGCGAGGTGTTTGTATATTTTAGAGATAATCTGCCAGTCAAATTGTTTACAACTATATTTTCTCCCATTCTGAGGGCTGTTGTTTCATTTTGATTATGGTTTACTTTGCTGTACAACAGATTTCAGTTTAATTAGTTCTCATGTTCTTGTTTTTGTTTTTATTTCCATTACTATAGGAGACAGATCAAAAATTATATTGCTATGATTTATGTTGAAGACCATTCTATGTTTTCCTCTAAGAGTTTCATAGTATGAGGTGTTACATTTAGGTATTTAATTCATTTTTAGATTATTTTTGTATATGGTGTTAGAGAATTGTTGTTGTTATTTAGTTGATAAGTTGTGTCTGACTCTGCATCCCCATGGACTGCTGTGCCCCAGGCTTCCCTGTCCTTCACTATCTCCTGGAGTTTGCTCAAACTCATGTCCATTGAGTCAATGATGCCATCCAACCATCTCATCCTCTGTCACCCCATTCTCCTTCTACCCTCAACCATTTCCAGCATCAAGATCTTTTCCCAACAAGTTGGCTGGTGGCCAAAATATTGGAGCTTCATCGTCAGTCCTTCCAATGAATATTCAGGGTTGATTTATTTTAGGAATGACTGGTTTGATCTACTTGCTGTCCATGGGACTGTCAAGAGTCTTCTCCAGCACCACAATTCAAAAGCATCAATTCTTTGTCACTCAGCCTTCTATATGGTCCATCTCTTACATCCATACATGACTACTGGAAAAACCATAGCTTTGACTATACAGACCTTTGTCAGCAAAGTGATGTCTCTGCCTTTTTACTATGCTGTCTAGGTTTGTCATATCTTTCCTTCCAAGGAGCAAGCATCTTTTAATCTCATGGCTGCACTCACCATCTGCAGTGATTATGGAGCCCAAGAAAATAAAATATGTCACTATTTCCACTTTTGCTTCTCTGGTGGCTCAGTCAGTAAAGAATCCACCTGCAATGCAGGAGACCCAGGTTCGATTCAATTTCATCAGTTGTAATTGGTCTGCTCATATTTTCCATTTCTTCTTTGTTCAGTTCAGGAGATTATACCTTTCTAAGAAACTGTCCATTTCTTCTAGGTTGTCCCTTTTCTTGGCATATAGTTGTCTGTGGTAGTCTCTTATGATTATTTGTATTTCTATGTTGTCCATTGTAACTTCTTTTTCATTCATAATTTTATTGATCTGAGGGCTCTCCCTTTTTTTTCTTGATGAGTCTGTCTAAAGATTTATCAATTTTTTCTATTTTCAAAGAACAAGCTTTTAGTCTCATCCATCGTTTCTAACATTTTATTCATCTGTATTTTATTTATTTTTGTTCTACTCTTCTACTAACTTTGTGTTTGGTTTGTTCTTCTCTTTCTAGTTGCTTTAGGGGTAAAGTTAGGCTGTTTTTTTTTTGTTTTTGTTTTTTTTTTGAGATTTTCCTTGTTTACTAAAGTGTGAAGTCGCTCAGTCGTGTCTGACTGTTTGCGATCCCATGGATTGTAGCCTACTACGCTCCTCAGTCCATGGGATTTTACAGGCAAAAGTACTGGAGTGGGTTGCCATTTTCTTCTCCAGAGGATCTTCCTCACCCAGGGATCCAACCCAGGTCTCCCGCTCTGTAGACAGATGCTTTACCATCTGAGCCACCAGGGAAGTCCTTGTTTCCTAACGTAACCTTTTATTGCTATAAATGTCTTTCTTAGAAGTGATTTTGCTGTATCCATATGTATTGTATCACCATGTTTTCATTTTTATCCTTTTCTATGTATTTTTCTATTTCCTTTAATATTTCTTAAGTGATTTATTGGTTGTTTAGTAGCTTATTGTTTAGCCTCCATGTGTTTGTATTTTTTACAGTTTTTTTTTTTTTTTTTTTTGTAGTTGATTTTTAATCTCATAACATCATGGTCAGAAAAGATGCTCTGATGCTGGGAGGGATTGGGTGCAGGAGGAGAAGGAGACGACAGAGGGTGAGATGGCTGGATGGCATCACTGAGTCAATGGACATGAGTCTGAGTGACCAGGAGTTGGTGATGGACAGGGAGGCCTGGCGTGCTGCGATTCATGGGGTCACAAAGAGTCGGATATGACTGAGTGACTGAACTGAACTGAACTGAACTGAAATTATGTGATTTTAATTTCTTTAAATTTGCTGATGCTTGCTTTGTGGCCCAGCAAGTAATCAGTCCTGGAGAATGTTCCTTGTTCACTTGAGAAAAATATATATTCTGTTGCTTTTAGATGGAATGATCTGTAAATATCAATTAAGTTCATCTGGCCCACTGTGTTGTTTAAGGCCTGTGGTACGTTATTGATTTCTGTCCAGATGATCTGTCCATTGATGAGAGTGGGGTGCTATAGTCTCCATTATTATTGTCACTTCTTTTATGTCTGTTAATATTTGCCTTATATATTGAGGTGCTCCTATGTTGTGTATATATTTATTTACAACTGTTACATCTTCTTGGATTCATCATTATGTAGGTTTCTTCTTTGTTTTTTGTTACCAGTCTTTTTTAACATCACTTTTGTCTGATGAGTAATGCTACCCCATCTTTATGTTGATTTTCATTTGGGGGAATCCTGTTTTCCGTCACCTCACTTTCAATCTGTATATTTCCCTAGTCTAAAGTGGGTCTCTTGTAGAGAGTATATATGGTCTTGGTTTTTTTATCCGTTCAGACAGTCTACATTCTTTGGTTGGAGCCTTTTATTTGTTTGTGTTTATGGTAATTATCGGCATGTATGTTTTTATTATTATTTTGTTAATTGTTTTGGATCTGATTCTGTAGGTCTTTTTTTTCCCCTTCCTCTTTTGTTCTCTTGTCCTATGATTTGATGACTATCTTGGATTGTGTTTGGATTCCTTTTTTTCATTTTCATATGTGTATTTATTGTAGATTGTTGGTTTGTGTTTCCCATGAGGTTTTGTATAGCAGTCTATATACAAGCAAAATTATTTTCCATTGGTGGTTATTTGACTTCACATGCATTTCCAATATTCTGCATTTGAACTCTTCTCACAGTCACTGGTTTTGATATCATATTTGTGTGTGAATGATTCCTATCCTTATGCTATGATTGTTTTTACTGGTGAGCTTTTGCATTCATAATTTTTTGTTTGTAGTTGTGCCTTTTTTATTTTCTTTAGAATTTGTTGCAATGCTTCTCAAGTTGTGCTGAATTCTCTTAGTTTTTTCCTTGACTGTAAAGTTTTTCATTGTTCAGTCAAATCTGATTGAGAAACTTGCTGCGCAGTGTGTTCTAGCTTGCATGTTTTTCCTTTTCATCCCTTTCAATATATTGTGTCACTCCCTTCTTGCCTGCAGTTTGTTCTGAGAAATCAAGGGAGTGTCAAGTAGTGTGTTTAGTGGATAGCTGTAGGCTCAGGAAGACTTTAGACAGCCTGTCTGCTGGTAGGTGGGGCTGTGTTCCCATCATGTTTGTTGGCCTGAGGTTTCCTAGCATTTGAGCCTACAAGCTGGTCTTGGTGAGAAAATGGCAGCTTCCAAGAGAGCTTATGCCAGTGAGTACTCCCAGAACTACCAATATCAGTCAATGTCTTTGTCCTCTCAGTGAGCCATAGTCACCCCCTTCTTCCCCATGGGGCCTTTCAGTACTAGCAACTAGGTCTGGCCTAGTCTGGTATCAGGACACTGATTTTTTTTCCTGGGTCCTGGTACACATGAAACCTCTCATGCACCCTCCAAAAATGGAGTTTCTTTTTCTCCCTGTTTGAAAAGTCAGATTCTCAGCAGGGGGTCTCCTCCTTCTGATGCCAGACTTCCAGGCTGGGGCGCCTGACATGAGTCTCAAAACTTTCACTCCTGTGAAAGAACTTCTATGATATAATTATTTTGCAGCTATACAAACATCACATCATCTGGAACGAAGATTATGTGATTTACTCTTAAGTCATGCATGTGAGTGATCTGTGGAGAACTGTTTGCCAACACTAATAGCAAATAAAGGGACTCTAATCTCTAAAGCAAAAGGGAAGAAACTGCTAAATAGCAAGTGTAGGATCTATTTATAGGACAGAAGTTTGTGTTCTCAAGCTGCATGAGCCTCTTATGTCAACATCAAAAGCTTAATGGGGAAGGCGTTGGACCTCAAAATAGGGCATTGGAATATTGGTTGATATACTTGAAAAATCTCTGAAGCCCTTGGGCTCACAGACATTGTCCATTCCTCTCTTTAAAAGACTAGTGTTCTCTCCTTTTTAATAATGATTTCGGGGGCCTCTAACTTGAAAAGTATCAGTATATCTATTTCAAGATATTTCCCCACTTCTCCTAGGCACTAGATGAATATGTTTTATTAGGTCACAATCCAATCAGGCAAATTTTTGTAATGCTTAGAGAGGAAAGTACTGTATATGACTGAGCCTCAGTATTTAGTCAACATTATAAAAATTATACAAGTTTGAAAAACTAGGAGGACTTGAGATACCACAAGATATATTCACAAATAATAGTTGTAAAAGATACTATATAACAAGAGAAAGAAAACCCAGGCATATAACAGAAATCTGAGACTTCCAGCTGTAGCTACATGGACCCTCAGTCATATAAGATGAACATTATCTTCAGAACATGAACTTAAAAGATACACATTAGGTATTTTGATCTCAGGAGGTGCCAAGGCACCTGAGGAGTCATTTATGCTCCACTTATAGCTAAAATAGGCCATATGAATCTAGATGGTAGATTTTATTCCTCTCTTGACCAAGAGTTAGTATCATGGTTCCAGATATTACTGAGGATAAGCATAGAACTATCATACACAAGCTTCAAGTTAAGTCTACCCTTACTGAGTTCACCTCTTCCCCATGACCCCATTCTTAGTTACAAATATTCACCATTTTAAATTTTGAATCCTTTACATTATTAAAATCATATGTAAGTTCTAGTCAATACAATATAGATATTACTTCAAAGCAGAGTTCTGTAAATTATGGCATACTAATCACATCTGACCCATAGGCAGGCTTTTTGCATAGCCCTGTAAATAAGAATATTTTTTAGTACTTTTAAAGGATGATAAAAACAAAGATATTAAAATAAGGAGATATTTTGTGTCGCCACAAAAGTCTAAAATATTTACCATGTGGACTTATAAATAAAACCTTTGCCAACCCTTAGTTTATTGGCACATTTTAATCCTCTAAATATTTAAATATGCATTGTTAATAATCATTCAAAAGGTGGGCAACTCTTCTATCTCTTTTCACCAATGAAAATTTAATTCTATGAAGGGTATCAACAGATTGTTTCAAAATTTGAAAACTAGCATTATATTTAAGATTAATTTGATTATAACAAATATAATATATATATATATAATCAAATGCATTCAAAAATTGAATTAAAATCCTTAATGATCTTCTGTATTTATTAACAAGAGAAATAATTATATTTTATTAGTAATCAATTCAATGCCATGGTTATTTTATGATTTAAGCATTGGTATGGCAACTAGGCCAACTCATCTCTACTTGTTCATTAAATTTTTAGTAGTTCTAACTTCTCCCTCATTTCTGAACCATTTTAACTACTTGCACATTTTCTTTCAGTTGTTATATTTTCCCTGTTTCTTTTATGGACCTTCCCTTTTTTGAATGATCCTAATGGAGTACATCAAGGCTGTATATTGTCACCCTATTTATTTAACTTATATGCAGAGTACATCATGAGAAACACTGGACTGGAAGAAACACAAGCTGGAATCAAGATTGCCAGGAGAAATATCAATAACCTCAGATATGCAGATGACACCACCCTTAGGGCAGAAACTGAAGAGGAACTAAAAAGCCTCTCGATGAAAGTGAAAGAGGAGAGTGAAAAAGTTGGCTTAAGCTCAACATTCAGAAAACGAAGGTCATGGCATCTGGTCCCATCACTTCATGGGAAATAGATGGGGAAACAGTGGAAACAGTGTCAGACTTTATTTTTGGGGGCTCCAAAATCACTGCAGATGGTGATTGCAGCCATGAAATTAAAAGACGTTTACTCCTTGGAAGGAAAGTTATGACCAACCTAGATAGTATATTCAAAAGCAGAGACATTACTTTGCCAACAAAGGTCCGTCTAGTCAAGGCTATGGTTTTTCCAGTTGTCATGTATGGATGTGAGAGTTGGACTGTGAAGAAGG
>NW_011494699.1:568551-571739 GCF_000754665.1 Bison bison bison
TC
Source organism: Bison bison bison (assembly GCF_000754665.1). Classification (NCBI taxonomy): domain Eukaryota; kingdom Metazoa; phylum Chordata; class Mammalia; order Artiodactyla; family Bovidae; genus Bison; species Bison bison. The sequence continues at coordinate 568,554 of NW_011494699.1, forward strand.
GTGAACTGTGGTGTTGGAGAAGACTCTTGAGAGTCCCTTGGACTGCAAGGAGATCCAACCAGTCCATTCTGAAGGAGATCAGCCCTGGGATTTCTTTGGAAGGAATGATGCTAAAGCTGAAACTCCAGTACTTTGGCCACCTCATGCGAAGAGTTGACTCATTGGAAAAGACTCTGATGCTGGGAGGGATTGGGGTCAGGAGGAGAAGGGGACAACAGAGGATGAGATGGCTGGATGGCATCACTGACTAGATGGATGTGAGTCTGAGTGAACTCCGGGAGTTGGTGATGGACAGGGAGGCCTGGCGTGCTGCGATTCATGGGGTTGCAAAGAATTGGACACGACTGAGCCACTGATCTGATCTGATCTGAATATGTTTATATTCTTCAATCCTATTTGTGGGAGATAAAATAACAGGTCTTCCAAAGCTTCAGTTATTAAGCACTGCGCTTCTAATGATAGTAGAATCCTACATATGCACCTGTTGGAAACCATGAAAGCACCAATCATCATTCAGGTCAATGGTATAAAAACAGAGGACATTTTATCACCAAATGTCCAATCCAAAGTTTATTACAGTCTCAACATTTCAGCAACCTCAGAAATAATGTGCCATTGTAAAGTAAAGTTGGACAATTCTTCCTCCCAAGGTATGATTTATATACCCTCACTTTTATCCATCTCAACATATTGAGAATTTGGCCACATTTTTGCAAAAGTTACAGGTAATGAGGATCATGAATAGGACAAACATGTTCTTCCATTGTGCAACACCTAATATGAAGAAAATAACTCCTTGTGGCCAAAATATAAAATCCATTTTAATATTGAGTTCTCAGAAATCTATTCATATTGGTCTACAAAGAGACTTACATCTTCGATTAAACAGCTTCCAGATTAATTTGTCTTAATTTCTCCCTTTAGCTATATATATAATTTCTCCCTTTAGCTGTATATATATATATATATAAATATTAACTTCTCCCTTTAGCTATGTATATAGCTATACATATATATATTAATATATATATATCAATTTCTCTCTCTTTAGATATATAGCTAAAGAGAGAGAGACATTTTTTTAGTGTTTATTGGTCAGAATGAGGGGGAATTCAGATAAAAATGGAAATCTTCACAACCTCTTTTTAGCATAATGTCTTACCCCAATATAAAGAGTCATCAGTTGGAATATAGACGTACAGGCCTCAGGCTCTTTTTCAATTATTTTCATTATCATCAAAAAGGATTCAAAAGCATTCAAAGTACAAAAATATTGCCTGAATTCCCATCAGTCTGAATGTCTTTTGTAGTCCACTGAACACTTTTCCACACTGTGGCTCTACTTTGAAGTTGCATTCTTATTTTTCCTTCCATCATTGGTCTTTGCAGTTTAGCAGCCTCAAGGCAAGGGTGGCCTTGGAGCCAGAGTTAACTCTTCATTACCTTCTCCTCATCTCTCATTCTCCGAAAGAAATCTTTAGTTGATATTTAATCATAAAGTTGGGGTTGTTTGAATTATCACAATACAAACTAAAAAATTAGTTAATTGAAGGTCTCAGAAAAGACCACTGGGTATATTCAAATAATGTTTACTGAAAAATACTATTAAACATGAGGAATAATAAATCAATAAACAGTTTTCAAACTTCCAGGTGAAATTTTCAGGGTTGTTTTATTTCTTATTTGTTAGATTAAACTTTATTTTGAATAATTGCAGATTCATCCGTCTAGTCAAGGCTATGGTTTTTCCTGTGGTCATGTATGGATGTGAGAGTTGGACTGTGAAGAAGGCTGAGTGCCGAAGAATTGATGCTTTTGAACTGTGGTGTTGGAGAAGACTCTTGAAAGTCTCTTGGACTGCAAGGAGATCCAACCAGTCCATTCTGAAGGAGATCAGCCCTGGGATTTCTTTGGAAGGAATGATGCTAAAGCTGAAACTCCAGTACTTTGGCCACTTCATGTGAAGAGTTGACTCATTGGAAAAGACTCCGATGCTGGGAGGGATTGGGGGCAGGAGGAGAAGGGGACGACAGAGGATGAGATGGCAAGATGGCATCACTGACTCGATGGACGTGAGTCTGAGTGAACTCCGGGAGTTTGTGATGGACAGGGAGGCCTGGCGTGCTGCTATTCATGGGGTCGCAAAGAGTCGGACACGACTGAACGACTGAACTGAACTGAACTGATGCATTTGAAATACAGAGTCTGGGTACTTTGTTTCCCCAACAGTAACACCTTAAAAATTAAATAAAACATCATAACCAGGAAATTGACATGAATATATTTTACTAATTTTATTGAGATGTCCCAGTTTTACTTGCACTTATTTATTTCTGTGCACTTTTGTCATGGTGAGGTTTATGAATTCACCACTATAGTCACAATATACTTTCATTAACATGAGAATCCTTTGTGTTGCCCTAATATAATCACAACCCCTTTTCTCCTGTCCCTCGACTTCCATTATCTTCTCTCCAATTCTACGATATCATGTCAGTTCAGTTCAGTTCAGTCACTCAGTCGTGTCCAACTCTTTGCGACCCCATGAATCGCAGCACACCAGGCCCCCCAGTCCATCACCAACTCCCGGAGTTCACTCAAACTCACCTTCGTCGAGTCGGTGATGCCATCCAGCCATCTCATCCTCTGTTGTCCCCTTCTCCTCCTGACCCCAATCCCTCCTAGCATCAGAGTCTTTTCCAATGAGTCAACCCTTCGCATGAGGTGGCCAAAGTACTGGAGTTTCAGCTTTAGCATCATTCCTTCCAAAGAAATCCCAGGGCTGATCTCCTTCAGAATACATTGGTTGGATCTCCTTGCAGTCCAAGGGACTCTCAGGAGTCTTCTCCAACACCACAGTTCAAAAGCATCAATTCTTCAGCACTCAGCCTTCTTCACAGTCCAACTCTCACATCCATACATGACCACTGGAAAAACCACAGCCTTGACTAGATGAACCTTTGTTGGCAAAGTAATGTCTCTGCTTTTGAATATGCTATCTAGGTTGGTCATAACTTTCCTTCCAAGGAGTAAGCGTCTTCTAATTTCATGGCTGCAGTCACCATCTGTAGTGATTTTAGAGCCCAGAAAAATAAAGTCTGACACTGTTTCCACTGTTTTCCCATCTATTTCCCATGAAGTGATGGGACCAGATGCCATGATCTTCATTTTCTGAATGTTGAGCTT
>NW_011494699.1:571839-572711 GCF_000754665.1 Bison bison bison
TCCAGCTTGTGCTTCTTCCAGCCCAACATTTCTCATGATATACTCTGCATATAAGTTAAATAAACAGGGTGACAATATACAGCCTTGACGAACTCCTTTTCCTATTTGGAACCAGTCTGTTGTTCCATGTCCAGTTCTAACTGTTGCTTCCTGACCTGCATACAAGTTTCTCAAGAGGCAGGTCAGATGGTCCCACCTCGTTCAGAATTTTCCACAGTTTATTGTGATCCACACAGTCAAAGGCTTTGGCATAGTCAATAAAGCAGAAATAGATGTTTTTCTGGAACTCTCTTGCTTTTTCCATGATCCAGCGGATGTTGGCAATTTGATCTCTGGTTCCTCTACCTTTTCTACAACCAGCTTGAACATCTGGAAGTTCACGGTTCATGTATTGCTGAAGCCTGACTTGGAGAATTTTAACACTTACTTTACTAGTGTGTGAGATGAGTGCAATTGTGTGGAAATTTGACCATTCTTTGGCATTGCCTTTCTTTGGGATTGGAATGAAAACTGACCTTTTCCAGTCCTGTGGCCACTGCTGAGTTTTCCAAATTTGCTGGCATATTGAGTGTAGCACTTTCACAGCATCATCTTTCAGGATTTGAAATAGCTCAGCTGGAATTCCATCACCTCCCCTAGCTTTGTTCATAGTGATGCTTTCTAAGGCCCACTTGACTTCACATTCCAGGATGTCTGGCTCTAGGTCAGTGAACATACTATCGTGATTATCTTGGTCATGAAGATCTTTTTTGTACAGTTCTTCTGTGTATTCTTGCCACCTCTTCTTAATATCCTCTGCTTCTGTTAGGTCCATACCATTTCTGTCCTTTATCAAGCCCATCTCTGCATGAAATATTCCCTTGGTATCTCTC
>NW_011494699.1:572811-573129 GCF_000754665.1 Bison bison bison
GTCTCTGCTTTTCAATAAGCTATCTAGGTTGGTCATAACTTTCCTTCCAAGGAGTAAGCATCTTTTAATTTCATGGCTGCAGTCACCATGTACAGTGATTTTAGAGCCCAGAAAAATAAAGTCTGACACTGTTTCCACTGTTTTCCCATCTATTTCCCATGAAGTGATGGGACCAGATGCCATGATCTTCATTTTCTGAATGTTGAGCTTTAAGCCAACTTTTTCTCTCTCCTCTTTCACTTTCATCGAGAGGTCTTTTTTAGTCCTCTTCACTTTCTGCCATAAGGGTGTGTCATCTGCATATCTGAGGTTATTGAT
>NW_011494699.1:573229-576112 GCF_000754665.1 Bison bison bison
TTGTTTTCCTCTATTTCTTTGCTTTGATCGCTGAGGAAGGCTTTCTTATCTCTTCTTGCTATTCTTTGGGACTCTTCATTCAAATGCATGTATCTTTCCTTTTCTCCTCATGTCAAATGTTATATAAATGAAATCACACCATATGCCACATTTTGGGTTTGCTTTTTTCACTCAGTGTATATCCTTTGAAATCCATCCAAGTTTCTATGTGAACCATTACTTGCTCCTTTTATTGCTGAGTTATACTTCATGGTATGATTTTTGAATGTTGAACAAATTTTTCACATGTGGAATAAATCCCCCTTGCTATGGTGTTTAATCATTTTATATATCATTGGATTTTATTTGCTAATATTTTGTTGAGGTTTTCTGTCTCAAAGTTTATGACAGATAACTTGTTTGTAATTTTTTATTGTTTATTTTTGGTATTACAGTAATACTGGCCTCAATAGTGAGTTTGACAGTGTTCCTTTCTGTTCTATTTTCTGGAGAAAATATGTGAAGTTGGTAGTACATCTTCTTTAAGTACATGATAGTTCTCTCTAGGGCCTAGTGATAACTTAGTTGGGAACTTTTAAGAATTGAATAACTTTAATGGCAATAGGTGGAGAAGGCAATGGCAACCCACTCCAGCACTCTTGCCTGGAAAACCCCATGGACGGAGGAGCCTGGATGGCTGCAGTTCTGGGGTCGCTAGGAGTCGAACACGACTGAGCGACTTTACTTTCACTTTTCACTTTCATGCATTGGAGAAGGAAATGGCAACCCACTCCAGTGTTCTTGCCTGGAGAATCCCAGGAACAGTGGAGCCTGGTGGGCTGCCGTCTATGGGGTCGCACAGAGTCGGCCACAACTGAAGCGATTTAGCAGCAGCAGCAGCAGCAACAGTGACGGCAATAGGACTTTGCAGATTATGCATTTTGTCTCGGTTGAATTTGGCAGCATATAAAGATTTTGAGGAGTTCGTTCATTATTTCTTAGTTGTTGAATTTATAAACATAAGGTTTGTGTTCCCTTACTATGCTTTTAATAGATGCAGGATCTGTAGTGATATACTGTTTCATTCTTGATATTGATTTTTGCCTACTTTTTTTTTTTGGTCAGTCTTACTAGAGTTTTAATCATTTCATTGATTTGGGAGGAAAAAATATTTTTGTTTCATTGATTTCCTCTATTCTTATTATGTCCTGAATTACATTAATTTCTGCTCCTACTTTTATTAATAATTCTACTTGCTTTGAGTATTTATTTTGTATTACTTTTTCAAGTTTCTTGAAGTAGGAATGCATATTACTGATTTGACATGTTTCCTTACTTTTAAAAAATAAACTCATTTTAACAGTTTATATGTTTTCAACATTTAAGAAGATATTAGAGTAATTCCATATATTTTCTATCCAGTTTCTCCTATTATTAGCATTTCACATTAGTGTACCACATTTTTTATGGTTAGTGAACCAGTATTGATATGTTACCTAATGTCCATACTTTACTAGAGTTTATTTTTGACTGTCATTTTTCTGTCCCAGGACTTCATTCAGAACACTGCATTACTTTTATATATCACAGAGAATTACACTGGACTGTGCAATGTCTCAAAGGTCCACGTTTTTGATGACCTTGACAATTTTGAGGTGTACCGGTCAGTTGTCTAGTCAAAATGTCCCACTCTTCAGAATTTATCTGATTAGAATGTATGGATTTTTAGAAAAGACCAAAATGTAAAGTGCTATTTTCATCATATCCACAAGGTTACCTACTATAAACATCCTTAAAACTGCTGCATATGTGTGCTTGGTTAAGTGGATTCAGTAGTGTCTGACTCTTTGCAACCCTATGAACTGTAGCCCACCAGGCTCCTCTCTCCAAGGGATTCTCCAGACAAGAATAACGAAGTGGGTTGCCATGCCCTTCTCCAAGGGATCTTCCTGACCCAGTGATAGACCCTGAATCTCTGTCCTCCGTATTGGTAGGTGTGTTCTTTACCACTAGCACCACCATATACTGTTAATCTACCATTAAAACCATTGATATTTGGTATTTTTCAATTCCTTAATAGATATGGGCCTATTTAGATTATCTAGTTTTTTTATGTCTGAGTTTTGTTAATTTATGTGTTTCAAAAAATTGGTGCATTTCATCAAGTTTATCAGATTTGTGAGCTTAGAGTTTTTCCCATTATTCCTTTACTGTTTAAGGTTTATTTATAATGTTCATGCACTTGTAGTACCAACTATTCCTCCATTTCTAATATTAGTAATCTATATCTTTGCTAGTTGTTTCTTAAATGGCTGAGGTTCATTGATTTTACTGTTCTTTTCAATGATTCTGCTTTTGACACTGATTTTTGCTATTATTTCTTCATTTTCCATTTTATTTATTTTCTAATTTTTATTATTTCCTCTGCTTTATTTAGGCAGAAAATGTATTCTCTTTTGTTTCCTAAGGTGGATGATTTTAGATTCCTGATTTTCTGTCTTCTTTTCTAATATGCACTCAATATTTTAATTTTCCATCTAAGTACTGCTATCACTGCCTAGATCTGACAGATAGAGTGCCTGATGAACTATGGAATGAGGTTCGTGACATTGTACAGGAAACAGGGATCAAGACCATTCCCATGGAAAAGAAATGCAAAAAAGCAAAATGGCTGTCTGGGGAGGCCTTATAAATAGCTGTGAAAAGAAGAGAAGCAAAAAGCAAAGGAAAAAAAGAAAGATATAAACATCTGAATGCAGAGTTCCAAAAAATAGCAAAAAGAGATAAGAAAGCCTTCTTCAGCAATCAATGCAAAGAAATAGAGGAAAACAACAGAATGGGAAAGACTAGGGATCTCCTCAAGAAAATCAGAGATACCAAAGGAACATTTCATGCAAAGATGAG
>NW_011494699.1:576212-576777 GCF_000754665.1 Bison bison bison
CACTATGAACAAAGCTAGTGGAGGTGATGGAATTCCAGTTGAACTATTCCAAATCCTGAAAGATGATGCTGTGAAAGTGCTACACTCAATATGCCAGCAAATTTGGAAAACTCAGCAGTGGCCACAGGACTGGAAAAGGTCAGTTTTCATTCCAATCCCAAAGAAAGGCAATGCCAAAGAATGCTCAAACTACCGCACAACTGCACTCATCTCACACGCGAATAAAGTAACGCTCAAAATTCTCCAAGCCAGGCTTCAGCAATATGTGAACTGTGAACTTCCTGATGTTCAACCTGGTTGTAGAAAAGGCAGAGGAACCAGAGATCCAATTGCCAACATCCACTGGATCATGGAAAAAGCAAGAGAGTTCCAGAAAAACATCTATTTCTGCTTTATTGACTATGCCAAAGACCTTGACTGTGTGGATCACAAGAAACTGTGGAAAATTCTGAAAGAGATGGGAATCCAGACCACGTGATCTGCCTCTTGAGAAATCTGTATGCAGGTCAGGAAGCAACAGTTAGAACTGGACATGGAACAACAGACTGGTTCCAAATAGGAAAAG
>NW_011494699.1:576877-595910 GCF_000754665.1 Bison bison bison
GTTGACTCATTGGAAAAGACTCTGATGCTGGGAGGGATTGGGGGCAGGAGGAGAAGGGGACGACAGAGGATGAGATGGCTGGATGGCATCACTGACTCGATGGAAGTTGGTCTCAGTGAACTCCAAGAGTTGGTAATGGACAGGGAGGCCTGGCGTGCTGTGGTTCATGGGGTCACAAAGATTCGGATAGGACTGAGCGACTGATCTGATCTGATCTGATCACTGCATCACACAAATGTTTAAAATATTTAAAAAGATTCTTGGGACTTCTTTCTTGATCAATTATCTTTAATCTCTAAATATCTGAGTGTTTTTAAATAACTTTCTAGCATCGGCTTATAATTTAATTCAATTCTGGTCTGAAAAAGTATTTTCTATAATTTCTATTACTTGAATTTTGTTTTAAGTGTGTGGGCTTTTTAATTTAACATTTTTAGTTTAAATATATTTGATTAGTATATATAAAGAAAAGTGATTGTTTTACATATTTCCATTGTTTTTCAGATTATTTTCACATACATATTACAGAGTAATGAACAGAGTTCCTTGTGGTATACAGTGGGTCCTTGATGATTATCTATTTTGTATATAGTAGTGCATATATGTTAATCCCGTATCCTAATACATCCCTAACCCTACCTTCCCCTTTGGTAACAATGTTTTTTTCCTTAACTCTATAACTCCATTTCTGTTTGGTAAATAATTTCATTTGTATCAGTTTTTAGATTCCACATATAAGTGATATGATATTTGTGTTTGGCTTATTTCATGTAGTAGGTCCATCCATGCTGCTGCAAATGGCATTATTTCATTATTTTTATGGCTGAATAATATTCTGTTATATATATATATATATATATATGTATATTACCTCTTTATCCATTACTCTGTTGATGACCATTTAGAATCCTTCCAAGTCTTGGCTATTGTAAATACTGTGACTGTGCAAACTGAAGTACATGCTTCTTTTTGCATCAGATTTTTCTGTAGATTTATGCCCAGGAGTGAAATTCCTGGATTATATGGTAATTCCCTATTTTTAATTTTTGATTGAACCTCCAGATTATTTTCCATAGTAGTTGCATGAACTTACATCCACCAATAGTTTAAGAGGGTTCTCTTTCCTCCATAATAACTCCATGTTTGTGTGTAGACATTCTGAAGATCGCCATTCTGACTGGTGTGAGGTGATATCTCATTGCAGTTTTTGATATGCATTCTTCTGATAATTAGTGATGTTGAATATCTTTTTATGTACTTTCAGCCATCTGTATGTCTTTGGAGAAATGTCTATTTAGATCTTCTGCCCATTTTTAATTGAGTTTTTTTTTTATTGAGCTATATGAAATGTTTGTATATTTTGAAGATTAATCCCTTGTCAATACACTTTTTTACAAATATTTTCTCTCCCATTCTGTGGGAGAAACACAGGTGCTTTTGGATGGTATGCTCTATAAATATCAATTAAGTCCATCTGAACTACTGTGTCATTTTAAGGCCTTGTGTTCCCTTATTGATCTTATGTCTAGATGATCTGTCCCTTGATGTAAGTCAAATGGTACAAGCACCCCCACTATTATTGTATTACTGTCAGTTTCTCTTTTTATGGCTGTTAGCATTGGCTTTATATACTAAGGTGCTCCCATATTGAGTGCATATATTTTTATATATTTTCACTTGTTATACCTTCTTCTTGGATTAATCCTTTGATCATTAAGTACTGTCTTTGTCTCTTGTAACAACCTTTATTTTAAAGTAGTTTGTCTGATATAAGTATTGTTACACCAGCTTTCTTTACATTTGCATGAAATAGCTTTACATTCCCTTGATTTCAGACTGGTTGTGTCCCTAAATTTGAAAATGGTCTCTTACAGACAGTATGTAAATGGGTCTTGTTTTTGTGTCCATTCAGCCAGACTGTGTCTTTTGGCTGGAGCATTTAATCCATTTACATTTAAGGTAATTGCCAACATATATGTTCTTACTGCCACTTTGTTAATTGTGTTGGATTTGTTTTGTAGGACTTTTTTCTTCCCTTCCTCTTTTGTTATCTTTGTGATTTAATGACTAACTTTAGTACTGTGTTTACATTCCTTTTGTGTGTGTATCTATTATAGATTGGCTTGTTTTTACCATGAGGTTTGGTATGTATATGTACATATATATGCATATATATACACACAGTTGTCATATGTTGATGGTCTTAATTTCAAATGCATTTCCAATATCCTGCATTTATACTTACATCATGGTTGCTTGTTTTGATTTCATATGTGTGGATGATTTCTTACCTTTACTGGTGAGCTTTCCCATTCATAATTTTCTTGTTTCAAATTTTGGGCTTTTTTTTATTCCACCCAGAGAACTTCCTTTAGCATTTGTTGTAACACTGGTTTGGTGGTGAAGAATGGTAAAGAATCTGCCTGAAATGCAGGAGACTTGTGTTTGATCCCTGGGTTGGGAAGATACCCTGGAGCATGGAATATCCCCACTCCAATATTCTTGACTGGAGAATTCCAGGGACAGAGGAGCCAGACAGATTCGGAGGCTACAGTCCATGAGGTTACAAAGAGTTGGACATGACTGAGCACCTTTCACTTCAGTGGTCTTGACATGTTTGTCTCTGGGTTTATCCTGCCTGAGATTCTCTACACTTCCTGGACTGGGTGACTGTTTCTTTTTCCATGTTAGGGAATATTTTAGCTATGATCTCTTCAAATGATTTCTCAGGTCCTTTGGTGTAACACCACCAAACCAGTGTTACAACAAATGCTAAAGGAAGTTCTCTGGGTGGAATAAAAAAAAGCCCAAAGTCCTTTCTTCTCTGTCTTGGATCCCTGTAATGTGAATATTCGTGCGTGTAATGTTGTCCAGAGGAGGTCTACTAAACTGTTCTCAATTCATTCTTTCTTTCTTCTGTTCTACAGCAATGATTTCTACCATTCTGTACTCCAGCTCACTTATCTATACCTCTGCCTCAGCTATTCCACAATGGACTCTTTCCTGTGTATTTTTCATTTCAGTTATTCTATTGTAAATCTGTTTGTTCTTTATATTTTCTAATTATTTAGTAAACATTTCTCTCCCTCTATGCCCCTCTTCTTTTTGTGAGGTCTTGGATCATCTTTACCTGAAAGAGAATTCAGAGTAACAATAGCAGATTGTGTATTTCCACATAATTTATACAGAAGAACTATACAAAAATATCTTCATGACCCAGATAATCATGATGGTGTGATCACTCACCTAGAGCCAGACATCCTGGAGTGTGAAGTAAGTGGGCCTTAGGAAGCATCACTATGAACAAAGCTAGTGGAGGTGATGGAATTCCAGTTGAGCTATTTCAAATCCTAAAAGATAGTGCTGTGAAAGTGCAGCACTCAATAGGCCAGCACATTTGGAAAACTCAGCAGGGACCACAGGACTGGAAAAAGTCAGTTTTCACTCCAAGCCCAAAGAAAGGCAATGCCAAAGAATGCTCAAACTACTGCACAATTGCACTCATCTCACACAGTGGTAAAGTAATGCTCAAAATTCTCCAAGCCAGGCTTCAACAATATGAAACCATGAACTTCAAGATGTTCAAGCTGGTTTTAGAAAAGGCAGAGGAACAAGAGATCAAATAGCCAACATGCACTGGATCAGCGAAAGAGCAAGAGAGTTCCAGAAAAACATCTATTTCTGCTTTATTGTCTATGCCAAAGCGTTTGACTGTGGATCACGAGAAACGGTGGAAAATTCTGAAAGAGATGGGAATACCAGACCACCTGACCTACCTCTTGAGAAATCTGTATGCAGGTCAGGAAGCAACAGTTAGAACTGGACATGGAACAACAGACTGGTTCCAAATAGGGAAAGGAGTATGTCAAGGCTGTATATTGTCACCCTGCTTATTTAGCTTATATGGAGAGTACATCATGAGAAATGCCGGGCTGGAAGAAGCACAAGCAGGAATCAGATTGTTGGGAGAAATATCAATAACCTCAGATATGCAGATAACACCACCCTTATGGCAGGAAGTGAAGAAGAACTAAAGAGCCTCTTGATGAAAGTGAAAGAGGAGAGTGAAAAGGTTGGCTTAAAGCTCAACATTCAGAAAACTAAGATCGTGGCATCCGGTCTCATCCCTTCATGGCAAATAGATGGGGGAACAGTGGAAACAATGGCAGACTTTATTTTTTGGGGCTCCAAAATAACTGCAGATGGTTACTGTAGCCATGAAATTAACTGTCGCTTACTCCTTGGAAGAAAAGTTATGACCAACCTAGATAGCATATTCAAAAGCAGAGACATTACTTTGCCAACAAAAGTCCATCTAGTCAAAGTTATGGTTTTTCCAGTAGTCATGTATGGATGTGAGAGTTGGACTATAAAGAAAGCTGAGCACTGAAGAATTGATGCTTTTGAACTGTGGTGTTGGAGAAGATTCTTGAGAGTCCCTTGGATTGCAAGGAGATTCAACCAGTCCATCCTAAAGGAAATCAGTCCTGTATGTTCATTGGAAGACTTATGTTGAAACTGAAGCTCCAATGTTTTGGCCACCTGATGTGAAGAACTGACTCATTTGAAAAGACCCTGATGCTGAGAAAGATTGAAGGTGGGAGGAGAAGGGGACCACAGAGGAGGAGGTGTTTGGATGGCATCACTGACTCAATGGACATAAGTTTGAGTAAACTCCTGGAGTTGGTGATGGATAGGGAGACCTGTTGTGTTGCAGTCCATGGGGTCTCAAAGATTCAGACAGGACTGGGCAACTGAACTGAACTGAATTGAAATTAAGTTGTTGTTCTGGGGTTTTATTTTGTTCCATTTTCAGGAATGTACTCTTTTGCCATCTCATTTTGTTCAGCTTCCTTGGTTTGCCATCCCCTCATGCTACAAGAGGAGAAGGCAATGGCACCCCACTCCAGTACTCTTGCTTGGAAAATCCCATGGATGGAGGAGCCTGGTAGGCTGCAGTCCATGGGGTCACTAAGAGTCGGACATGACTTCACTTTCACTTTCACTTTTTCACTTTCATGCATTGGAGAAGGAAATGGCAACCCACTCCAGTGTTCTTGCCTGGAGAATCCCAGGGGCAGGAGAGCCTGGTGGGCTGACGTCTATGGGGTCACACAGAGTCGGACACGACTGAAGTGACTTAGCAGCAGCAGCAGTAGAAGCATGCTACAAGATTATATTTCTTCTTGCTGGTGTCTGCCCACTGGTGGAAGAAGCTGATCTAAGAGGGTTGTGCAAACTTTATAGCATGTGGGGGGGCGAGACTTGGTAGTCCTTACCTAGTGATTGTTAGGGTTGTGTCTTGCCTTTCTGGTGAGCAGAGCAAAATCAAAGTGTGTGTTTACAGGCAGCTCTGGCTTAGGAAGGCTTTAAGCAGTCTGTCTGCTGATGGGTGATGCCATGTATACACCTTCTTGGTTGTTTGGTCTGCAGGATTGGAGCTTTGGGCTGTTGGGCAGGGCCACATCTTAGCATCATAATGGTGGCCTCCAGGACAGCTCCTGCCATTGAGTAACCTTTGCTACCCATGTCTTTATCCCTGCAGTGAGACAGAACCACCTTCCCCATCTCTACCAGGGAACCCTCTAAGACCAGCAGGTAGGTCTGATGCAGGTTCCTATGAATTCATTGTTTTATCCCTTGGTGCACATGGGAAATATATATATATATAATATAATATATACCTTCCAAGAGTGGTTCTGCTTCACCCAGACCTGTGGAGTTCCTGCAGTTAAGTCACTGAACTTCAAAGCCTAGTGCTCTGGTTCCTCTTTCTTTTCTAAAACCAATTTGAACATCTGGAAGTTCACGGTTCATGTATTGCTAAAACCTTCAGGTTAGCTATATACTAATTTTCTGGCCATGTAGCATATCAGTTACTGAAAGAGATGTATTGAATTATCAAAGTATAATAATAGGTTTGTTAAATGTTTTCCTCAAGTGCTTAGCATTATTATATGCTTTTGTAAGTAGCTTTTGGAAGGAAAGATCTCTTTGAAAGAAAGCACTATCTCCAAGAGATCCCTTTTGTCTTGCCATTTTCTCAAAGCTATATTGTAACTAAGCTTAGAGCAGCACCCCAAGTTTTGCCCCTTCCTGGCCCTCTAAAATATTTTTATTTTACAATACCTTGCCTAACCTGTTAATCCTTTACCTAGATAGGTGTAGTAGTAGCTCAGTTGTGTCCGACTCTTTGTGATCCCACAGACTGTATCCTGCCAGGCTTCTCTGTCTGTGGGATTCTTCAGGCAAGAATGCTGGAGTTGACTGCTATTCACTTCTCCAGAGGATCTTCCTGATCCAGGGATCGAACCTGGGTCTCCTGCATTGTAGGCAGATTTTTTTTACCGTTTGAGCTATAGAGAAGACCTTGGATGAGAGAAGAGTTACTTAAGTGACCAAGATAAGAGAAGTAAAAATAAGTCAATAACAGATTACCATATTTCTTCCCAAGCTTTCCTTTCTAGTAGTCTTGTGAATCAACTATGAACAAGATAGCATCTCTTGAGTAAGATCATGAGGAGTCAACAAGCCTGCACACGGTGGGGACTGGTGATGACTCTGATTCCCTTTCTCAGAGATTAATTGAGTTTACTTACCTTTTTCCATTTAGAGACTTTCATAGTTGAGGAGGATCCTCAGTTGGTTTTTGGATGCATGATTCTGCCTTCTCCCCAGATGCTGTTTTTTCTGAAGAAAGCAACTTTCCTTTCTACCAACATTTACCTTGGGAGTATTGATTTTTGTGTGGCAAGCAGCTGGACTTGAGGTTGGTAACACCCTTCAAAAATAACTCTATTAATGTAAATCATAGAAAGGTATTTGTTATGAATAAGAGGATGCCCACTCACCTTTTTGGCTCTGCAGAATTTTAAGAGTTGAGACCAAGAAACCAAATATTAGAATAAAAAAAAGGAAAAGAGACACAGATGTATAGAACAGTCTTTTGGACTCTGTGGGAGAGGAAGAGGGTGGGATGATTTGGGAGAATGGCATTGAAACATGTATAATATCATATAAGAAATGAATTGCCAGTCCAGGTTTGATGCAGGATACAGGATGCTTGGGGCTGGTGCACTGGGATGACCCAGAGGGATGTTACGGGAATGAGGTGGGAGGGGGGTTCAGGAAGGGGAATATGTGTACACCTGTGGCAGATTCATGTTGATGTATGGCAAAACCAATACAATACTGTAAATTAAAATAATAATAATAATAATAAAGAAATGATAAATGGTTAAAAAAAAGAATGCTCCCATTGAGATGACTCAGATCAATAAAATTAGAAATGAATATAGAAAAGTTAAAAATGACATCACAGCTATACAAAAATCATAAGAGACTCCAAGCAGTTATACATGAATAAAATGGACAACCTAGATTAAATAGATAAATTCTTAGAAAGCTACAATCTCCAAAGACTGATTAAAGCAACTATACTTCAATAAAAATTAATTTTAAGAAATAATGAAAACTAAACTTAAAAATTCTACAAACAATAAATGTTAGAGGGTGTGGAGAAAAGGGGACCCTTTTACATTGTTTGTGGGAATGTAAAATGGTACAGCCACTATGGAGAACAGTATGGAGGTTCCTTAAAAAACTAAAAATAGAGCTCTAACACAGGATTGTGTAATCCCACTCCTGGGCATATATTCAGAGGAAATCATAATTTGAAACAGTACATGCAGCCTAGTGTTCTTTGCAGCACTGTTTACAATAGCCAAAGTAAGGAAGCAACCTAAATGTCCATCAACAGAGGAAAGAATAAAAAAGATGTGGTACATACATATACGATAGAATATTAGTCATAAAAAGGAGTGAAATAATGCCATCTGCAGCAATATTGGATGGACCTTGATATTGTCATACTGAGTAAAGTAAGTCAGATAAAGACATATCATATAGTATCACTTTAAAACTGGCACAAATGAATTTATTTATGAAACAGTCACAGATGTAGAAAATAGATTTGTGGTTATCAAGGGAGAAGTGAGGAGATAAGCTGGGCATTTGGCATTGACATATACACACTACTGTATATGAAATGGATAACAATGCTGCATAGCACAGGGAGCTCTTCTCATTACTCTATAATGACCCAAATGGGAAAACAACCTAAAAAAGAGTGGATAAGTATAAAGCTGATCTACTTTACAGTACAACACAAACCAGTCCAACATTGTAAATCAGCTATATTCCACTACAAGTTAAAATGAAATAGAATGCTTCCATTACTCAGAAAATTCCAAGAGCTGGGAAGCTATGAGCCAATGTGATCTGAATAACAAAATATATATATACTTCTTATAAATCACAGTACCATACACACAGGGTTGAAACTGTGTGGTTTGATAGTTTTAACTCTGGCAATAACAGAAATGTGACTACATGGTAGGAGAAGACTCAGCCAGAGTGCTTGTTTGCTAGAGTTGTTTCACACTCTCCCTGGAAGATCAGTAGAATAAATGTGTAACCTCCACATCTGTTGAGCATTAACTCCACAGTCACAGCTTTCTATTTTCTTTCCAGCTGTGCTCCATATGAATCTGGGTTGAAATGGAGAAATAAATAACAGTATCAAATACAATGAAATACAAATAGTTGGCTATTTAACCTCTTGGTCACTATAAAATTCAAAATTAATCATGAGTCTATATTTTTGCCTTTAAAAATGCTTATTTTCCTTTCACCTAATAAAGGTTTTGTGTTCATTGTCAGAATTGCAATGCCCCCTTTTTCTTATTTTCTTCTCTATAGGCCCTATGAACAGAGCTGCTTTCTACTGTGGTACCAAAAGGAAAACCATCCATTTGTTTAAAATAGAGTGCTGCTTCAAAGTGTAAAATATCTTACAGAACACAGGAGCTGCAGAACAACAAAACAGATTAGAGGAGAAGCATTTTGTACCTGAATAATACAGCGGTTTCTTTCGGAGTTAGAGAATGTTAAGAAGACTAAGCAAGTTTCATTACTGGTAAAGAGTATAGACATTTTAGAAACAAAATATGCAGCTCAATACCAGAAAAATGAACAACCCAGTCAAGAGGTGTGCAGAAAAGCTAAATAGACATTTCTCCAAAGAAGACATACAAATGGCTAATAAACACATGAACAGTTGCTCAAAAGGACTAATTATTAGAGAAATGCTAATCACAACTCAATGAGGTATCACTTATACTGGTCAGAATGGCCATCATCAAAAAGTCTACAAATAATAAATGCTGGGGACAGTGTGGAGAAAATGGAATCTTCTTACACTGTTGGTGGGAATGCAAACTGATACAACCACTGTGGAATACAGTATGGAGATTGCTTTAAAAACTAGGAATAACACTACCACATGACTCAGCAATCCCACTCCAGGGCCTATACCCTGAGGAAATCAGAATTGAAAAGACACATGTACTGCAATGTTCACTGCAACACTACAATAACTAGGACATGGAAGCAACCTAGATGTCCATCAAAAGATGAATGAATAAGGAAGTTGTGATACATTTACACAATGGAATGCTACTTAGCTATAAAAAGGAACACAGTTGAGTCAGTTCTAATGAGGTGCATGAACTTAGAGTCTATTATACAGAGTGAAGTCAGAAAGAGAAAGACAAATACTGTATATTAACACATATATATGGAATCTAGAAAGATGGTACTGACAATCCTGTGTACAGGGCAGCAAAGGAGACACAGCCATAAGAACAGACTTTTGGACTCAGTGAGAGAAGGAGAGGGTGAGATGATTTGAAAGAATAGCATTGAAACATAGACATTACCATATGTGAAATGGATAACCAGTATGAGTTTGATGTATGAAGCAGGAAACTAAAAACTGGTGTTCTGTGACAACCTGGAGGGATAGGGTGGGGAGGGATAGGGAGGGACGGGGGATACTTGTATACCTGTGGCTGATTCATACTGATGTATGGGAAAACCTACAATATTGTAAAGTAGTTATCTTCCAATTAAAATAATAAAACAAAATAGTAGAGGGTAATTTCTATAAGATCTTGAATTGTAGCAAATGGTTATAATTCTCTTGACCACTCCTTTGTCCAAGTTGATTTTTAATTTTCTTTTGATAACTAAGAACTACTTTAGAGGTGCAAAAAGCCACAGCAAGTGCCCGCAGGGTTGAAGTATTAAGATATTATGAATGAATACATTTTAAATAAGAATTCCAACTTTCTTTCAGTCCAATGAGTCTCTTCCCTACTTTCTATTTTCTAAGTCTTATCATCTGATAAGCCAACTTCCAAGCCTACTCTGTAACCACTAACATCTTATTAACCATGGTAACTGACATAGAAGTGCCAGACATTTCAGATAAATTCTTTCCAGGTGGTATTTCTAAAATACTGTCAATGACTTGAGAGAGTCAGAGAAGTGTAAGAATTCACAGTGTAAACTCTGAAAAACCTTTGAAAATCATCTTTTTAAAAGGGTATGCTAAAGAAATACTTTGAAAACAATAAAGAGCTAGAGAATGTCATTAAATAGAAGAATCTATTACTAGATTCTTGTTATTCTTTCCTATTAATAGTTTATTTCACTTTCCTGGTTTTCTATGAGAAGTGATAAAAAGCATTTGAAGACAAACATATCCATATTAAAAGTGAAAATATTTGGGGGGATCATTGAAACCTCACCACCTTTGTATCATTCCAAGTTTCTTTCGTACTTACATATTATACCACTGTTGTAAGACAGGGCAAAGAAAAGTGTGTCAGATTTCTGTTATGCAACTTAAGTATAATATTAAACTATATTAATGACATGTATTATATTTTATTAAAATTATCTTTGTATGAAATTTCATATAGAAATTTGATAAATGTAAATTATACTGGTTTTTGCATAATCTTACCAAATTCCTCCCACTTCAGTGAAGTACAGAAGTTTATGACTTCCATGAATTTGGTGATATTATACAGAACTTGGAAGAATTTACATTTACTCAATGAAGAATATATTTTCAGCTTCAACCTAACAAAAATTCCTCCTTGATTGCAGAGATCAATACAGACACAGAAATAGTGAACATTCAATATTTAGTAGTGTTTCTCAAATTGCAGAGCATACTCAATTGCATCAAACTTATCTTAGGATTCTATTACACCAGCATTTTGAATGCAACCTGGGAGAGGTAGTGCAACAATATCTTAGAGATAAACTGAAGTAGAGAAAGTTAGGGAGATGGAAACCCATCATGGTTTCTAGGTTCAAATGCAAATATATACAACATCATCTTTCAGTGTCTATTTAAATAAGCCAACCTCAATATTTATTAAGATGAAACTTAACTGGCATTTGAAATAAGTTTTAACCAATTATATATTACTGGACATATTCTGTATCTAGTAATTAATACCATGACAAAAATGATTGTGTAGATTATTATCACAAACTATAACAAAGATACAAGTAAGAATCAGATTTTTTAAATAAAGGAGGAGATGGAGATAAGATGGCAGAGTAGGAGGATGTGAGCTCATCTCCTCTAATGAAAATTCCAAAATCACTATGAATTGCTGAATGGTCATTAGCAAAAATTCTGGAACCTATCAAAAAGATATCCTAGTCAAAGAGAAGGAAGAAGCCACAATGAGAAAGTAGGGGGTGAGAAGTTAGGAGGGGTTCAACTGAGATAAAATCCAAATTCCATACCTGTAGAGTGGGTGACCCACAAACTGGAACATAATTATATTTCAGAGGTTCTCCCACAGGACTGAGAGTTCTGAGTCCCACATTAGCTCCTCAGGCTGAGGGTCTGGCAACAGGAGGAAGATTTTCCAGAGACTATGCCTTTGAAGGTCAGTGGGATTTGATCACAGGAATTCCACAGGACTGGAGGAAACAGAAGCTCCCCTTTTTGAGGATGCATACAAGGTCTCATGCATACCTGGATGCAGGGGAAAAAAGTAGTTACTGATAAGAGACTGGGCCAGACAGCTCCTAGTATTGGAGGATCTTATGGAGAGACGGGGTGGCTGTGGCTCCTTACAGGGACAACACTTGCATTATAGGAGTCCTAGAAGGAGATGAGAAAGAAAAAAGACCTCAAAAATATTTTAAAAGATAACAGCTGAAAAATTCCCTTATATGGGAAAAGAAACAGTCACCAAGTCTAGGAAGCTGAGAGAATCGCAGGCAGGATAAGCCGAAGGAGGAACATATATATAGTACTCAAATAGGCAAAAATGAAAGACAAAGAAAAAAATATTAAAAGCAATGAGGGAAAAGCAGCAAATAATTTACAAGGTAATTCCAGTAAGGTTATCAACTGATTTTTCATCAGAACCTCTATAGGCCAGAGGGGAGTGGCACAATATATTTAAAGTGCTAAAAGGGAAAAACCTACAACTTAGAATACTCTACCCAGCAAGACTCTCATTCATATTCAACAAAGAAATCTAAGGTTTTACAGACAGTAAAAGCTAAGAGAATTCAACACAACTAGACAAGTTTTGCAGCAAATTCTAAAGGGATTTCTCTAGGGAGAAAAGGCCACAGCTAAAAACAAGAAATTTATGAGTGAAAAAAAGTTCACTGGTAAAGTCAAACATAAAGTAAAGGTAGAAAATCATCCACACATAAATATGATACTAACCAGAAATCATGAGAAGAGTACAAACACAGGACATTGGAAATTCATTTGACATTAAAAAAGACAAAGTTAAACAATCTTGTATATATACAGATTGCTGCATCATAACCTTATGGTAACTGCAAATGAAGAATCTATGGTGCATAAACAAACAAACAAAAAATGATAAGGAATCCAAACACAATACTAAAGTTAGTCATCACATCATAAGACAACAAATGAGGAAGAAAAGGAAAAAGACCTACAGAAACCAATCCAAAACAACAAAATGGCAATAACAATGCACATATTGGTAATTACCTTAAATGTAAATGGATCAGATGCTCCAACCAAGACAGCCTGGCTGAATGGATACAAAAACAAAACTCATGTATAAGCTGTCTGCAAGTGATCCCCTTCAGATCTAGGGACACATACAGACAGTGAGTGTATGGAAAAATATATTCCATGCAAAAGGAAATTAAAATAACCTGGAGTAGCAGGGACTTTAAAGAAGACTTTAAAATAAAGTCTGTTACAAGAGAAAAAGAGACTACATAATGAATAAGTGATCAGTCTAAGAAGAAGATACAACAATTGGTTATACACACACACACCCAGAATAGGAGCACCTCAATATATACAGCAATACTAATAGCCATAAAAGGAAAAATCAACAAAATCAACAATAACACATTAGTACTTGGACTTTAGCACTCCATTTATACCAATGCAAAGATCATTTACACAGAATATAAGTAAGGAAACGTAGGCATTAAGTGACACATTCGATCATATGATATTTAATTGATATTTATAGAGCATTCCATCCAAAAGCAGTAGAATACATATTCTCAAGTCCACTTGGAACATTCCCCAGGATTGATCACATTGTGGGCCATGAAGCAAGCCTTGATAAATTTTAAAACTGATGTCATACCAAGTGTCTTTTCTGATCACAATGCTGTGAGATTAGAAATTAACTACTAGGGAAAAAAACTATAAAAATACAAGCACATGGAGGCTAAACAATATGCTACTAAATAACCAATGCATCATTGGAGAAATCAAACAAGAAATTAAAAATGCCCACAAACAAATGAAAATGAAAGCACACTGATCCAAAACCAATGGGACACAGCAAAAGTTCTAAGAGTGACACTTAGAAATAGAAGCTTACCTCAGGAAACAAGAAAAATCTCAAGTAAACAATCTAACCTTGCACCTAAAGAGATTAGAGCAAGATATCTTTTTCTGTCCATCTCCTCGAGTAAGGGAAATAAAAATGAACAAATGGGATATAATTAAACTCAAAGCTTTTTGCATAGCCAAGGAAACTATAAACAAAAGGACAACCCACATAGTGGGAGAAAATATTTGCAAAATATACAACTGGCAACTGATTAATCTCCAAAATATACAAGCAGCATGCAGCCCAATACCAAAAAAAAAAAAAAAAAAAAGCACACAACCCAATCAAAAAATAGAAGACCTAAATAAATATTTCTCCAAAGATATACAGATAATCAAAAAACACATGAAAAGATGCTCAAGATCACTAATTATCACAGAAATGCAAACCAAACCTGTATTAAGATATCTGTTCACACTTGTCAGAGTAGACATCATCAAAATTCTGCAAGCAATAAATGTTGGAGAAGGTGTCGAGAAAGGGGAACCAAACCCTCCTACATTGTTGGCAATGTAAATTGATACAGCCACTATGGAGAACAGTATACAGGTTCCTTATAAACCTAAAAATTGAGCTACCATATGATCCAGCAATCCTACTACGGGATGAATATACAGAGAAAACATGGTTCAACAGAATATGTGCATCCTACTGTTCACTACAGTGCTGTGTACAATAGCCTAGACATGGAAACAACCTAAATGTCCATCAGCAGTTGAATGAATAAAGATGTGGTACATATACACAATGGAATATTACTCAGCCATTAAAAAGACCAAGCTAATGCCATTTGCATTCTAGTTGGAAAAGACCCTGATGCTGGGAAAGATAGAAGGCAGGAGGAGAAGGGGATGTCAGGATGAGATGGTTGGATGGTGTCACTGACCCAGTGGACATAAGTTTGAGCAAGCTCTGGGAGGTGGTGAAGGACAGGGAAGCCTGGCATGCTGCAGTCCATGAGGTTGCAGAGTTAGATATGACTGATCAGCTGAACAGTGATGCCATTTACAGCAACATGAATGAACCTGAGGATTATATTAAGTGAAATCTGTCAGACAAGGAAAATTATATATCTTTTATGTGGAATATAAAAATAATGATACAATTTAACTTATTTACAAAATAGAAACAGATTCACACACTTAGAAAACAAACTTAATGGTTACCAAAGGCAAAAAGTGGCAAAGAGAGGTAAATTGTAAGTTTGGGAATGACTTATGTACACAACTATATTTAAAAACAATAATCACCAATGATCTAGTATTTAGCACAGGGAGTGCTGCTTAATATTCTGTAATAACCTAAATGGGAAAATAATTTGAAAGAGAGTAATCATATCTATACATATAATTGAATCACTTTGCTGTACACCTGAAACTAACACATTATAAGTCAATTCTAGTCCAATATAAAAAAGAAGTTAAAAACATAATGATTATCATTGTCTACACTAAGGCAAGTACTATCTCTTATGTGTAATAAGTTGTTAATATACTTTATTTTGCTTGTAATCATAGAAGCCCCCTTTATGCTCCAGGTATACCTGAGTTCATGAGACTTGGTGGGTGACAGATTCCATCACTTGTCTTAGGTACTGACTATACCAGGTAGTTTTTCAACCTTTGTGGCAGTTAAGGTTCAGGCAGCTAGGATCTCCTAACCTGATGGATCAACCCCAGTGATCTGGTTAAACACAGGTAAATAAGGAACTTATGAAAATAGCAGCAGAGACCAAAGAGATGCCTTTTTTTCCCTTGATTTTGCAATTAAAGGAAAATTAATTCCTGGTGCAACAGGGATAGCGTTGCTGACAGTGGTTCTGCTTAGAGTAATACAATGCTTTGCAGTATAGAACCACCACACTAGGTCTACTACCTGAGTCAGGGCTTGGTATCCTACAGCCTCTGATCATGCTTAAAGAACCTCAGTGATTCTGGGAGCCAACAAGTATCCATTTAAGAAGTTTATTCTCTGCTTAAAGCAATCAGAGGCCATTCTGACTGCTAATAATTAAGATTTGTGACAGGTGGGTTTAATAGGAATTTTTATATAAATATTTTCTTATTTACAGGAAATTTGAAATATTAAATTTTTATACATTTAGTTATCTCTTGTTTTTTTATTAAATTAATATTACTTATAAATTGTTATTTTGTAGTACAGAGTTAAATACTTTTTAATGTAGAAAAAGCTGGCTTAACTGAATATGTGTGCATGCTAAGTAGCTTCAGTCATGGCCAACTCTATGACCGCTATGGACTGTAGCCTGCCAAACTCCTCTGTCCATGGGATTCTCCAGGCAAGAATACTGGAGTGGGTTGCCATGCCCTCCTCCAGGGGATCTTCCTGACCCAGGAATCAAACCTGTATTTCCTGTGGCTCCTGAACTGCAGGCAGATTCTTTACCACTGAGCTACTGGGGAAGCCACTATTCTGGCTAATATCACTCATTAAAATTGACTTCAAATTATTTTTTTATAAATCTTATAAGCTTTGATACTCCATTTAGAGAAAAGAAAAAATAATACAAACAAAATTTATATTGTATATCCATGGTCACAAAGCCAGGAAATGGTTGTAGAACCAATGCATTTTGTCAAAAACTCCTGGATTTTAAAGCTATGTCATGGTGCCTTTAAAATGAGTTTCAAGGAAGAGAGAAAAAAAATATCTGTGTAAAGGGAACTCTAATTCTTGACCATAAGATTAGACAAAGTAAAGTTTACATTTAAAATTTCATCTCTCTATATATTTATATCTTCAAAGTCTTATAGACTCTTAACAGACTACCATGTTTTATTTGGTGTCATCTTAAAAACCTCTGCCCAAACTTCTCTTAGAGAAGGATTAGAAAATTTGTGTCTACCAAGATGAAAGTGAAAGAGGAGAGTGAAAAATTTGGCTTAAAGCTCAACATTCAGAAAATGAAGATCATGGCATCTGGTCCCATCACTTCATGAGAAATAGATGGTGAAACAGTGGAAACAGTGTCTGACTTTATTTTTTGGGGTTCCAAAATCACTACAGATGGTGATTGCAGCCATGAAATTAAAAGACACTTACTACTTGGAAGGAATGTTATGACCAACCTAGATAGTATATTCAAAAGCAGAGATATTACTATGCCAACAAAGGTCCATCTAGTCAAGGCTATGGTTTTTCCAGTGGTCATGTATGGATGTGAAAGTTGGACTGTGAAGAAAGCTGAGCGCCAAAGAATTGATGCTTTTGAACTGTGGTATTCAAGAAGACTCTTGAGAGTCCCTTGGACTGCAAGGAGGTCCAACCAATCCATCCTAGAGGAGATCAGTCCTGGGTGTTCATTGGAAGGAATGATGCTAAAGCTGAAACTCCAATACTTTGGCCACCTCATGTGAAGAGCTGACTCATTGGAAAAGACCCTGATGCTGGGAGGGATTGGGGGCGGGAGGAGAAGGGGATGACAGAGGATGAGATGGCTGGATGGCATCACCGACTCTATGGACATGAGTTTGAGTGAACTCTGGAAGTTGGTGATAGACAGGGAGACCTGGTGTGCTGCGATTCATGGGGTCACGAAGTGTCAGACATGACTGAGCGACTGAACTGAACTGAACTGAATCTTAAAAAGTAAATAAAATTCACATTATTGTGGATTTTCAATAAAATTCCAAGAGAAGAAGAGAGAACAAGAAAAACATTATTTCTGATTTTGCTTCATTGTGGCCTAATGCATTTTTAGGGGTTGATATATGAAAGTAAAATGAACATTAATCATCACAAGATTTTAAAAATTTCCTTCAGTATGCAGCCTGAGGCACCAGTAAGAGTTAAGAAGTTGTGAAGGAGTAGCAGTGTTTCCTAAAGGCAAACAGTCACCACTCTCTTCTCAACTTTTCTTTCCTTCCCTGAGTACACCTTCAACTCCCATTCCCACACCACTCTAGAGCAGTTAATGCTTGTAATATTCGGCTATACTTGCAACAACCAGAGTCATGGAGTTCTATTGCAGTACCATGCCCCAAGCCTCTGTTCTTATGAAAATATCCTAGAGGGCAGCATGGAAGCCATTTTTGCTTTCTAACTCAAAACCACCAAATAGCTGAGGCTATCTCTACACTCACTTTTGCCAATTTTCCAGAGTCATCAACTTTGTATTTCTTGTGTTACAGCTGCTGTCTGTCCTTACTTTGATCTTAGTTGTTTGAGCCAACACACAAAAACACACATGGGTTAGACACATAAACACATCTGTATTATCCCAGCTTTCAAATATACTCTAATTCATATTACTAATTTGGAAATATAAAAACCAATTTGGCTGTATAGTAATCATTTAATAGGGATGGGCCTCAGGCTTGGCCTTTGAATTTCAAAATGTTTCCAGCCTGTAACATCACCAAACCATGGTGCTTTTGGCTGGAACAGATAGTCTTTCATTGCACTGTGGGCATAAGACAAAAATGACTTGTGACCCAAGGACTATCAACCATCTTTATCTGACACACTGCAGCTCTTAGAGGTTCTCTTGGCAGTTGCTACTTTGATACCTGATCCCACTTTTTAAGAGTTTGTCAGAGGCACTGCAAGGTTGTCACAGGCAACTGTTAAATGGAGAAAAAAATTAACTGCGAGGGGTCATAATTCTACCTATTTCATTTCTTGTTCTCTCAGCCTAAAGGAGAAAAAAAATACAAAACTATCTTTAACCTTTATCACTCATTTAGCATATCTTGCTAGCTGACAAGGAGAGGTATAATGTTCTGAGAAGTGGAAATGTACCTAGAGTTGAAAGTTTTAGCAGCCATGACATAACATCATAAGTTTCTCAGAAGAGTGGGAGTGTTCAGAGAAACTGTAGATTAGAGTAATTTGTTAAAATGTCTGTTAGAAAGTCATACCCTCTTTAATTGCACAAGATCTACTTAAATCTAAAGGAAGGGGAGCTGTTGCCCTCTTTCAGCTCTACCTCATCAGTACTTTTCAAGTTTATAGATTAGAATTACAAATCTTTATTGGCCAAATGCCAGGATAATTTAAGACACCATAATCACAGGGCTTTGAACTCTCAGAGGAATTAATGACCACCACGAAGAGTATGAATCAAAGCTTGGAGAGGCAGGGGTATGGACCTATTCCCTTTCTTTATGAGTGTATAATTCATTTTCCTTCCTTCACTTTTTTTGAGAATATGTAATTCATGGCATATTTCTTGATAAATGATAGAACCCATAATGCATTTTTTCTTTTGTTATCTAACTACATTGTTATTT
>NW_011494699.1:596010-597913 GCF_000754665.1 Bison bison bison
TTGTTATTTGAAAAAATATTTTTGCTTTAAATTTTATTTCATGTGTTATTTATCTTTTGATTAGTTTTGAATATTATATTTCTTTTTTCATCTCTTTATTTCTACCTGCTTTATTTTGCTTCAGGTGTATCTCTTTTAAATATATATAGCTGTTTTGTTTTTCTTAAAATTGTCATTTTTACACAATGAACTAAACAGTTCATTTCTTCATGTGTGATGATTGCTGATGAATTTGAATTCATTTATACAGTATTTGTACCTTCCCTGCTGGCTCAGATGGTACAGTGTCTGCCTACAATGCAGGAGACCTGGATTCGATCCCTGGTTGGGGAAAATCCTCTGGAGAAAGAAATGGCAACGCACTCTAGTAGCCTTGCCTGGAAAACGCCATGGATGGAGGAGTGTGGTAGACTACAAACATGGGGTCCCAAAGAGTCCGACAAGACTAAGCGACTTCACTTTCACTTTCATACAGTATTTAACTTTTTAATTATCATTTTCTGGGTTTAGCTTTATATTCTCTGTCATATTTTATTAGCTTATCTATTTATCTTCCTTAACAATACTGATTGGAAAATCTTTTATCATATGTTTATTCTTTTCCAAATATTTCAGTTCAATTCAGTCGCTCAGTTGTGTCCGACTCTTGCGACCCCATGAATCGCAGTACTCAGGCTTCCCTGTCCATCACCAACTCCTGGAGTTCACTCAGACTCACATCCATCGAGTCGGTGATGCCATCCAGCCATCTTTGCCATCCAGCCATCTCAACCTCTGTCGTCCCCTTTTCCTCCTGCCCCCAATCCTTCCCAGCATCAGAGTCTTTTCCAGTGAGTCAACTCTTCCCATGAAGTGGCCAAAGTACTGGAATTTCAGCTTTAGCATCATTCCACCCAAAGAACACCCACTGCTGATCTTCTTCAGAATGGACTGATTGGATCTCCTTGCAGTCCAAGGGACTCTCAAGAGTCTTCTCCAACACCACAGTTCAAAAGCATCAATTCTTCAGCACTCAGCTTTCTTCATAGTCCAAATCTCACATCCATACATGACCACTGGAAAAACCATAGCCTTGACTAGACGGACCTTTGTTGGCAAAGTAATGTCTCTGATTTTCAATATGCTGTCTAGGTTGGTCATAACTTTTCTTCCAAGGAGTAAGCATCTTTTAATTTCATGGCTGCAGTCACCATCTACAGTGATTTTGGAGCCCCCCAAAATAAAGTCTGACACTTTCCACTGTATCCCCATCTATTTCCCATGAAGTGATGGGACCAGATGTCATGATCTTCGTTTTCTGTGTGTTGAGCTTTAAGCCAACTATTTCACTCTCCACTTTCACTTTCATCAAGAGGCTTTTTAGTTCCTCTTCCCTTTCTGCCATAAGGGTGGCGTCATCTGCATATCTGAGGGTATTGATATTTCTCCCAGCAATCTTGATTCCAGCTTGTGCGTCTTCCAGCCCAGTGTTTCTCATGATGTACTCTGCATATAAGTTAAATAAGCAGGGTGACAATATACAGCCTTGACATACTCCTTTTCCTATTTGGAACCAATCTGTTGTTCCATGTCCAGTTCTAACTGTTGCTTCCTGACCTGCATATAGGTTTCTCAAGAGGCAGGTCAGGTGATCTGGTATTCACATATCTTTCAGAATTTTCCACAGTTTCTTGTGATCCACACAGTCAAAGGCTTTCACATAGTCAATAAAGCAGAAATAGATGTTTTTCTGTAACTCTCTTGCTTTTTCCATGATCCAGCGGATGTTGGCAATTTGATCTCTGGTTCCTCTGCCTTTTCTAAAACCAGCTTGAACATCTGGAAGTTCATGGTTCATGTATTGCTGAAGCCTGGCTTGGAGAATTTTGAGCATTACTTTGCTAGCATGTGAGATGAGTACAAG
>NW_011494699.1:598013-635034 GCF_000754665.1 Bison bison bison
GAACATCTGGAAGTTCATGGTTCATGTATTGCTGAAGCCTGGCTTGGAGAATTTTGAGCATTACTTTGCTAGCATGTGAGATGAGTACAAGTGTGCGGTAGTTTGAGCATTCTTTGGCATTGCCTTTCTTTGGGATTGGAATGAAAACTGACCTTTTCCAGTCCTGTGGCCACTGATGAGTTTTCCAAATTTGCTGGCATATTGAGTGCAGCACTTTCACAGCATCATCTTTTAGGATTTGAAAGAGCTCAACTGGAATTCCATCACCTCCACTACTTTCTCCATAGTGATGCTTTCTAAGGTCCACTTGATTTCACATTCCAGTATGTCTGGCTCTTGGTGAGTGATCACACCATCGTGATTATCTGGGTGAAGATCTTTTTTGTACAGTTCTTCTATGTATTCTTGCCACCTCTTCTTAATATCTTCTGCTTCTCTTAGTTCCATACCATTTCTGTCCTTTATTGAGCCCATCTTTGCATGAAATGTTCCCTTGGTATCTCTAATTTTCTTGAAGAGATCTCTAGTCTTTCCCATTCTGTTGTTTTCCTCTATTCTTTGCATTGATCACCGAGGAAGGCTTTCTTATCTCTTCCAAATATTTAACATGCCCAAATAAAAAATATTAATATTATTTTAAGATAATCAATCTATTACTTTCTTTGAGAACAACAACAAAAAAACATTTAGAATGTTTTAAATCTACATTCTCTATCCTGTCTTACATTGAAATTTTTCCTTGTCATTTAATTATGTATTATGCTGCCCTCCTCCAAATTTAGTATTTTTCTTGTTGTTTTATGTGTAATATATTTAAGATACTCCCAATATTTAAGAATTTGTTATATTTTTATAAAGTATTTTATCTTACTTTTTCACCCTGAATAATAGATTAAGTTCCAAAAGACAATTTTATATTTTTTCAGCCAATGAATCTTATTCATTGTGAATTGTTTGTGTATACACATGTGTGTTTGACCTCATATATTTAAAATCTTTTTATTGTGTACTGGGGTATAGCTGATTGACAATATTGTGATAGTTTTAGGTGAACAGTGAAAGGACTCAGAGATATATATACATGTAACCATTCTCTGCCAAATTTCCCTCTCATTCAGTATGCCACATAAAATTGAGCAGAGTTCTATGTGCTGTGCAGTAGGTCATTGTTGGTTATCCATTTTAAATATAGCAGTGTGTCCATGTCTATCCCAAACTCCCTAACTATCCCTTCCCTCCTCACCACCAGCAACCATAAGTTTGTTCTCTTTCCGTTTTGTAAATCCATTACTATCATTTCTTTTTAGATTCCACATATAAGGGATGTAAATCAGACACAGAAGAAATATTGTATGACCTCAGATTTGTGGAGCTTTTCTGTCAGTAGGTACTATGCCCTGGGTAGACATGGGAAGTTCGCTCAATTTGAATCTGCCTGATCTTTGGTATATCTGAGTTGACTGATATTTTCTAATGCATCTGATGTTTTCATTGTGTGACTTAATCTTCTATATAAGTTCAATAGAAGTCGACGTAACATGCTAGCATTTTCTTCCACCAGAATTGCATTTCTCCTTTCAAAATTAACATAAATGTTTTTAGAAAAATGTAGCAATGAACTATAATAAATCAAACTCAGTTTGTTGTTACAGGTCATTATAAATCCCAATAAAATTGTTATATTTCCTAATGAAAACATTATTGAAAACTATGACTCAATCTTATTGCTTTGCCCATGGAGGCATGAAAAACAATATTAAAAATAAAATTATTTTTCTGCTTTGCTAGTATTTATTTTCAAAATCCAATTACAAAAACTCAAACTATGAAAAAGTAAAAACACATATTAATTTATCAGGAACAGCTTGTCCAACTCTGTAGTGATAAAGTTTTCATTCCTGAAAGAAGAAGTTTTCATTATAAAAAATTATAAGGCTATAGCAATAGAATTTTAATTTAATAAATATTTATCAAGTGCCTAGTTCAACTTCAGTATTATGTTAAGACATTAGGCGGGCAGTCAGACATTGCTCCTGTTCTCAGAAAGTGTTATAAAATAATGATTGTAATGATAGAAGTATGTATAGATTTTCAAGGTTGTACAAAGCATAGGCTTTAATTCTGTTGCAGGATTGAAATATCTATCAGTTCCGTTCAGTCATTCAGTTATGTCTGACACTTTGCGACTCCATGGACTGTAACGTGCCAGGCCCCGCTATATATCACCAACTCCCGGAGTTTACACAAACTCATGTCCATTGAGTTGGTGATGCCATCCAACCACCATCCTCTGTGGTTCCCTTTTCCTTCTGCCTTCAATCTTTCTCAGCATCAGGGTCTTTTTCAATGAGTCCATTAATCACATCAGGTGGCCAAAGTATTGGAGTTTCAGCTTCAACATCAGTCCTTCCAATGAATATTCAGAACTGATTTCCTTTAGGATGGACTGGTTGGATCTCCTTGCCATCCAAGGGACTCTCAAGAGTCTTCTCCAACACCACAGCTAAAAAGCATCAATTCTTTGGCACTCAGCTTTCTTTATAGTCCAACTCTCACATCCATTCATGATTCATGACTATTGGAAAAACCATAGCTTTAACTAGACAGACATTTGTTGGCAAAATAATGTCTCTGCTTTTTAATATGCTGTCTAGGTTGGTTATAACTTTTCTTCCAAGGAGTAAGCATATTTTAATTTCATGGCTGCAGTGATCATCTGCAGTCATTTTGGAGCCCAAAAACGTCAAGTCTGTCACTGTTTCCCCTGTTTCCTCATCTATTTGCCAACTTTTTCACTTTCCTCTTTCACTTTTTTCATCAAGAGGCTCTTGTTCTTCTTCACTTTCTGCCATAGGGGTGGTGTCATCTGCATCCCTAAGCCTATTGATATTTTTCCCGGCAATCTTGATTCCAGCTTGTGCTTCTTCCAGCCCAGCGTTTCTCATGATGTACTCTGCATATAAGTTAAATAAGCAGGGTGACAATATACAGCCTTGACATACTCCTTTTCCTATTTGGAACCAATCTGTTGTTCCTTGTCCAGTTCTAACTGTTGCTTCCTGACCTGCCTATAGGTTTCTCGTGAGACAGGTCAGGTGGTCTAGTATTCCCATTTCTTTCAGAATTTTCCACAGTTTCTTGTGATCCACACAGTCAAGGTCTTTGGCATAGTCAATAAAGCAGAAATAGATGCTTTTCTGAAACTCTCTTGCTTTTTTGATGATCTAACAGATGTTGGCAATTTGATCTCTTGTTCCTCTGCATTTCTATATCCAGCTTGAACATCTGGAAGTCACTGTTCATGTACTACTGTTGAAGTCTGGCTTGAAGAATTTTTAGTGTTACTTTGCTAGCGTGTGAGATGAGTACAACTGTGCAGCAGTTTGAGCGTTCTTTGGCACTGCCTTTCTTTGGGATTGGAATGAAAACTGACGTTTTTTAGTCCTGGACCACTGCTGTGTTTTCCAAATTTGCTGGCATATTGAGTGAAGCACTTTCACAGCATCATCTTTTAGGATTTGAAATAGCTCAACTGGAATTCCATCACCTCCACTAACTTTGTTCTTAGTGATTCTTCCTAAGGCCCACTTGACTTCACATTCCAGGATGTCTGGCTCTAGGTGAGTGATCATACTGTCATGATTATCTGGGTCGTGAAGATCTTTTTTGTACAGTTCTTCTGTGTATTCTTGCCACCTCTTCTTAGTATCTTATGCTTCTGTTAGGTCCATACCTTTCTGTCCTTTATCAAGCCCATCTTTGCATGAAGTGTTTCCTTGGTATCTCTAATTTTCTTGAAGAAATGGCTAGTCTTTCCCATTCTATTGTTTTCCTCCATTTCTTTGCACTGATACCTGAGGAAGGTTTTCTTATCTCTCCTTGCTATTCTTTGAAACTCTGCATTCAAATGGGTATATCTTTCCTTTTCCCTTTTGCTTTTCACTTCTCTTCTTTTCACAACTATTTCTAAGGCCTCCTCAGACAGCCATTTTGCTTTTTTGCATTTCTTTTTCTTGGGGATGGTCTTGACCCCTGTCTCCTATGCAATGTCACGAACCTCCATCCACAGTTCTTCAGGCACTCTGTCTATCAGATCTAATCCTTTGAATCTATTTCTCATTTCCACTGTATAATCATAAAGGATTTGATTTAGGTCATACCTGAATGGTCTAGTGGTTTTCCCCACTTTCTTCGATCTAAGTCTGAGTTTGGCAGTAAGGAAATATCTATAGAGAATCACAAAAAAGCAATTTGCCTCTTAGAAGTGGGTTATAATGTTATTTCCAGGAGAAAAAAAGTAAAAATGCACAGAAACATGTAACATTATGACATAGCAGGTGAAATAAAGTTATGTGATGTTGCTTGATATATGGATGAGTGGGAAGCTCTAAAAGATGGGTTTGGAAAGAGGGTATATGGCCATATTTTGTAAGTGATGATTTGAGGGCATGAAAAGTCATAAGGAGCTTATTTCTCCAGGTTAAATCACAATTTTACAATTGGCCACTTGGCAGTAGACATTGCTACCTAGTCATAAGTTCTTCAAATCAAGGTATTGAGAACAGGAGAAGGAAAGTAATAAGTTATTTTGAGAAGAAATGTTGGCAGTAATTTGGAGCACATTTAACAAAATTTGAAAATATTCTCTGATAGTTAGAGAAATGACTGCAGAGGCTGATCAAATATTTCCCAGGACTGATAACCTTTGACCAAAAGGCATTTCATAGCATGCCTGGGTACCAACTGACAAGGTCAGATTGTGGTAGTCTACATTTTTGGTACTTAATTAAAGATTAAAGAATACTAGTAAAATGATGTCAGCCTATTTTAGAAGAATGTGTTTGCCATCAGAAAAAAATCATGTTTTTAATAATTTTTTTCTTCATTCATTTAATATTTTGGGTACTTACATTCCATGTGTATGGATCACATATATTAATATGGATGGATTTAGTCTTTGCTAGTATTAATGTTGTACTATTTAAAAGTATGGACTCTGTAAATAGGAATCCCAGAGTTTAAATTTTGGCTTTCCTATTTGTTAAGTATATGAATTTGAACAAGTACTTTCATTTTCCTTAATTTCAATTTTTTTCATTTTTTAAATAGGGATACATGTAAAATGTCACTTCCTTGTCCAAGACATAGCAAATGCTGATTGTTCCTGTTTTTGGAATAGTACTATTTTTATCATTAAGGTTTTGTACAGAAAGCACTTTACCAGTTTTACCAATGATCTACTACTAAAAACCATGTATCAGTGGAAACCAATATTTTGTTATTTGTCCACACCATGTATAAAAAGAAAATAACTTTATGAATATTCTCTATTTGCCCATATATCTACCCATTAATCTCTTTTTTAAACTTTCTACATGTATTCCTACAATGACATCTCAAAGGACATTAGAGAATATAAAAGCTACTGTTTATAAATTCTGTTTCAGTCATTTTGGTAATCTTGGGGAGCTACCTTTTTATCAAGTTTTAATGAATTATTCATATTACCTTAATATGGCTAATAAAATTCCTACTCTTGTGGTAAGAGAAATTTCAACTCTTTTTTTTTTTTTTGTTTGTCTTTCCAATATTAGCACTATCTCTAATCTTCAGTTTCTTTTAGGAGACCTATGTCTACTTGGTATGAGTGAACTTAGTTAAAATTAAATAGCATAATATATATAATATATCAAATTAATTAGCACTCATGTAAGCAGTAATATATAGCTATATGCTGAAAGTTAATCCTTGAGTATGTTATTCTTGATTCCTCTTTGATTTTTCATTCATTCAGAAGTATTTCTTGTGTGCCTGTTAGATGCTTGGAATGCTTTTATAATCTAGCATTGAAATAACATGAAATCTATTGGGCAGAATCAGATCATTAGAAAACAGAAGTAAAAGATCTAATATGTTAGAAGAACTTAAGTGTCATTAAGAAAAATAGGACCAGGGGAAAGAGAGTGGGAAGATGTTCTCGGTGGTTTGGCAGGGATGAGAGATGGTGAAGAACAGCTTTGAATAAGGAGATCAGGGAAGAACTCCCTGAGAAAATAACACTTAAGATCTGAAGAATAAGGGAATAAGCCTTATGAATAGCTGAGAGAAGAAGTAACATAAGATGCCTCAGTGTGGTATGCTGTGGATGTTTTCGAAATACAAGGTCAGTGGTTGCAGGTAGAGTAGGACGCAGGATCAAAGGGTCATAGGGATAGATGATGAAAAGCCTTTTAGGGTACTGTAATG
The DNA here is from genome assembly GCF_000754665.1 of Bison bison bison. Classification (NCBI taxonomy): domain Eukaryota; kingdom Metazoa; phylum Chordata; class Mammalia; order Artiodactyla; family Bovidae; genus Bison; species Bison bison. Next base: position 604,260 of record NW_011494699.1, read on the forward strand.
ACTTGTTTCACAACGTTGTTAGGAAACTTTCTCAAAAGGTCCTTATATACCATCTGGGCTGCATGATCATATGACATTTGGACTTATTAAGAGAAGCAGTATGAATATAGTAAACAGTAGAAAATGCAAGTAGTTATTGTGTAGATAAAAATTAGATATAGATTTTTTGATTTCTTTGTTTAGGTGCTAAGTTGTGTCTGACTCTCTTGCAAACAGTGGACTGTAGCCCACCAGGCTCCACTGTCCATGGGATTTCTCAGGCAAGAATACTGAAGTGTGGGCTGCCATTTCCTTCTCCAAGGGGATTTTCCTGACCCAGGAATAAAACCCATGTCTCCTGCATTAGCAGGTGGATTATTTACCACTGAACCACCAAAGTTGTATTTTCTAGCTTACTATGCAATTGCTTGCACAGTGAAGTGAGCCGTGTGTGTGTCATTCTGCAGAAGCTATGTAGCAATGGAAAACACAAAAATACTGTGAGCCATGCCAAATTCTCTTACTGCCAAAGATGAAGGGGATAACAGAGGCAAAATAATAGCAGACATTTTAGAGATCATTAAAAAAGTCATAATTAAATATGCAGACTACACAAACTCCTATTTTCACCTTTCTGCAAACATTTCTTCAACAAATAATTGTTTTGTCTTAGTCTATAAGAGTAAGGATAAGAAAGAAACCCTTGTCAACAACAATCAGATAGAGGGATAAAGTAACACAAGCAAAGGCTGAACCATTGGAGAAATCACTCAAAAAAAAAAAAAAAAAAAAAAAAGAAATGGAGGAAGACATTAGATAAGCATGTTACTTAGTTTCAAAGAAATCACAAGTGATATCCTTTTTCTAAACAGAGTCTAAATGTTCATAAAAGAATTTGTAAGAGAAGGCCCTTAAAGCAAACCATCCATTTGGGAAAAAAGAAAAAGTGTTTTAGAGATGAAATTCATTAAGCAATAAAAATAGAAAAAAGAGAGTGAGAACATGTAAGTGGCATGAGGAGAGGCTTTAATAAATTGTAAATAATGAGATGGAAATAACAGTGATTATAAAATGACTATAAAGAAGATGATGTATATGGAAGACAAACAAAAGTGACATAGCCAACCACAGTGAATGTGAAAAAGAAAACAGAGTAGGGAATATATCCAAAATATAAGAAAATAAAGCTTTTCTGGACAAAAAAAACTAAAAACCAAAATCAAAACAAGGGTGAATTTGTGTGCAGATAGGACATGGAGTAAGCCAGAAAAAGAATAATGCAGAATGATTAACTTAAGCACATATCAGGACAAATTTACTGTACTTTTAGGATGAATAAAATGTTATTACTTGCAGCAGAAAAGTGAGCCATGCAGAAGAAGGAAACCTCAAGAAGACCTCAGGCTTCTCCACACCTATCCAGAAGAGGTCTGCTGAGGTCTGGGGAAGGATGTGTTTCAAGCACTGTTTTCCTAATAGTTTTTCAAGAATAAAGCAAAAAGTATTTTTACATATCCACAAAATCCAGGGAATGAAGTAATCATGATTTCTACCTGGAAAACTACTAGAAATAGTAACAGATCAAATAGACAAATCAAAATAATCAATTAAGTAATAGAGGATTTGTAATAAAATGATTGACAATAATTGCTAGATGTATTGAAATATCCAACTAAAACTGATCAATCATGTCATTCATAGTAGTTTATTAAATGAGTGTATTTTAGACACCAAGAGATCCACCTGGCATCCTGAAAAATTCACCTTCTACTAGGTAGTCTGACTTTACACACACTTAATCACCAGAGTCTCCAGCAGCATTATTTCCATTGGTGGAAATGGGTAGAGGCCACTATTTCTAACAGTAAGGCTGCTAAAGTCATTAAAAAAAGGGGCTACTAGCCTGAGGTGGCTCTAATGCTTTGGTAGCCTATGTAAGCAAACCAAAACATAAGCCAGAGTAAGTTCATATTAATGCATTCGTATCCCAGAAAGTGAAATTTTCTTCCCAGGTGGCTCTTTGGTAAAGAATTTGCCTGCCAGTACAGGACACATAAGAGAGACAGATTTGATCCCTGGGGTGGGAAGATACACTGGATGAGGAAATGGCAACCCACTCCAGTATTCTTGCCCAGGAAATCCCATGGACAGAGGAACTAGGTAGATTACAGTCCATGGGGTCACAAAGAGTTGGACATGACTAAGTATGCACATACACAATACAAACTAGGCTTTCCCAAATGAAGCAACTTCTTAAGCTATCAGTTCACTCACTCAGTCATGTCCAACTCTTTGCGACCTCATGAACCACAGCATGCCAGGCCTCCCTGTCCATCACCAACTTCCGGAGTTTACCCAAACTCATGTCCATCAAGTCAGTGATGCCATCCAACTATCTCATCCTCTATCATCCCCTTCTCCTACTGTCTTTAATCTTTCACAACATCAGGGTCTTTTCAAATGAGTCAACTCTTCACATCAGGTGGCCAAAGTATTGGAGTTTCCACTTCAACATCAGTTCTTCAAATGAACACCCAGGACTGATTTCTTTTAGATGGACTGGTTGGATCTCCTTGCAGTCCAAGGGACTCTCAAGAGTCTTCTCCAACACCGCAGTTCAAAAGAATCAATTCATCTGTGCTCAGCTTTCTTTATATTCCAACTCTCACATCCATACATGACTACTGGAAAAACCATAGCCTTGACTAGATGGACCTTTTTTGAAAAGTAATGTCTCTGCTTTTTAATATGCTGTTTAGGTTGGTCATAACTTTCCTTCCAAGGAGTAAACGTCTTTTAATTTCATGGCTGCAATCACCATCTGCAGTGATTTTGGAGCCCCCCAAAAATAAAGTCAGCCACTGTTTCTGTTTCCCCAACTATTTCCCATGAAGTGAGGGACCGGATGCCACGATCTTAGTTTTCTGAATGTTGAGCTTTAAGCCAAACATTTTCACTCTCCTCTTTCACTTTCATCAAGAGGCTCTCTAATTCTTCTTCACTTTCTGCCATAATGATGGTGTCATCTGCACATCTGAAGTTATTGATACTTCTTCTGACAATCTTGATTCCAGATTGTGCATCATCCAGCTGAGTGTTCCTCATGATGTACTCTGCATATAAGTTAAATAAGCAGGGTGACAATATACAGCCTTGACACATTCCTTTTTCAATTTGGAACCTGTCTGTTGTTCCATGTAGAGTTCTAGCTGCTACTTTCTGACCTGCATACAGGTTTCTCAAGAGGCAGGTCAGGTGGTCTGGTATTCCCATCTCTTTCAGAATTTTCCATAGTTTCTTGTGATCTACACAGTCAAAGGCTTTGGCATAGTCAATAAAGAAGAAATAGATGTTTTTCTGTAACTCTCTTGCTTTTTTGATGATCCAGCAGATGTTGGCAATTTAGTCTCTGGTTCCTCTGCCTTTCCTAAAAACAGCTTGAACATCTGAAAGTTCATGGTTCACGTATTGCTGAAGCCTGGCTTGGAGAATTTTGAGCAATACTTTACTAGCGTGTGAGATGAGTGCAATTGTGCAGCAGTTTGAGCATTCTTTGGCATTGTCTTTCTTCAGGATTGGAATGAAAACTGACCTATTCTAATCCTGTGGCCACTGATGAGTATTACAAATTTGCTGATATATTGAGTTCAACACTTTCACAGAATCATCTTTTAGGATTTGAAATAGCTCAAATGGAATTCCATCACCTCTACTAGCTTTGTTCTTAGTGATACTCTCTAAGACCCATTCGACTTCACATTCCAGGATGTCTGGCTCTAGGGGAGTGATCACACCATCATGATTATCTGGGTCATAATGATCTTGGATAGTTCTTCTGTGTATTCTTGCCACCTCTTCTTAATATCTTCTGTTTCTGTTTGGTCCATACCATTTTTATTTTTTATTGAGCCCATCTTTGCATGAAATGTTCCCTTGGTATCTCTAATTTTCTTGAAGAGATCTCTAGTCTTTCCTATTCTATTGTTTTCCCTCTATTTCTTTGCATTGATCACTGAGGAAGGCTTTCTTATCTCTCCTTTCTATTCTTTGGAACTCTGCATTCAAATGTGTGTATCTTTCCTTTTCTCCTTTTCTTTTTGCTTCTCTTCTTTTCACAGCTATTTGTAAGGCCTCCTCAGATAGCCATTTTCCTTTTTTGCATTTCTTTTCCATGGAGATGGTCTTGATCCCTGTCTCCTGTACAATGTCATGAACTTTCGTCTGTAGTTCATCAGGAACTCTATCAGATCTAGCCCCTTAAATCTATTTCTCACTTCCACTGTATAATCATAAGAGATTTGATTTAGGTCATACCTGAATGGTCTAGTGGTTTTACCCACTTTCTTCAATTTAAGTCTGTATTTGGCAATAAGGAGTTCATGATCTGAGCCACAGTCAGCTCCTGGTCTTGTTTTTTCTGACTGTATAGAGCTTCTCCGTCTTTGTCTGCAAAGAATATAATCATTCTGATTTTGGTATTGACCATCTGGTGATGTCCATGTGTAGAGTCTTCTCTTGTGTTATTGGAAGAGGATGTTTGCTATAGCCAATAATACTTAAGCTATAGCCAATTAAATACTTGCCTTGCATTTTGTCTGCTTTGTAAATGTCTTTCCCCTACCTTCTGTCAATGTAGTGCTCTAGACCACTCCAAGTTTGGCACTGCCCAATTAGAATTTTTTGTCTAAATAAACTCTTGAAAATTTTAATGTGCCTCAGTTTATCTTATAACAGAATTAACTGGGCTTCATCTCAGACAGCTGAATAAAACTCATTATGTTGGTACTATTTTGGGCCCTAGAGTTATAAAACAACACAACTTCATCCTGGTTCCTTCTTTGGCTTTGTTAAGTGGTTTTGCTGACTGTTATGGCCCCTGTAATCTTAATGATGGATGCTTTTAAATGAATCTATAATTTTAATTGAACTCACAATTCTTTTGTGTGACATACCTAAAAAAAAATTAAAATTTTAATTCCCACATGAATGGCTTCTAATAGCTGGTAAGTAATTCAGTTTGGAAAAAATAATGCAAGTTCATGGGCACATGAGACATTCTGGAGGCAAGTAACCAGGTATAAGAACAGAGTAGCCAGAAATGAAGTCATGCTATCTTTACATGAGAATAGGCCCAGTATATTCCCTTGGTGATTTTCATACTGCTGGATTCCTTGTGATGTATGACATCACAACACACTGGCTCTTAGCTTGAGGAACTGACCCTACTTATCACTGGAAGTTAGATTGCATTTTGACTTCTCCCTGCTTGCAATGTCAAAATCACCCTTATGGAAGTGATTCCCATTCAATTTGTAGCTTGGTTTCCTGGATATTGGAGGCACTTCATTACCCATCTTTAGAAGTTTTACTTGGTATGCTAAGTATTGTGAAGCACAGTTAATATCTAATTCAGTCCCAGAGAAGGCACAGATTTTGAGTATAAAAGCAGCCTATTACTCTGCCTGTTAGCTGCAGTCAGAACAAAGGAATACTCCTTAATTCTGTGCTCCAGAGTCATACCAACTCCTAAGTTATAATAGTATTTTTCAATACCAGAATGATCCTATAACAAACATATTCCCTAAACCATCATTAACAACAGCAGTGTTCTCCTTGGTTACTAAGAATTGAAATTAAATAGAAGGCCCCAGGATACTTTAATATTGGACATTTCTATGCTTAGGATCATTAGGATTATTACTACATAAAGCCAGTAAGTTAATGATTGGTGTAATATGAGTATTTTATTTATGGTTCAGTGAAAATAATGAAGGGCCTTAGGACATGTAACCAGTTATGATAATACAATGGATGGAGAAACAAAAAGTTCTTTCAAAACTAAGGAAAATATAATTTCAAACTCTGTTCTTTATACTTATTATTAAAGTCATGAAAGTCCATCTAAATATCTTTGTGAGGATGTAAAAAGAGAAGTCAAGATGGAAAATGTAATAAAACCAAAGGATAGAAATCACAAACCAGGAGAAAAAAAAAATCGCCATACAATACGGTCTGAAGTTTTCCAATAAAATTGGTTTGGAGCAGCTACATAAACCAATTTGGTTCATTGACTTTTTGATGGTGTACATTTTGTCCTTTCAGATCTTATATTGAACATAATATATCACTATATATGGAATGGATATAGTTTTTATTAGAGAGAGAAAGCTGGGTTTCATTAGATCATATCAAGCTGAAAAATTGTGAACTACAGGAAAAAAAAAATGAGTCTCCCTTCCAGACCCTCAAAAAAAAAAAAAATACTCATTTGAAATGTTGAATTGCAGAGTTTTTATCAGAGCACATATTTGATAAATATCTCTATATGAAATTTCATAAAAGTATCACTTTTGTCAGCTATAAATTGATTGATTTTAGATTTTAAATATTGCAGAAAATACAATTACATGGTGTATATCAAGTGTTGGAATGTTTGTTCTTTAGTAAATTTACTTCAGTATTTGAAATTTTAAGGAAAAAAAAAACTCCTTGAAAATCCAAACTCAGTATTAAATATACTTTTGAAACAAGAATTACCTCAAATTTCACATCTGACATAATTAGTCACTTGAGATAATAAAGGACACATGCATTTTCTAACACATCCAGGGTGGCCAGAGGCAACAGTGTGGCTTGGGAACCCTCTGCTCCAGCAACAACTCCAAAAGGGCCTTGGTCCAGGCCCCCAGGTGCAAGTTGACCAGTACCCAGTGGCCATTGAAGATTTAGGTATTCAAGAGGATCAGCAGTGGGACAATCAAGGCTCTGAGCATGTTCTTGGGATATGTAGAACAGCTAGTCAGGGGCTGACAAAATGTGGTCCACTGGAGAAAGGAAAGGCAAACCACTCCAGTATTCTTGCCTAGAGAACCCCATAAACAGTGTGAAAAGGCAAAAAAAATAAAAAATAAAAAATAAAAAAATGACACTGAAAGATGAGCCTTCCAGGTCAGTAGGTGTCCAATATGCTAACTGGAGAAGAGTGGAGAAATAACTCCAGAAAGAATGAAGTGGCTGAGCCAAAGCAGAAGGATGCCCAGTTTTGGATGTGTCTGGCAGTGAAAGTAAAGTCTGATGTTGTAAAGAATAATATTGCATTGGAACCTGGAATGTTAGGTCCATGAATCAAGGTAAATTGGGTGTTGTTAAACAAGAGATAGCAAGAGTGAACATTGAAATTTTAGGAAACAGTGAACTAAAATGGATGGAAATGGGCAAATTTAATTCAGATGACTATTATATCTACTACTGTGGGCAAAAATCCCTTAGAAGGAATTGGAGTGGAAGAAAGAGAGTAGCCCTCCTAGTCAACAAAAGAGGATGAAATGCAGTACTTGTGTGCAATCTCAAAAACAACAGAATGATCTTGATTCATTTTCAAGGCAAACCATTCAACATCACAGTAATTCAAGTCTGCCCCAACCACTAATGCTGAAGAAGCTAAAGTTGAATGATTCTATGAAGACTTACGAAACTTTCTAGAAATAACACCCCCCCCCAAAAAAATATTCCTTTTCATCATAGGGGACTGGAATGCAAAAGTAGGAAGCCAAGAGATACCTAGACTAACAGGCAAGTTTGGCCTTGGAATACAAAATGAAGCATGGCAAAGGCTAACAGAATTTTGCCAAGAGGATGCACTGGTCATAGCAAAAACTCTCTTCCAACAACATAAGAGACAACTCTACACATGGACATCACCAGGTGATCAATACCGAAATCAGATTGATTATATTATTTGTAGCTGAAGATGGAAAAGCTATATACAGTCAGCAAAAAACAAGACCTGGAACTGACTGTGGCTCAGACATCAGCTCCTTATTGTAAAATTCAGGCTCAACTTGAAGCAAGTAGGGAAAACCATTAGGCCATTCAGGTATGACTTAAATCAAATACTTTGATTATACACTGGGGGTGATGAATAGATTCAGGGGATTAGATCTGATAGACGAATTGCCTGAGGAACTATGAACAGAGGTATATAACATTGTATAGGAGATGGTGGCCAAAACTTTCCTCAAGAAAAAGAAAGGCAAGAAGGAAAAGCACTTTTCTGAGGAGGTCTTAGAAACTGCTGAGAAAAAAAGAGAAGCAAAATGCAAAGGAGAAAGGGAAAGATACAACCATGTGAATACAGAGTTCCAAAAAATAGAAAGGAGAGATAAGAAATCTTCTTAAGTGAACAATGCAAAGAAATAGAGGAAAACAATAGAATGCATAAGGGTAGAGATCTATTCAGGGAAATTAGAGATACCAAGGGACAATTTCATGCAAAGATGGGCATTATAATGGATAGGAATGGCAAGAAACTAACAGAAGCAGAAGAAATTAAGAAGGGGTAACAAGAATACACAGAAGAATTATACAAAAAAGTTATTAATGACCCAGATAACCATGATGGTGTGGTCACTCACATAGAGCCAGACATCTTGGAGTGTTAAGTCAAGTGGGCCTTAGGAAGCATCACTACGAACAAAGCTTTTGGAGGTGATGAAATTCCAGGTGAACTATTTCAAATCCGAAGGGATGATGCTGTGAAAGTGGTTCACTCAATAGGACAGCAAATTTGGAAAATGCAGCAGTGGCCACAGAACTGGAAAAGGTCAGTTTTCATTCCAATCCCAAAGAAGGGCAATGCCAAAGAAGGTTCCAACTACTGCAAAATTGCACTCATTTCACATGCTAGTAAATTCATACTTAAAATCCTTCAAGCTAGGCTTCAACATTACATGAACTGAGAACTTCCAAATGTACAAGCTGGATTTAGAAAAGGGAGAGATGAACCAGATGTCCACCTGTCAACATTCACTGGATCATAGACAAAGCAACGGAATTCCAGAAAGCATCTATTTCTGCTTCATTGACTATGGTCAAGCTTTTGACTTTGTGGATCCCACAAACTGGAAAATTCTTAAAAAGATGGGAATACCAGATGACTGTACCTGCCTCCTGCGAAAACCTGTATGCAGGTGAAGAAGCGACAGTTACAACTGGACATGGAACAACAGACTGGTTCCAAATAGGAAAAGGAGTAAATCAAGGCTGTATATTGTCACCCTGCTTATTTAACTTACATGCAAAATACATCATGATAAATGCCTGATTGGATGAAGCACAAGCTGGAATCAAGACAGATGGGAGAAATATTAGTAATCTCAAATATGCAGATGACACCATCCTAATGGTTGAAACTGAAGAGGAACTAAAGAGCCTCTTGATGAGTGTGAAAGAGGAGAGTGAAAAAGAGGAGAGTGTAAAACCTAGCTTAAAACTCAAAATTCAAAAGACTAAGTGAACAACAAAAAAAAGCTACTTTTTTTTTTTTGAGGTCTGGATTGCCGGGAGAAATATCAATAACCTCAGATATGCAGATGACACCACCCTTATGGCAGAAAGGGAAGAGGAACTCAAAAGCCTCTTGATGAAAGTGAAAGTGGAGAGTGAAAAAGTTGGCTTAAAGCTCAACATTCAGAAAACGAATATCATGGCATCCGGTCCCATTACTTCATGGGAAATAGATGGGGAAACAGTGGAAACAGTGTCAGACTTTATTTTTCTGGGCTCCAAAATCACTGCAGATGGTGACTGCAGCCATGAAATTAAAAGACACTTACTCCTTGGAAGCAAAGTTATGTTCAACCTAGATAGCGTATTGAAAAGCAGAGACATTATTTTGCCAACAAAGATCCATCTAGTCAAGGCTATGGTTTTTCCTATGGTCATGTATGGATGTGAGAGTTGGACTGTGAAGAAAGCTAAGTGCTGAAGAATTGATGCTTTTGAGCTGTGGTGTTGGAGAAGACTCCTGAGAGTCCCTTGGACTGCAAGGAGATCCAACCAGTCCATTCTGAAGGAGGTCAGTCCTGGGATTTCTTTGGATGGAATGCTGCTGAAGCTGAAACTCCAGTACTTTGGTCACCTCATGCGAAGAGTTGACTCATTGGAAAAGACTCTGATGCTGGGAGGGGTTGGGGGCAGAAGGAGAAGGGGGCGACAGAGGATGAGATGGCTGGATGGCATCACTGACTCGATGTGAGTCTGAGTGAACTCTGAGAGTTGGTGATGGACAGGGAGGCCTGGCATGCTGTGGTTCATGGGGTCGCAAAGAGTCAGACACGACTGAGCGACTGAACTGAACTGAACTGAACTGAACTGAATGAGTTCACCCCAGAGCTGCCATTGTCAGTGTCTTTGTCCCTATAATGACCACAGCTAATTTCCACTTCTGCAAGATAACCTCCAATACTAACAGGTAGGTCTGATCCAGTCTCTTATCAGGTCACTCTCTTTTTCCCCCAGAGTTCTGGTGCACATGAGACTTTGTGTGCACCCACTAAGTGGATTTTCTGTTTCACCCAGGCCTGTGGAGTTCCTGGGCTTTGTACTGGAAAAACCATCCCCAAAATTAGAGAAAGAAACACTAAATACTGCTATGCCAGTGCTTTCCTGGTGACTCAGATAGCAAAGAATCTGTCTGTAATGAGGGAGGCCCAGGTTCAGTCCCTGGGTAAGGAAGATCCCCAGAAGATGGAAACGGCAACACAGTCCATTACTCTTGCCTAGAGAATCCCATGGGCAGAGAAGCCAGTGGGCTATGGTGCATAGGGTCTCAAAGAGTCGAACATGACTGAGTAACAAACACTTACACTTCTCACCAAAGAGCACATCAAATAAAATAGTGTAAATGGGTAAAGAATTCACACTGTATTGCTAAAGAGGAAATACCAATACGTAGGATATGGGTTTATGAAACACACTACAACAGGAGGGACAGAGATAAGATGGCAGAGTAGAAGGATATGAGCTTAAAATTTCTTATTGAAACACCAAGATGACAACTAATTGCTGAACAACCATTGACAGAGAAATGCTGGAACCTACGAAAAGAGGTACCCTGCATTCAAAGACAAAGAAGAAGACACAAAGAAATGGTGAGAGGGACACAATAACAATAAAAATCAAATTCTATTCCTGCTGGAAGGGTCATCCACAAACTGGAAAATAAATAATTATACCACAGAGCTTCTCCCACTTTAGTGAAATTTCCGAGCACAACATCAGTCTCCCCAGCCTACAAGTCTGGCAGTAGAAGTAGGATCCTAGGGAATCTGGTTTTGAAGACAAAGCAAGGTTTTAACCAGGAATTCCAAGCTGGATAAGACCCAGATCCACCTGCCAATAGACAGGTAGCTCCAGTAGGCACCCAGTTCCACCTGCCAGTCGGCAGGTACCAGTCCCTCCTACTAGGAAGTCCTCACAAGCCTATTAGCATCATCCATAAGGTGGCAGACAGCAGAAGGAACAAGAACTACAATTCTGTAGTCTGTGGAAGAGAAACTGCAATCACAGATAGTTAGGCAAATGAGATGGCAGACATATATGTCCCATATGAAGGAACAAAATAAAACCCTGGAAGAACAACTATGTGAAGTGAGATAGACAACTCACGCAAAAAATAATTCAGAATCATGATAGTAAGGATGATCCAAGATCTCAGGAAAAGAATGGAGGCATAGATCCAGAATATACAAGAAATATTTAACAAAAACCTAGAACAATTAAAGAACAAGTAGATGAACAGTACAGTAACTGAAATGAAATATACACTAAAAGGAATCAATAGAGAAGTGAGGTGGAAAACAGACAAGTGAGCTACAAGTTAGAATGGTGGAAATCAATACTATCACAAAGAAAAAAGAATGAAAATAAATGATAACAGTTTAAGAGACCTGTGGAAAAACATTAGATGAACCAACATTCACATAATGGGGGTCCCCGAAAAAGAAGAGGGAGAGAAAGGACCTGAGAAAATATTGAAAGTGATAATAGCTGAAAACTTGTCTAATATGGAAAAGGAAACTGTCATCAAGTCCAAGAAGCAAATAACATGCAAGGGAATTTCCTTCAGGTTATCAGCTGATTTCTCAGCAGATAATCTGCAGATCAGAAGGGAGAGGCTTGATAAACTGATGAAAAGGAAGAACCCATAGCCAAGAATACTCTACCTAGCAAGACTCTGACTCAGATTTGATGGAAAAATCAAAAGCTTTACAGATAAGCAAAAGTTAAGAGAATTCAGTACCACCAGGCCAGTTTTGCAATGAATTTTAGAGGAAGTTCTCTAAGCAGAAAAGAAAAGACCACTACTAGAAACAAGAAAGGAGAAGGCAATGGCACCCCACTCCAGTACTCTTGCCTGGAAAATCCTATGGACAGAGAAGCCTGGTAGGCTGCAGTCCATGGGGTCGCTAAGAGTTGGACACAACTGAGCGACTTCACTTTCACTTTTCACTTTCATGCATTGGAGAAGGAAATGGCAACCCACTCCAGTGTTCTTGCCTGGAGAATCCCAGGGATGGTGGAGCCTGGTGGGCTGCCGTCTCTGGGGTCACACAGAGTCGGACACGACTGAAGTGACTTAGCAGTAGCAGCAGAAACAAGAAAAGTGTGAATGACGAAGCCTATAGGTAAAAGACAATGTAGTAAAGGTAGGAAATCATATGCACACAAATATTCAAAACCAGAAATTATGAGTACAAATGCAGGATATTGGAAATGCACTTGAAATTGAAAGACTAACAATTTAAAACAATTTTATTTATATACAAGCTACTATATCAAAGTCTTATGATAACCAACACCAAAATATCTACAATAGATACACATACACACAGAAAAAAATAATTCAAACACAACACTAAAGTTAGTAATCAAATGACAAGAGAATAAAAGAGGACTAGAAGAAAAAAGAGCTATAAAACAAATCCAAAACAATTATAAAATGGCAATAACATACATATGGAAAATTACGTTAACATTAACAGATTAAGTGCTCCAACCAAAACACATAGACTAACGGAATATATACAAAAATTAGACACATATATATGTTGTCTACAAGTGACTCACTTCAAATCTAGGGACAAATACAGACTGAAAGTGAGGGGATGGGAAAAGTGATTCCATGCAAATGGAAATCAAAAGAAAACTGGGGTAGCAATACTTGTATCAGACAAAATAGACATTAAAATGAAGACTGTTACAAGAGACAAAGCAAGACACTACAGAATGATGAAGGGCTCAATCCAAATAGAAGATATAACAATTGTTAATATATTATGGACCCAACACAGCAGCACCTCAATATATATGGCAAATACAAACTGCCATAAATAGAGAAATTGACAGTAACACAGTAGTAGAGAGTAACTTTAACGTCCCACTGTCATCTAGAGACAGATCACGCAGACAGAAAATCACTAAGGAAAACACAAGCCTTAAATGATAACATTTAGGGCTTTTCATTCAAAAGCTGAAGAACAAAGATTTTTTTCTCAAATGTGCACATGCACATAGAGCATTCTCCAGGACTAATCACATGCTGGGCCGCTAAGTAAGCCTTGGTAAATTAGAGAAAATTGGAATTACGTCAAGCACTTTTTTAACTGCAACACTATAAGATTAGAAATCAACTACAAGAAAAAGAAATAAAGCGCAAAGACCTGGAAGCTAAAATATAAGCTACTAAAGAACCAATGGATCACTAAAGAAATCAAACAGGAAATCAAAGAATACCTAGAGACAAATGAAAATGAGACCACAATGATCTAAAACCTAGGGGACATGACATCACTATTAAAAGAGGGAATTTTATAGCAATATAACTTACCTCAGGAAACAAAGAAAATCTAAAAAAAAAAAAAAAACGTATAAAGCTACTAGAGAAAGAAAAACAAAATTCACAGTTAGTAGGAGTAAAGAAATCATAATGATTAGAAAAGAAATAAATGAAATAGAAACAATGAAAGCAATGGAAAAGATGACTGAAACTAAAGCTGATTCTTTGAAACAATAAACAAATTGTTATTATTAAAACTTTAGCCAGATTAATGAAGAAAAAATGGAGGGGGCTCAAATCAATACAATTTTTAGAAAAGAGGCTACAACTGACAACACAGAAATACAAAAAATCATAACAGAATACAAGCAATTGTACACCAATAAAATGGACAACCTGGAAGACATGGACAAAATCTTAGAAGAATACAGTCTCCCAAGACTGAACCAGGAAGAAATAGAAAATATGAACTGAAATAGGATATGAAATAGAAAATATGAACCGATCAATCACAAATACTGAAATTGAAACTGTGATTTAAAAACTCCCAACAACCAATGTCCATGACCAGATAGCTTTACAGGTGAATTATATAAAACAGTTAGAGAAGGGTTGACACCTATCTTTTTGAAACACCTATACTGCAAAAAATTGCAGAGGAAGGAACACTCCCAAACTCATTCTTTGAAGCCACCACCATCTCAATACCAAACCAGGCAAAGATAGCACACAAAAAATAAAATTACAGACCAATGTTCTTGATAAGCAGAGACACAAAAAATCCTCAACAAAATACTAGCAAACAAAATCCAGCAATACATTAAATGGATCACACACCATATTCACGTGGGATTTATCCCAGGGATGCAAAGATTTTTCAATATCCATAAGTCAATCAGTGTGATACAGTAATCAACAAATTAAAGGATAAAAACCATATTATCATCTCAATAGATGCATAAAAAGATTTTGAGAATGACAGCTAATTATAATAAAAACTCCCCAGAAAATGGGCATAGAGAGAACCTATCTCAACATAATAAAGACCATATATGACAGACCCACAGCTATCATATTCAGTGGTGAAGAGTTAAAAGCATTTCCTCAAATATGAGAAACAAGACAAGACTGTCCACTCTCACCACTTCTATTCAACATAGTTTTGAAAGTCCTAGACACAGCAGTCAGAGAGGAAAAATAAGTAAAAGGAACCCATTTTGAAAAGGAAGAAGTAAAACTGTCACTGTTTGCAGTGACACTGGTTGCAGATGACATGATATTATAAGAGAAAATCCTAAAATGCTATCAGAAAACTACTAGAGCTTATCAATGAATAGGGTAGATTTGCAGGGTACAAAGTCAATGTACAGAAATGTTTTACTTCTACACAGTAACAATGAAAGATATTTGGCAAAATCTATCACAATATTGTAAAGTAATTATCCTCTCATTAAAATAAATATTTATTTTTAAAAAAGAAGATGTGTTACATATATACAATGGAATATCAAGCAGTCCGGAAAAAGAATGAAATAAAGCCATTTATGGCAGCATCAATGGACCTGGAGATTATCATGAAGTAAGTCAGACAGAGAAAGACAAATATCATATGATAACAGTTATATGCAGAATCTAAAATGAACATATTTACAAAGCAGAAAGACTCACAGAGTTAGAGAACGAACCTATGGTTATCACGGGGGAAGAGTGGGTGAAGGAATAAATTGGGAGTTTGGGATTGACATTTACACACTGCTATATTTAAAATATAGTGAATATTTAAAAGAAAGTGAAGAGGAACTAAAGAGCCTCTTGATGAGGGTGAAAAAGGAGAGTGAAAAAGCTGCCTTAAAACTCAAAATTAAAAAATTAAGATCACAATATCCCATCCCATCATTTCATAGCAAATAGAAGGGGAAAAAATAGAAGCAGTGATAGATTTGCTTTCCTTGGGCTCCAAAATCACTGTGGATGGTGATTGCGGCCAAGAAATTAGAAGATAACTTGCTTCTTGGAAGGAAACATGAGACAATCCTAGACAGTGTATTAAAAAGCAGAGGCATACTTTGCTAAGAATGGTCCAGAGGTGGGCCATCAAAAAAGTTAACAAAGCTAAAGAACTGGTGTTTTTGAACTGCAGTGCTGGTGAAGACTGTTGAGAATCCCTTGGACTGCAAGGATATCAAACCATTCGATCCTGAAAACAATTCAGTCAATCAACCCTGAATATTCATTGGAAACACTTTTGCTGAAGCTCCAATACTTCGGCCACTTAATGCAAAGAGCTGACTCACTGTAAAAGACCCTGATGCAGGGAAAGACTGAAGGCAAAAGAAGAGGGCGGCGGAGATAAGATGGTTGGATGGCATCATTGACTCAATGGACATGAGTTTGAGCAAACCCTGAGAGATAATGGAGGACAGGGAAACCTGGTGTGCCACAGTCCACAGAGTTGCAGAGTTGGACATGACTTAGTGACTGAACAATGCAACAATATTTAAAATAGGTAACCATCCAAGTACTACTATACAGCAAAGGGAACTCTTCTCAATATTGTATAACAATCTAAATGGGGAAAGAATTTGAAAAAGAAAAAAAATAGGTATTTGTATATATAAAACTGAACCACTTTGCCATATACCTGAAAGGAATACAGCATCTTTATACTATTTTACAATGTAAAAAACAAACAAACAAACAAAAATAGTGTCATAACAAAGTACCACAAAATGGGTGGTTTCAGAACAATAGAAAAACAATGTCTCTCAATTCTAGAGGCCTGCAGTCCTCCTGAAGTCTGCCTCTCTCCTGGCTTTTAGAAATTTGACTGCAAACTTTGGTGTTCCTTGGCTTCTGCCTCACCATTTTGATCTTTGCCTTCATCTGCACCTTGAGTTCTCCCTGTGTGCCAGCTTGTATCTAAATCTCTCTTTTTTATAAGGACACCAGTTATACTAGATTAGGGATCCTAATCTACACTACTCTGGTAGGGTCTTATCCTGATTTAAGTGCTTAGCTATGACCATTTCCAGTAAGATCACAAAATGGGGTTTGGGAGGTTAGAATTTCGACATATAAATTGTGGGGAAACACAATTCAACACACGATAATTTTAAAGCACATAAATACACACAATTCAGTTCAGTTCAGTCACACAGTCGTGTCTGACTTCTTGTGACCCCATGGACTACAGCACGCCAGGCTTCCCTGTCCATCACCAACTCCCGGAGTTTACTCAAACTCATGTCCATTGAGTCGGTGATGCCATCCAACCATCTCATCCTCTGTCGTCCCCTTCTCCTCCCACCTTCAATCTTTCCCAGCATCAGGATCTTTTCCAAAGAGTCAGTTCTTCACATCAGGTGGCCAAAATATTGGAGTTTCAGCTTCAAAATCAGTCCTTCAAATGAATATTCAGGATTGATTTCCTTTAGGATGGACTGGTTGAATCTCCTTGCAGTCTAAGGGACTCTCAAGAGTCTTCTCCAACACCACACAGTTCAAATGCATAAATTCTTTGGCATTCAGCTTTCTTAATAGTTCAACTCTCACATCCAAACATGACTACTGGAAAAAAAACATAGCTTTCACTAGACAGACCTTTGTTGGCAAAGTAATGTCTCTGCTTTTTAATATGCTGTCTAGGTTGGTCATAACTTTTCTTCCAAGGGTCAAGTGTCTTTTAATTTCATGGCTGCAGGCACCATCTGCAGTGATTTTGGAGCTCCAAAAAATAAAGTCTGTCATGAAGTGATGGGACCAGATGCCATGATTTTAGTTTTCTGAATGTTGAGTTTTAAGCTAACTTTTTCACTCTCCTCTCACTTTCATCAAGAGGCTCTTTAGTTGTTCTTTGTTTTCTGCCACAAGGGTGGTATCATCTGCATATCTGAGATTATTGATATTTCTCCCAGAAGTCTTGATTCCAGGTTGTGCTTCATCCAGCCCAGCATTTTGCATGATGTACTCTACATATAAGTTAAATAATCAGAGTGACAACACGCAGCCTTGACGTACTCCTTTCCCGATTTGGCACCAGTCTGTTGTTCTACATCCAGTTCTAACTGTTGCTTCTTGACCTGCATACAGATTTCTCAGGAGGTAGGTCAGGTGGTCTGTGATTCTCAACTCTTTAAGAATTTTCCACAGTTTGTTGTGATCCACACAGTCAAAGGCTTTGGCATAGTCAATAAAGCAGAAGTAGATATTTTTCTGGAACTCTTTTGCTTTTTTGATGATCCAACAGATGTTGGCAATTTGATCTTTGGTTCACACAAAAACTTCAAATCTAATTTGAAGAGTAACAATATGATAATTAAAAAAAATAAGTATTTATATTATTAAATGATGATAAATCACTTTCATAAAGTCCTGGTGACTTTATACGTCTGTGATGTCTTCCTAGGTTGGGGCTGAGAAAGGAGGAAACATATTACTGTCTACCAAGTGTCTCCAAATAATGTATTTGGATGAATCAATTAACATGTGTAAATATCCTCAAAGAACATTTTTAAAGCAGCTATATGTTTTATAGAAAGATGTTCTTCAAAACATTTATTTATAAAATATTGGAAATGTAATTAACTTTAGGAACTGATTAAATAAATTGGTTATATGCATAAATAACTAAATGCTAAATAATTTTAGCTAACTTTTATGTAGTACCTACTATGTGCCAAAAATTAAGCATTTTATATATGTTCACATTAGAGAATCCTCACAAGGACCCTCTGAGGCACATGCTATTATATCTGCTTTATTTTTGGTAAAGTTTAAATGTAAAAAATCAAAATAACTTGCCTCCTAATATCATTCAGCTTTGTAAGTAGCAGTGCTGGGCTTAAAAGCAGGGAGTCTGGTCTCACAATCTATTTCAAAAAAGCTTTGCTATATTTTTACAAATTGATATTAAAATATGCATGACTTAAGACTGTTTAAAGGGAACAACATAGAAAATTGTAGACACATTTTTCAATATTTTCACTGAAAAATAAGTCAAGAAGATATGCCAAGATGCTAATAATTGTTGCCTTGGAGTTATGTGATTATCAATGATTTTTCACTGCAACTTTTGCTTTTGTATTCTTTCTAATGTATTCAAAATTTTTAAATAAAAAATAAATATACTTAATAGGTGTGCATACACATTTTTGACATTTATTTACTAGATTGAATTGAACAGTAAGATATTTGGTAATTTGAATGTTCATTTCTTTCTAGGTAAACTTATTTAATTCAAGGTTGAGGTTGTTGAATACACTGACAAAATATAAATAGGTTACATGTTTTATGTAATTGACCAGGGATCACTCTCAGAATTTAGTTTGCATATCTTCCTTGTACAACTATGGAATACTCCATAGTTGTGTAACCTGTTTAACCTGTAACCTGTGTAACCTGTTTTCATATATGGTCCTGTGTCCCTGATAGAGGGGCATATGCCAAAGAAATTTTAGCCTGTTGTCAGGTTTCTGGATACTTAATTTCAGTTACTACCACATAGAATCTTCCCAGGTGGCTGCGGTGGTAAAGAATCTGTCTGCCAGTGCAGAAGATACGGTTCAATCCCTGGATTAAAAAGATCCTCTGGAGGAGGAAATGACAACCCACTCCAGTATTCTTGCCTGAGAAATCCATGGACAGAGGAGTCTGGCAGGCAAAGAGTCCAATACGACTGTGACTGAGTGGGTAGACACATGCACAAGTGCACGCACACACACACAGAATCATATTCACTAAAATATTTGAGAAGGGGTGGATTGGAGATTTGTAGCATAGACTAACAAGCAGTCAGTTAAGCACACTTGGTCCAGCTAGATTAAAAAACAATCGAATAAAAAGTAGAATAATGTGAAATCGAGAAGAGTGAGGAAACAGGACTATCCACTTTTCCCCCAATTTTACATTGTGTTTCCCAGCATAAGTGCATATTACACTTATTGCATATTTTTTTCTGTTCACCTAGAAATGTCTGCTCATCCTTAATTGTGGTGGTGGTTTAGTCACCAAGTAGTGTCCTATTCTTGAGACCCCATAGACTGTAGCCCGCCAGGCTCCTCTGTCCATGGGATTCT
Organism: Bison bison bison; assembly: GCF_000754665.1. NCBI lineage: Eukaryota > Metazoa > Chordata > Mammalia > Artiodactyla > Bovidae > Bison > Bison bison. The sequence continues at coordinate 623,931 of NW_011494699.1, forward strand.
CCAGGCAAGAATACTTGAGTGGGTTGCCAGTTCCTTCTCCAGGGTATCTTCCCAACCCAGGAATCAAATCCTGGTCTCCTGCCTTGCAGGTAGATTCTTTACCGACTGAGCTACAAGGGAAGCCCATTAGGCTTATTGCTTGAGTGTTAAAAGGTGATGGAGGGAGGAATTAGTTAAATTGATTCTTAAACAGTTATCTTTGCTTCTGGTCTTATCATGACAAAGACAAAATATGACACTATCTGGTCCTGATATGAACTACTACATTTCCAGTTGTATGCTTCAACCCAGCATTTTTTTTTTTAATTTACTAATTCATTCAAAATTTCTTGGTAGGAATGTGATAAACTGTAATGTAATAGAGGCTTACATCTCTAAAATAATTTAGGAGGACTTAAGAGAAGTCCCTGGAGAAGGCAATGGCACCCCACTCCAGTGCTCTTGCCTGGAAAATCCCATGGATGGAGGAGCCTGGTGGGCTGCAGTCCATGGGGTCGCTAGGAGTCAGACACGACTTCAATTTCACTTTCACTTTTCACTTTCATGCATTGGAGAAGGAAATGGCAACCCACTCCAGTGTTCTTGCCTGGAGAATCCCAGGGAAGTGGGGAGCCTGGTGGCTGCCGTCTCTGGGGTCACACAGAGTTGGACACGACTGAATCGACTTAGCAGCAACAGCAAGAAAAGTCCCTAAACCTTGAAAACAATTCCAAGCATTGGCCAGTCAGTAACACTTCTGAGAATACAAAATCAGAGTTACCACAAGGGTGGTAATTTGAGTGCCAAGATTTTGCCCAGATAGTGCTTTCTGAATCACTTATGTAAAAAGTGAAAACAAAAACAAAACCTACTAACTAGAACAAAGCTAAACGAGTTTTGCTGATGAGAGGAAGCATGTGAAGGTATTGTTGCCTATACTGTAGAAGACAAAATGTGAAAGAATAGAGCTTTGTCATTGCTTCTAAAGATTGGACCTATAAGATATCCTTCCTGCAAAATGTTCAGGACTAGTCTTAGTGAAAGCTGTGAGTTTGGTTAAGTTTGTCTTTATTCAGCTTGGCTTTTCAATTATGGATCTTCTACCCTTTTGTTGCACAACTTAAAGTCTGAAAAACACACAATGCTAACCATTCACACTACTATGTGGATTTAAGGACATCATTGCTTTGTATTTCTTCTGTGAGATATTTACATTTTATATTAAATTGAGAAGAGAATTTTCTCTTTTAAAGAAAGTTCAGGCACAGGTGAGAAGAGAGGGTGAGATAATAAATTTTGGCTTGAAGCTCTTCCTGGGACTATAATCATCTCAAACAATAATTGTGCCCTCTATCTCACATAAAACTAGCCTTGAGTTGAATGATTCAGACTAGATCACTTTTATCAATATTGTCTATGCTCACATTATTAGATTAATGGGTTGATTGGGTCAGCTTTCATTTTAATATGGAAAATATTAACATAATCTAAGGCATATAATTTTAACTTACTATACCAAAGATGTTAGTAAGGCCAAAGGTATTAAGAAATGATCCTGATTCATATAATATATATGCAGAGTGCCAATCCATTATTTATAATGTGAAACAGCATGGATCAGATAATTTTTTTCTTTACGTATACTCAATTTCCTTCATTTAGAATCAATATTTCCTTCATTCAAATATCAACATTTAGCCACATGTGGCATATATTACATCTATCTGTCACCTGTGATAGCTTATTGTTCACTATGGCTTAGATATGAGATAGAACACAACCAACTTTCCAAGTGTAATGTCACACTTCACATGTCAAAATTTAGGGCCAATTAAACCATGGAAGAAAGAGTAAAAAAGAAAAACTGTGTAAATATGAGTTTAAGAAGTTAACAAAAAATACATGTAAAAAGGAGAATGTGGATTGTGCCAGACTCTGACTGATACCCTATTTCCCTCCTCTCCCAGACTTATTAGCTATTTTACGACAATTTGACTTTGCCCTCAAGTCTCAAACCTAACCATTGAGTTTTTGCTCTCCTTTTCTATTCTAAAAACTCCCCTTGATTATGTGGTAACTACAATTCAGATTGATTTATCCAAGTTTCTGGGGTTCATGTCCATCCTCCGTCTTCACACAGAGTTTCAAAACAGACCTATTACTGTGCTGACAATGCTGAACATTTTTGTTCATCTATTAACATATATTAATGCCTCTTATGTGGCATTAATAGTAATGTGGCATAGATTATTATATATTAGGGATGCAAAGATATAATCACTCAATAGGAGTTGAGTGAAGTAGTTCTGTCTACAATAGAAAGTTTTACCATGTCTAGGTGTATCCCAGATTTGAGGGAGGAAACCCAGAGAACCATGAGGAACATGTAGGGGCACCCAGGTTAGGTTAGTGAGAGATGGGGCAGCATTAGAAGTGAAACATTGTTAAAGAAATGTCTTGAGGAAAGATGATGCTTCAGCTGATCATGTAAGAATTGCTTTCCTGCCGGTGTTATGAGTTGACTTTGTTAAATTAACATTTGTTAAATGAGTCACAGGGTATAACAGTGAGTCAGGGTTCAAGAGAAATATTACTTTCAAATCCTGCAAGAAGTACACAGCATGCCATGAGAACTCACACAGGCAGGTTAAAGCAGGGGAGAAGTAGAGAGAGCAATTGGACCTAGGTACATGCCTTTGTTAGAATCCATGGATGCAGTGCTTTGGAGTTCCCCTAAGGTTGAATTGGTGAATTCCAAGTAATATGAACAGGGTTTTAGAAAACTCTATATCTAAGGAATGTGGAAGGGAGGGAAGACCCTGAGGAGGCAGGGGAGACTACTGATCACACATACAATTGGGGAAGTCATGACGGAACCTACTTTTTGCTTGTGACTGGTGGGCTCTTATCTAGGTCATGTGTTTGCATGAGAAAGCTAGTGTCAGTTTAAAGCCTGCAAAGACCACTTGGCCCAAGAAAATGGAGGTGAAGGCAGCAATACTATAGTTTAGTTAACTCTCAACAGGCAGACTCACTTCTTCTTATCAGTCAGTTGGAAAAGCTATAGCTCTGTTTGGTATTTAAAATCAGCAATAAACTTAAAAAAGTAATGGGAGATTCTCCCATGAGTGGGTAGATGAGAGGAACATTGAACCAGGTACTATGTATCAAGATCTTTTAGTTCAAATTCCAGTCTTTCTTTTGATAAACTTTTCAACCGAGGGCAAATTCACATTTTCATGTTTAAATTTTCATCTAGGTAATGCCAGAGATTTGGTGTTCTCTGAAATCTTATATTTCCTGAGCTACCTTTCAAAGGTCTTCCTGGGAGGCTGATAACATTTCTGGTAGTAGCATTAGGAGGGAAATCTCATTAATAAGCTTTGGGTCTTTGTGCCATATAACTTACTTTCCCTTTAGTCTAACAACAAAAGATAAATATAACATCAACTGGCCAGCCTTTGCACTGTGCTTGACTGATAAGAAACATATTGACCTGGGATCTTTCTCACTATCAACAGAGCTTTCCAGGGGAATATGTTAAAGAGAGTTTTAAAAAAAATATTTATGTGAAAAAATGTGAACCAACTGTGAGGTTCTCTTTACCTGTCATTCATTTTCAGAATCTTGTACCACATAGGTATTACCTTACAATACTAACAGAATTATAGAGACTATAGCAGAAATATTAAAAAAAATCAAAAGCCAAGAGCAGAAATGAAACCATGGAATCTTTGGATTTGATATTGAAAATTACAATTTCATCAGTGTGGTCATAGAAAGAGCTTCAGCTCTAATAGCACAATTTTAGAGGTATTTCAGAACATCAAGTATGAGAGCTGAGCAAACACAGAACAAGGCCACTTCAGACATACACTTTCGAATACTTGGAAGCTTAAGTCAGCTCTAAAGCTATTATGTGCATTACACGATACTGGATGCTTGGGGCTGGTGCACTGGGAAGACCCAGAGGGGAGGGTATGGGGAGGGAGGAGGGAGGAGGGTTCAGGATGGGGAACACAGGTATACCTGTGGTGGATTCATTTCAATATTTGGCAAAACTAATACAATATTGTAAAGTTTAAAAATAAAATAAAATTAAAATTACAAAAAAAAAAATAAATAAAGCTATTATGTGCATTACAAAAGTTTCAGTATCACCGCTGCACTCTTGATGATGATAAGTGTCCCAAGTTGGTTGGCTTAGGATTCCACACCCAGAATACTTATTTTAGGTACTGCTTATTCATGTAACTAATTTGATACCCTAACTTAAGGGTCAGAAGCAAAGGGAAAAAGAGATTTGTCACGGGGTGGGAAATATTATAGAATCAATATTTGTAAGTTGCATTTCTACTGTTCAGTCAATAAACTAGGCCATGATATGAACTTATTATCAGGAAACCAATACTGAATAACTGAAAAAAAAAAACATTTCCAGAACTGAATGCTCTGATGACAGTAAAAATCAATATCTATTCACAACCTAGAAGCTTTAAAGATTGGAAAACTGGATCCAATTATTTACATAAAATGCAAACTAAGAGACTCCTGCCTGAAGAACTGTGAAGGATATGAGATTTTACCGTTTTGGGACACTTAATTTAGTCTGCTATAGTTTTACGCATGTTGGCAGAAGACATGAGAATCCTGGGACAGAGAAGAGAGTTTTGTCATGGCGCAGCCTGAGTTTAACATTTATATCAGTTTTTCTCATTCCCCAAGACTCACAAAGGCAACCCAGGGTAGCTCAGGTGGATGCTGCTCACCTAGTGGATTTGCATCATGGTTGAGTAATCAATCCTGAGTTTACTTAATGCCATTTTTTTTTTTAATTGGGCTGCAAGCAATCTTGTTCAACCTTTACTCACTCAAGAAAGGCACTATGTCTCCCAAGGCTATTTGTAATATAAGCATCCTTGAAAAGATAGTCCAAACCCAGAGCTATCATGCCTCTGTTCATAACACTGAAGAAAGGTAGGAGGAGAACTGTCTCTCTGGAGACCTGTCTCCTAAAGTGCTCGTGCTTTGGAAAATTTTAGTGCAGCAGGCATGCCGTTGGTTAGTTTATTAAGCTGTGGGCTTATTTCAAAGTGTTGAAAACTTATTCTCCAATTTTCCTTATTATCTTTTTTTTTCCTATTGTTTTGGTCTTTCCATGTTTCATAGAATTGTCTTGCACATGGGGCCATTATTCTGCTGAAAATCATTTTTGTGATTATATTCTCAGTTATTTTGGGTTATTTGGTTGTGAACTCAGTAACATTTCTAATTGCTGTAAGACTGCTACTTCTGTATATCTTGCTATTACTCTGAATATCTTAATAGTTCTAGTTTTGTAATTGAGAGCTGCTAATGCTTATATAAGTTAGCATGTGTGTCTACCTTTCTATATTAATTTTAGAAAAATAATGCAAATCAAAATGAAATATGCATCCAATTTTTCTAGAAAATTTTGTCATCCTTTTTTTTATTTAAACAATATGGCAAGAGCAGGATGAATCATTAGAGATGTCCATTTTAATACCACCCTAGTGTGCAATGGATAAGAAAATACCTGAGCCTCAAAACATTTGTATCCAGCAAATGTCACAGCAGAGTCACAGTTACACTGACTGCTTCTGTTTCAATAGCAAGATGAATGACTTGAGACAACAATATTATTTTTATAACTTCCTCAAAAGCATATCGGTACAAGCTATCTCTCTTAGAAGACAATACCTAAGTGTTTGCACATGATATGAACAGTAATTTGTTAACAGATACATTTAATGATTTTTATTTATCCATATGATGTCAGTTATTTATTTCTTACACTGGGTAGATTACAAGTGGCTTGTACATCAGGGTTTCAGAACCAATCTGAAGTTAAGGACAATGACAAAACCTTTAGTCACATCTGAACATCCTGTGCAAGTCCTCTACTATAATATTCATCTCACTCTCACTCTAGTGAGGTCAAATCATAATTAAAATGATCAAACTACTGTTTCCATGCAAAGTATGTAGATATATTGATTAGGGATTACTAATTAAGATACTTGCAGGACTCAGACACTCAGATGAATCAATGAAATGGGTCAGCAGAAAAGGAAGTTCACATAGAATTCAGTGTCAGAGTGATAATAAAGAATAGTGGAGATATGGAAAGTGCACTCTTTGTCTAATGAAGAGCATTTGTCACCCAGATTCAATTATGAGAATGTGGCATGTTAACAGTTTTCCAATATTTAAGATAATTCAAATTTTTATACAAAATTACATTTGTTTTAGGTTGGCTTGTGAGCTGCCAGTTTGGGGTCCTTGTTTTTGATAGGAAATAGTACTTGGAAATAGGTGCTATGAAATCCTTTCATTTACTAATGAGCTATGAAATTAACTGTCTTGGTCTAAAGAGAGTTCAGGCTATTTCTGAGAATGTAGAATGCATCATACCTCCAGGGCTGGCTTATCATGCACAGCTTTGATCTTGCAAAGAACGCCTAAATTATTAGTCTTTCTCATGTGTGTTTTTTGGAATCAAAGTTCTTCAATTGACAGTGGAAATAAATGGCAAGACTATTTAAAAGCAAAAATTAATTAGTTTGTTGAACTAATATCCTCAGTGTCATTGAACAAAGTGAGGTCCCCAAAACGTAAAACAAGTACCTTCTTGCATAGATCCCTTCAAATTTGCGCTTGGGAATGGTTGCAAAGGAAATCCACACATGGTTTTGAACAAATTCAATTGATTTACTGACCTCTGAAAAGAGCCCACTTTCAGTTTACATGTTAAAATACAGAATCCAACCAATGATAAAGATTACATAGCCCATTCCCCTAATAGGGATAACTAAGTTTAGGTGTTAGTCAAACTTTACTTTAGATGCAAAGTTTTTTTCTTTTTCTTTTATTTTTGTATTAAACAGGTAAACTACCTTCTAAATTTTTTCTTAACTATTATATAATGTTTTGGAAGTGCTTGTAAAAATTTCCACAATCAACCTGAATCTTAATAACGGGGAAATTAATCCTTCCAGGTATTAATGTGTAAAAAAAAGCTCTCTGGGGTTTGAGGAGGTGTTTGTTATAGCACTGAATTATTAAATAGTAATTATAGAATATAGTGAGCAAGATGAATATTGCAATCACTGCTACTTACAGAATATTCTAATGTGAAATGTTCTGATAGTCTGCCTGTGGTTGGCTCTCAGCCAATAGGAACTCATAGAAAAAGGGGAGAAAGCAAGCATATTAAAAGAAATAACTTAAAAAAAAACAATTGTATTTATCTTCATATTGCTAAATCTGGAATCACTAATATGCTGAAATGTTCAGAAGGAAATGCATGAAATTAAGATTTGAGGGATGTCACCTCAATGTCTTCAACCATTGTATTTCTTCTCTACATTAGAGGTGTGCTTATTTGACTATCTTAGGGGGTCTAACATAATTCTAACTATGTTATTCCAACAGGATGGTATTTTTCGGGCATGAGTTAGCTAGCACTGAGAAGGCTATAAATATCCTAATGATACAATATGATATGATTAAATGGAGATAGATCTAGAATACTAAGTCACTTGCAGGAAGTCTAATCTCTCCACTCTACTTGGAAAAATCAGAAAATTTCACTTCTCTGAAAACTTGCACTCCCAGTACTCCTTTTATAATTCTCTATATTCATATTTAATTTCTCTTAGTTTTCTTTTAAACATAATTAAGTTTTCTATAATCTTAAAAAACAAACAAAAACACCTTTGACTCCCTCACTCTGAAACCTCAAGTATCTCTTTTTACCCTCACAGTCAAACTGCTTAAAATAATTGTTTATATTTTCTACCTGTATGACCTTTTGTTCACTATTCAGACTGCTTCATTATGGTTTAAATGCCCATCAGTTTACATACATAGCTCTACTATATTCCAAACAACTTTCTTGTTTATGGGTCTTAATCATATCTCTTCTTCAAAAAGCAAGCATAAAATCTGTACTCAAGGTTTTTAGGAAAATATTTTCAAACAATTCTCTTTCCATGGAGGAACCAATGGATGTTGTTACATGTTATCTGCTTAGAGGGGTTATCTTACTTGACCTCTCTGCTACATAATGTACATTCTTCTATTTGTACTAAGACTTAGTAGCTACTGTATTACATAGCATAGCTCTAAGCTTTTGCCTAGTGGATTCATAGTTATTTTTGTCATCTCATCTTCGGCACTATTTCTCAAAAATGTCTTCTGTGAAAATCTAGTTGTCTATTTTGATATATAATGTTATAATATCATTTCTTCTCATTAATAATACTCATTTCATTTTAAAGTTTTACATTTATATAGAACAATAATTTGACATTTTATTAAAGCAGAAAATATGCCTTTTTTCCACTCTTCTCCAGACCTTCAGCTTAATATCTGAGTCCTGATAGGGATCCAAAATACACATTATATTAATGGATGCACAATGACAAAATAATTGAATGTGAAGGAGGGAAATAGAAATACTGAAATGGAAATGCAGTGATAAGACACATTCTATGATATAAAATAAATAGTACATATTGCTATATTTGAAATAGAAAGCCAACAAGGACCTATTGTAAAAAATAAAAATAAAACAAATGGTATGGGCTTGTACTGAGATGGGCTTAGATTCTCATCCTTTAGCTGGGTAATTTGAGCATGTTTCTTAGCATTACAACTGTCATTAGTGCTGGATCTAATTAGGTAAGTAAAAACATAAAATTGATTAAAACAGTGACATAACAATTGATAAAGACACTTTGCTGTGCTGATATTTATCTGGGCACTACTGACAGTTGAACGTTTGCCAGGAGGATAGCCTGGGATGCTGTTAAAACTCATTATGCAAGAATAGGCAGATGTAAGCATTCATTATATTTTGAGTCCTTCTTTGATTCACAGGAAGGACTCTGAGGATTCAAAAGCTGTTATCCCATGATTACAGTTTAATGCAATTAAAGGATACAGGTTAAAATCACAAAGGGAAAAGGTATATGATGTAGCATCTGGTAGAAACCAAGTGCAAGCTTCCAGTTGTTCCTTCCCAGTTTGGTTGCACAAGCCTGCTTAATTTTTCCAATAAGAAGGTGTGACAATATGCACTAAGCACTATCAGTACAAGATGCTCACCTAAGGCTTTGTGTCCAGATTTTATTGGGGGTCAGTCAGGTAGGCTAACTGGACTCCAGATCCCCACAGCAGAACTGGATGTACAGAATAAATCATGTTGCTATCATAAACAATCTGGTCAAAGTGGTCTAACGCAGCCCCATGCCTCAGGCTTGCAAAGACTCTTATCAGGCAGAACATTTCAAAACCTGTTCCTCAGCAACAAGAAGCTGGCAAATAGTCCTGAAAATAGGGCTTGTGGAAATGTACAGGATTTGACCAACATAAGCCTGCTGAATTAACCCTTTCTTGTTCAATATCTAAACTCAGCAATACCAAAAAGAAAGGGATTTTCAATTCTAGTGTCTCTTTCTCAACAGCCTAGAACACATCCTCAGAGTATTTTAAGTTCCCTACCTAAAAATAATTCCAGCCAACAGAAATGGGATATCATGATTGGCTCTAATTTTAAATTAATGAACTCCTTATTGCCAAATGCAGACTTAAAGTGAAGAAAGTGGGGAAAATCACTAGATAATTCAGGTATGACCTAAAACAAATCCCTTATGATAATACAGTGGAAGTGAGAAATAGATTTAAGGGACTGGATCTGATAGACAGAGTGCCTGATGAACTATGGAATGAGGTTCGTGACATGGTACAGGAAACAGGGATCAAGACCATCCCCAAGAAAAAGAAATGCAAAAAAGCAAGGGGCCGTCTGAGGAGGCCTTAAAACAGCTATGAAAAGAAAAGAAGTGAAAAGCAAAGGAGAAAAGGAAAGATATACCCAATTGAATGCAGAGTTTCAAATAGTAGCAAGGAGAAATAAGAAAATCTTCCTCAGTGATCAATGCAAAGAAATAGAGGAAAACAATAGAATAGGAAAGACTAGAGATCTCTTCAAGAAAATTAGAGATACCAAGGGAACATTCCATGCAAAGATGGGCTCAATAAATGAAAAGAAATGATATGTACCTTACAGAAGCATAAGATATTAAGAAGAGGTGGCAAGAATACACAGAGAACTATACAAAAAGATCTTCATAATCTAGATAATCTAGATGGTGTGATCACTCACTTAGAGCCAGACATCCTGGAATGTGAAGTTAAGTGGACCTTAGGAAGTATCACTAGGAACAAAGCTAGTGGAGGTGATGGAATTCCAGTTGAGCTATTTCAAATCCTAGAAGATGATGCTGTAAAAGTGTGGCATTCAATATGTCAGCAAATTTGGAAAACTCAGTAGTGGCCACAGGACTGGAAAAGGTCCGTTTTCATTCCAATCCCAAAGAAAGGCAATGCCAAAGCATGCACAAACTACTGCACAATTGCACTCATCTCACATACTAATAAAGTAATGCTTAAAATTCTCCAAGTCAGGTTTCAGCAATACGTCAATTGTGAACTTCCAGATGTTCAAGCTGGTTTTAGAAAAGGCAGAGGAACCACAGATCAAATTGCCAACATCTGCTGGATCATCGAAAAAGCAAGAGTTCCAGAAAAATATCTATTTCTGCTTTATTGACTATGCCAAAGCCTTTGATTGTGTGGATCACGAGAAACTGTGGAAAATTCTGAAAGAGATGGGAATACCAGACCACCTGACCTGCCTCTTGAGAAACCTGTATGCAGGTCAGGAAGCAACAGTTAGAACTGGACATGAAATAACAAACTGGTTCCAAATAGGAAAAGGAATACGTCAAGGCTGTATATTGTCACCTTACTTATTTAACTTATATGCAGAGTACATATGAGAAATGCTGGGCTGGATGAAGCACAAGCTGGAATCAAGATTTCCAGGATAAATATCAATAACCTCAGATATGCAGATGACACCACCCTTATGGCAGAAAGTGAAGAAGAACTGAAGAGCCTCTTGATGAAAGTGAAAGAGGAGAGTGCCAAAGTTGGCTTAAAGCTCAACATTCTGAAAACTAAGATCATGGCATTTGGTCCCATCACTTCATGGCAAATAGATGGGGAAACAGTGGAAACAGTGGCTGACCTTATT
>NW_011494699.1:635134-637936 GCF_000754665.1 Bison bison bison
GAGCCTCTCAGTCCATGGAATTTTCCAGGCAAGAGTACTGGAGTGGGTTGCCATTTCCTTCTCCAGGGGATCTTCCCAACCCAGGGATTGAACCCAGGTCTTGAGTACTGCAGGCAGATGCTTTACCATCTGAGCCACCAGGGAAGCACTACAGGAATTGAACTGGGCTCTTATTACCAACTGAGCTATCAGGTAATCCACAACATGTATGTATAAGCCCATCAATGTGTACATATATGTATATATTGAGGCTTCCCTCGTAGCTCAGTTGGTAAAGAATCTGCCTGCAATGCAGGGGACCTGGGTATGTACATCTTTTTCTATATACCGATTTAAGTAATGCTCTGTGTTAGAAGATAACAGAAATAATCTGAAATCCTATAATAGGTTGCTTTTATTTAAATATTCTTGTCAAACTTTGAGATCCTTTGCATTACCATCTTTTTTTTTTCCTGAATAAACTAACTTCTCATTTTTATATCCTTATCTCTAAGCTTCTTTTCATTTCCCTAGGAAATTATTGTTAAAAACTCATGAAATATTAATGGCCCTCTGGATCTAGCTTCACTCATTCCCAGTAGCTTATGTTCCTTTATCCAAGCTTTTAGAGAAAATTGATGTACATCAAAATTATCTCCTATCCTGAATACCTTTTATTTATCTTTTAATGCTTCCTGCTACTACCCTTTGTCCTGGTGACTAATGCTCTCATCATCCAATCTAAAAAATGAATTAATATATATATTTTTTATCTTAAAATGTCTTTATTCCTTGCTCACAATTATTTAACATTTTGCCTGGATATACAGTTCTAGTTTGAAAATCAGTATCTCTCAGAACTTTGAAATTATGAAATTATGAATTTTTTAAAAATGTGCTTGCAGTGTTTACAGAAAGCTCCCAGGTGATTGTGGTATATGGCTAGGTCTTTGTATTTTTCCATCTTGTTATATTTCTAATCTAACTTTATAGATATTTGAAAATTTTAAGTTTGAATTAAAAAATGATGAGAGTTTGACTCAAAGTAATAGTTAACTCTTTTTAAACTCTAAATGAACAGTTTAAAAGGGTTATCCTCAAATGCAATAGTTAAATACAAACTACACAAAATTCTTCATATATTCCTTGCCAAGCTGGCTATCTATTGTTTTCTTGCCTTCCCCTTTAGAAAGATCTCAACTATAACCTTTAAAAACATGAGGAAGTTAGAAAATAAAAAAAAAAAAATCTTGTTGAGAAGATAGTATATGTAATTACAAATCAGAGTATGACTGAAGAATTTAAGGATTTTCATAATTGACCTCAACGTGCTTATCTAACTGATGTGACTGAACTTTGTCCCTTTTATTCCTCTCACCTCCACATTGCACATAGACCTAAATTACTAATTCCTCAGTGGTCTCAGGAGTTTTTTCAGTCTTTTATCTCTTTTCAATTGCTACTTCCTCTGACTGGCCTGTCCCTATCTATATTATCTTTTTTGCTTGATGCTGCTGCTGCTGCTAAGTCGCTTCAGTCATGTCCGACTCTGTGCGACCCCATGGACTGCAGCCTACCAGGGTCCCCCATCCATGGGATTTTCCAGGCAAGAGTACTGGAGTGGGTTGCCATTGCCTTCTCCAATCTTGTTTGCTTAGATAGCTCCTATTCTCCTTTTATTTGTTAGCTGATCCATAACATTTTGCCAGGGACCTTTTGATTTCCCTAGACAGAATTGCTTATAGTCCTTCTTCTGAGGTTACACATGATCAAGTGTGAATCTCCACAAACTTGTTTCACATTATATACACATTTGTAGGGCTTCCCTTATAGCTCAGTTGGTAAAGAATCTGCCTGCAGAAGACCCCGGGTTCATTCCTGGTTCCAGAAGATCCACTGGAGAAGGGATAGGCTACCTACTCCAGTATTCTTGGGCTTCCCTTGTGGCTTAGCTGGGAAAGAATCTTCCAGCAATGTGGGAGACCTGGGTTCGATCCCTAGGTTTGGAAGATCCCCTGAAGAAGGGAAAGACTACGCACTTCAGTATTCTGGCCTGGAGAATTCTATGAACTGTACAGTCCATGGGGTAGGGTAGCAAAGAGTCAGACACTGCTGAGTAATTTTCTTCAACCCTTCAATACTTAATGAAATATCAGGCTCATAGTAGATGATCAGTAAATCTGTGGACTGAGAGAATTTTAAAGAAATTCTATGAAGATAAAATACCAAGAGCTGTTATAATTTAGATAAGATAGTGATTCATATGTGAGTGGGGAGGAGAGAAGTCCTGTGACTTAGAGATGTCTTCACAAGAAGTAATCTGCTATAGCGGTCCTTATAAATAGAATTCTGAAGCATTTGAAGAACTATAGGAAGAATATTATAAATAGGAATTAATAGAATAATTTATTTCATTAATTATATATTTTTTCTTTTAGCAACAGAAACTCATAAGGACAGCTTAAATAAGATAAATCTGTTAGGAAGGTATATACATATATGTTCCTCACAGAACCAAGGCAGGGCTTACAAATGTCCTACCTGAGGGAAGCAGACTCTTCTGAGGCTTACTCTTTCTCTTGATTACCAATTTTCTCTGTTATTCTAGTCCACTCCTGTTTGGGTAGGTACAGGTTATAAGAAGAACATGATTTTAAGTCAGTCATCTCCAAAAGCATCACCTTCAGTTCAGTTCAGTCACTCAGTCGTGTCCGACCCTTTGCGACCCCATGAATTGCAGCACGCCAGGCCACCCTGTCCATCACCAACTCTCAGAGTTCACTCAGACTCACGTCCATCGAGTCAGTGATGCCATCCAGCCAT
>NW_011494699.1:638036-638804 GCF_000754665.1 Bison bison bison
TCTGCATATAAGTTAAATAAACAGGGTGACAATATACAGCCTTGACGTACTCCTTTTCCTATTTGGAACCAGTCTGTTGTTCCATGTCCAGTTCTAACTGTTGCTTCCTGACCTGCATACAAATTCTCAAGGTACAGGTCAGGTGGTCTGGTATTCCCATCTCTTGAAGAATTTTCCAAAGTTTATTGTGATCCACACAGTCAAAGGCTTTGGCATAGTCAATAAAGCAGAAATAGATGTTTTTCTGGAACTCTCTTGCTTTTTCCATGATCCAGCGGATGTTGGCAATTTGATCTCTGGTTCCTCTGCCTTTTCTAAAACGAACTTGAACCTCAGCAAGTTCATGGTTCACATATTGCTGAAGCCTGGCTTGGAGAATTTTGAGCATTACTTTACTAGCGTGTGAGATGAGTGCAATTGTGCAGTAGTTTGAGCATTCTTTGGCATTGCCTTTCTTTGGGATTGGAATGAAAACTGAATTTTTCCAGTCCTGTGGCCACTACTGAGTTTTCCAAATTTGTTGGCATATTAAGTGTGGCACTTTCACAGCATCATCTTTCAGGATTTGAAATAGCTCCACTGGAATTCCATCACCTCCACTAGCTTTGTTCATAGTGATGCTTTCTAAGGCCCACTTGACTTCACATTCCAGGATGTCTGGCTCTAGGTCAATGACCACACCATTGTGATTATCTGGGTCATGAAGATCTTTTTTGTACAGTTCTTCTGTGTATTCTTGCCACCTCTTCTTGATATCTTCTGCTTATT
>NW_011494699.1:638904-640065 GCF_000754665.1 Bison bison bison
CACTACTTATTGAAAAGGCTGTCTTTTCTCCATTACATATTCTTGGGTCCTTTCTTTCACAATTTTTTGAAGTACATGTCATTATATATTAATATACTTGAAGTTAGCTGCATCTTATTGTTATCTTCTTCCAAGTAAAAAGTAGCAAGCTAGTATCCTGAATTAAACCTGCAAAAATAATGACCAATTTCCACCATTATATGTCCAAAAGTTCATAGGCTGAGTAAAATATTTTTCAACAATAATTTTTAATTTATTGTGTTAATCAAATAAGAAAAAAAGTTCAGCTTTTGCTTTTAATTTTTTTGTTTTATATACAATTTTACGAACTGATAAACAACCATATAAGGCTCAGTGGTAAAGAATCTGCCTGACAATGAAAGAGACACAGGTTATATCATGGGGTTGGGAAGATCTCCTGGAGGAGGAAATGACAACCCACTTCGATATTCTTGCCTGGAAAGTCCCATGGACAGAGGAACCTGGCTGGCTACTGTCTATAAGGTTGCAAAGAATCAGAGATGACTCAAGTGACTAAACAACAGCAAACCATGAGACATTAATATAGGATAATTTGGTAATTGCTTTTTCCCTACTTGTGACATTTTTTTTCTATATGAGTAGAAGTTTAACAGTATAAACATCCTGGCCATACTCAGCTCCACTAATTATTTCTATTTAGGAAGGAAGTGTTTACCTGATTTATTGATTTCCCTGGGATGAGGAACTGAACAAACTGCTATGGCTCTTTCTCTGGGAAACAAGTCTGCCCTTCATGGAGCATATACTGTCGACTGTTTTTAGTCAAGCAATGTTCCTCCCTGGTGGGGATACCTACAGTGGTCCACGGCCACTGGTGACCAAGTCTGTCAGCATCAATAAGCCCACTAGACCAGAGATTTCCAATATCCACCTAATCACTAATCATTAACAAAGGTGATTGCTTTTATCTGTCCTATTTCTTATCTTTTAATTTCTTGAAAATTCTCATAGGCAAGAATCTTCCTATTAATGAAATACCACCAAACCCTGACAGACAAGATAGGAATTTCTCTGAAAGACAATCAGGTGCTATTACTAAAAATAATATTGCTTCTACATGTTGTTTCCATTTTTTGAAGAATGTTCTCCTATTATACAAACTACAAATATTTATATTTA
>NW_011494699.1:640165-641184 GCF_000754665.1 Bison bison bison
ATTGTGATTATCTGGGTCATGAAGATCTTTTTTGTACAGTTCTTCTGTGTATTCTTGCCACCTCTTCTTGATATCTTCTGCTTATTGGAGTGGGTTAAATAGGAAGCCTCAGAGAGTCCACAGGTACTCAAGAGCACTTTGATCAATAAATGAGATCCCATATTCTCTATACTTGTCCTCAGAATTAACCCTTTATCTGGCTGAGGCCTGTTTTCATTCCCCTTCACCCCCACCTCCTTTAAAATATGCACATTTTTTCTCTCTAACACTTATCTTGTATATGGCCACCTATTATGGATTTACTGTGTTTGGTTCCTCCTCTAAACCTTTCTTAACCTATTTCTAATGGTATATTCAGGAAGTTTCTTTGAGCCTATCAACTGAGCCTCACTAGCCAGAATGTCAACCTGGTCAACACTGCATTAAGGTCAAGAAAGGCTACCAGAAACCTCTTCTTTATCAGCCTCTGTTATTAGCCTAAGATTTATGTCATGGTATTTTGTCTAAGAATTCCTTTTATTCTCAGAGCTATTTTACAATCCATCATTTTATGCAGTAGCTACTAGCTACAGGTTTTCTTTTTTCAGTTTAAAAATTAATGAAAACAGTATAAAATTAGAGCTTCAGTCCTTCAGTTATGTTGGCCATATTTCAAATACTCAATATCCAGAAAACTCTGTTGGTACCATTGCCTTCAAGAATAGAATTAATGGGCCTAGTCACCCTTTCAGTCTCCAAAGAACCCTATATGGAGTTCTTAAAAGAAATTTTATTTTTACCAATCATATTTTTAAGGTGAATTTTCCATATTCTTCACAGAGATGTGCCTGGGCACTAAATAATCTGTACTGTAAAATTAATATGAAATTATTATTATATCACCATAATCCTATGGACAGAGAAGACTGGCAGGCCACAGCACACGTGATTGTGAAAGAGTTGAACATGGTTTGGCAACTAAACAACAACCATATAAGGCTCAGTGGTAAAGAATCTGCCTGACAATGAAAGAGACACAG
>NW_011494699.1:641284-643902 GCF_000754665.1 Bison bison bison
TTTATCAGTTCGTAAAATTGTATATAAAACAAAAAAATTAAAAGCAAAAGCTGAACTTTTTTTCTTATTTGATTAACACAATAAATTAAAAATTATTGTTGAAAAATATTTTACTCAGCCTATGAACTTTTGGACATATAATGGTGGAAATTGGTCATTATTTTTGCAGGTTTAATTCAGGATACTAGCTTGCTACTTTTTACTTGGAAGAAGATAACAATAAGATGCAGCTAACTTCAAGTATATTAATATATAATGACATGTACTTCAAAAAATTGTGAAAGAAAGGACCCAAGAATATGTAATGGAGAAAAGACAGCCTTTTCAATAAGTAGTGTTGGGAAAACTGGACAGATACATGTAAAACAATGTTAGAACATTTCCTCATACCATATACATAAATAAACAGAAAATGGATTAAAGACCTAAATGGAAAAACTGAGATCATAAACTCCTAGAAGAAAACATGAGCAGAACACTCTGACATGAATTGTAGCAATTTTTTCTTGGATTTGTCTCCATTTTGCATTTATTGGGGACAAACATTTGTCCCCAATAAATGCAAAAATAATAAATGCGAAAGTAAGTGGGACCTAAACGTAAAACTTGGCATAGCAAAGGAAAGTGCAAGTTATTAGTCACTCAATAATGTATGACTCTTTGCAACCCCATGGACTGTATGTAGTTCACCAGGCTCCTCTGTCCATGGGATTATCCAGGTGAGAATACTGGAGTTGGTTGCCATTCCCTTCTCCAGGGAATCTTCCCCACCCAGGGACTGAACCTGGGTCTCCTGCATTGGAGGCAGATTCTTTACCACCTGAGCCATCAGAAAACCCTATAAAACCATTGACAAAGACAACCTACAGAACACTAGAAAATATTTGCAAATGATATGACTGACAAGGAGTTAATATCCAAAATACATAAAAAGCTCATAAAAAAAAATATCAAAAAGGAAAACCACACTCAAAAAATGGGCAGAAGACCTGAATAGATGTATTTCCATAGAAGACATACAGATGGCAAATGGGGACATGAAAAAATGCTCGACACCGCTAATCAAAATATGCAAATTACCAATGGCATTTTTCACAGAAAGAGAACAAAAAATTGCACAATTCATACGGAAACACAAAAAAACCCAAATTGCCAAAGCAATCTTGAGAAAGAAGAATGGAGCTGGAGGAATCAGCTCCTTCCTGACTTCAGATTATACTACAGAGCTACAGTCATCAAGACAGTATGGTACTGGCACAAAAACAGAAATATATACCAATGGAACAAGATAGAAAGCCCAGAGATAAACCCATACACCTATGGGTATCTTATTTTTGATAAAGGAGGCAAGAATATACAATGGGGCCAAGACAGCCTCTTCAATAAGCGGTGCTGGGAAAACTGGACAGCTACATGTAAAATAATGAAATTAGAATACTTCCTAGCACTATACACAAATATAAACTCGAATTAAAGACCTAAATTTAAGACCAGAAACTATAAAACTCTTAGAAGAAAACATAGACCACTCTGTGACATGAATCATAGCAAGATACTCTATGATCTCCCTTCTAGAGTAATGGAAATAAAAACAAAAATAAACAAGTGGGGCCTAATTAAACTTAAAAGTTTTTGCATAGCAAAAGACTATAAATAAGGTAAAAAGACAACCCTTAGAATGGGAGAAAACAATAGCAAATGAAACTGACAAAGGATTAATTTACAAAATTTACAAGCAACCCATACAACTCAATACTAGACAAACAAACAACCCAATCAAAAAGTGGGAAAAAGACATAAACAGACATTTCTCTAAAGATAAACAGATGGCTAACAAACATGTGAAAAGATGCTCAACATCATTCATTATTAGAGAAATGCAAATCAAAACTACAATGAGATATCACCTCACACCAATCAGAATGGCCATCATCAAAAAGTCTACAAACAATAAATGCTGGAGAAGGTGTGGAGAAAAGGGAACACTCTTGCACTGTTGGTGGGAATGTACACTGATACAGCCACTATGGAAGGCAGAATGTAGAGTCCTCAAAAAACTAGGAATAAAACCACCATATGACCCAGAAATCCCACTCCTAGGCATATACCCTGAGGAAGCCAAAATTAAAAAAGACACATGTACCCCAATGTTCACTGAAGTACTATTTACAATAACTAGAACATAGAAGCAACCTAGATGCCCATTGGCAGATGAATGGATAAAGAAGCTGTGGTACATATATATAATGTAATAGTACTCAGCCATAAAAAGGAGCACATTTGAGTCCATTATAAGGAGGTAGATGAACCTAGAGCCTATTATACAGAGTGAAGTAAGTCAGAAACAGAAAAACAAATATTGTATACTAATGCATATGTATGAAATCTAGAAATACGTTACTGATGAAATTATTTGCAGCATAGCAATGAAGATAGACATAGACAACAGGCTTATGAACATGGCAGCGGTGGGAGGAAAGTGAGGGTGGGACGTATGGAGAGAGTAACAAGGAAACATACATTCAGTTCAGTTCAGTTCAGTTCATTCGCTCAGTCGTGTCCGACTCTTTGCGACCCCATGAATTGCAGCACACCAGGCCTCCCTGTCCATCACCATC
>NW_011494699.1:644002-644874 GCF_000754665.1 Bison bison bison
ATTGCTGATTAAAGATGACATAACCTTTGGCCATGTCAAAGTCAAATCCAAAATATAAACTTATTATTCAAGCCAAATACCAGCAACTTACTCATTTAAGTATACTTGTAAGCAGAATTAACTTTCCTCTTTTCGGTTTTACTTGTCCAATTTGCATTTAGGCCCTTTTTATTTCATTTCATACTTGGAGTATGGCGATATTCTTTTTTTAACTTGACCTTATATTTTTGCTTCCCTTGTAGTTGTAGTTCAGCTGTTAATGAATCCACCTGAAATGCAGGAGACCTGGGTTCGATCCCTGGGTTGGGTTCTCTGCAGAAGGAAATGGCAACCCACTCCAGTATTCTGGCCTGGAGAATCCACGGACTGTATAGTCCATGGGGTCGCAAAGAGTTGGACATGACTGAGCTACTTTCACTTATATTTTTTGCAAAAGAAATCTATTTCCAATACAAACTAAAGCAAATGGCATGAAAATATTGTGTAATTATGTTCATTTTATGTGCAAAGGGTGAAATATTAGACAAGTCTATAATTTATCAGTTCGTAAAATTGTATATAAAACAAAAAAATTAAAAGCAAAAGCTGAACTTTTTTTCTTATTTGATTAACACAATAAATTAAAAATTATTGTTGAAAAATATTTTACTCAGCCTATGAACTTTTGGACATATAATGGTGGAAATTGGTCATTATTTTTGCAGGTTTAATTCAGGATACTAGCTTGCTACTTTTTACTTGGAAGAAGATAACAATAAGATGCAGCTAACTTCAAGTATATTAATATATAATGACATGTACTTCAAAAAATTGTGAAAGAAAGGACCCAAGAATATGTAATGGAGAAAAGACAGCCTTTTCAATAAGTAGTG
>NW_011494699.1:644974-645645 GCF_000754665.1 Bison bison bison
TCCAATGAGTCAATTCTTTGCATGAGGTGGCCAAAGTACTGGAGTTTCAGCTTTAGCATCATTCCTTCCAAAGAACACCCAGGGCTGATCTCTTTTAGAATGGACTGGTTGGATCTCTTTGCAGTCCAAGGGACTCTCAAGAGTCTTCTCCAACACCACAGTTCAAAAGCATCAATTCTTCGGCACTCAGCTTTCTTCACAGTCCAACTCTCACATCCATACATGACCACTGGAAAAACCATAGCCTTGACTAGACGGACCTTTGTAAAATAGATAGCCAATAGGAATTTGCCGTATGACTGAGGGAACTCAAACCAGGGCACTGTAACAACCTAGAGGGATGGGATGGGGAGGGAGGTGAGAGGGAGGTTTGAGAGGGAGGGGACCTATGCATACCTATAACTGATTCATGTTGATGTTTGGCAAAAACCAACACAGTACTGTAAAGCAATTGTCTTTTGATTAAAAATTAATTTTTAAAATGCAAATCAAAACCACCATGAGATGTCACCACACACTTGTCAGATGGCTATCCTCAAAAAGTCTACAAATAAGTTTTGGCCACAGCAATCAGAGCAGAAAAAGAAATAAAAGGAATCCAAATTGGAAAAGAAGAAGTAAAACTCTCACTATTTGCAGATGACATGATCCTCTACATAGAAAACCCTAAA
>NW_011494699.1:647146-694166 GCF_000754665.1 Bison bison bison
AAAAAAAAATTAAAAAAAAAAAAAAAGAAACTCAAAAAAAAAAAAAGTCTACAAATAACAAATATTGGAAAGAATGTGGAGAAAAGTGCATAGTACTTTGTAGATTGCTGGTGGGAATGTAAATTGGTGCCACCACTTTGGACAACCATTATGGAAGTTTCTTTAAAAACTAAAAATAGAACTATCATATGATCCAGCAATTCCACTCCTGGGTATATAACTGGAAAAAAATGAAGTCACTAATTAAAAAAGATACATGCATCCAAATATTCATAGCAGCACTTTATCAAGATATGGGAGTAGTCCAAGTGCTCATCAACAGATGAGCAGATAAAGATGTGGTTATGTATTTTATATATGTATATACACACATATACATATAAATATATATGTATTATATATAATACATATACATACACATAATGCAATATTACTCAGCCATAAAAAGAATGAAGTTATATCATTTGCACCAACATGGATGGACCTAAAGAATAATATGCTTAGTGAAATGAACCAAAGAAAGATACTTATATGTGGTATTTAACAAAAAGTGTAAGTGAATATATATGCAAAACAGAAACAGACTCACAGGTAGAGAAATCTAGTAACTACCAGAGTGGAGAAGGAAAGGAGTAGGGGCTGGATATAAGATTAAGAAATATAAGGTACTATATATAATATAACAAGAATATATTGTATAGCACAGGGAATTATTGCCATTATTTTGTAATAAATTTCAGTGGTGTATAATCTGTAAAAACATTGAATCACTACACTGTACAACTCAAATTAATATTGTATGTCAACTGTACTTCAATTTAAAAAGTCAGCACCTTGTTGAACATTTAACCATTTATTGTCTTACACTGCCTGCTACTGTACTCTAAGAAATCTTATTACTGTGGTAGACCATATATTAGAATGTTTTATAATTACTTAAGCATCTGTTTCCCAGTATTCACCAAGTCTTAGTAGGGAACATAGTAATACTGTAAGATGAATAGCCTACTTGGAGAAATAATATGGTATATGAAGCAGCTAGAAAACAATACCATCCAGAGTCCGGTTTGAGATGATATAGTATTTAGAGACGAGAACATCAAACAGACATATCAACTGGATGAGACTTGAAGGAAATGGACATAAAGGAAAGGCAGCATCTGGCGTATCCAAGGAGCAGCATAAACAATAGCATCAACATTCGAACATCCATGGTTATCCACAGAGATACTAGCCTCACAGAAGGGTTCTGGCAGAGCACCTTTAAGTGAGACTGAGTGTGAACTGAAAGATAAGGAATATTAAAGAGGGACAACCTAAGTAAAAGTGAGGTTTGGAAAATATCCACCTGGAAGCAGTTTGAAAATAGCAAGGGTTTGGTGGCAGCAAATATCACTAGAAGTTTGAATGCAAAGCTATCAAATGATATTAAAAAATGTAAAAGAAGAAACACACATGAGAAACTATAAGAAACATATTAGGTAAATAATTGCACATAGGAAGTAAAAATATCTTCCTAATACTATAGTTAATTCTGAGCTCTGCTATATTACATGAGTAATTATATCCTTTTTACTTGATCTTTCAATTCAAAATCAGTTGCATCTTATGTAAGGAACACAGAATACAGACATGAAAGCATTATTTTTTCCTTTTAACTTATTTCTCCATACCCAGACTCTTTATATCAAAACCAGAAATGTTAAAAATAGAAATATTTCTTACAAAATATATATTTACCAAGTTTAAGGTTTTTATTATCTGTTTCCTGAAAAATTAATTCCTAAATTAGTCCAAACATGATTTGTTCAAATTTTTTATTAATTTCCTATGTAATAAAAAAAATCATGTGATACCTTTAATTCTGTAATAATTTGCCAGTGAAATCAGTACTCATAGGCAACATTCAATCCAGTAGGGAAAAATTTGGTACATAAAAAAACAAACCCAGGTGCTACAAAGCCTGAGGCAAAGCAAGGAAAAGACTGTCTAATTTTATCAAATAGAACTCTTTACTTAAATGCTATAAACTATTCCTTCACAACATTCAGACTCAGATGCCACAACTGATGGCCAGAAAAGAGTTAAAGAAACAGGACAATGTGTCTGACAGGTAATTGATTTACTTCAGCAGCAGAAAACTATCACTGATTTCAGTAAAGTTTCAATTAGCTTTTCATCCATTGAAATTTTAAAAAATAATTTTCAATATAGTTTTGAAAAAATATAACTCAGACCAAGAAAGAGAAATAGGTCAAAATGATCCTTTAAGAAGAATTTTGCTTTATTTTGACATACACATCTGGAAGCATATATCACCCTGTGGAAGAATCCTGTTTCTGATTTAGGAGACCAGCTTTCATGATTTGAAAAGCCTCAATCCCTACAGCAATAATTCTAATGAAACTAGAAGGAAAAAAAATTACATACACTTCTGTTGGAGGGTTATGATTATTGCCATAACCAAAACTAGCTACCCTGGAGCAGCAATAAATGTAAGCACTAAGCCATGTGTTCAGGGTTTGAAAGAAATCAACAAGTAACTAATGATAGCCTTGCACAGACATGTGATTGTTATTTTTTTTCTGTAAGTAGATAATACTGTTTATGTATTAAAATGGAGAACTTCAAGAGGAGATAAATCTGTGAATGCACTGAAAATGCAGGCCATGAGACATTTATAGATTGATATATTTAGTGTCAAGCATTAAGGGTATAAGTTGGTAATTAAAAGAAAAATTTGTATTCAGCTTGGTTTCTCTATGGCTCCACAATTTATTGCATGAATTAAGGCAAGTAATATTACCTAGGCTTCATTTTTTTTCATCTGTCAATAGGGATAAAATATAGTTTATTATGAGGATTGAATATGAATATTTCTAAGCTTCCTAGAGCAGGACTTCTTGGCACTTGCTGGTGACAGCAGTTCTAATTATATAATAACTATTATTATTTATTTAGGAATATGTCTGACACAGCCAGGCATGGCGTTGTCAACTGGAGCAGCAAAAGATATACTGAAGAAAGTTCAGATGTGAAATTACATCTGCTCATTGAAGTAGGAAAAGAACTGAGGTGATGGACTCAGGACAAATGGGAATAAATTCCAGTCTTGCAGTTAGAACTCGTCCTGTGGTGGGCAAAGTCGCAGGTAAGTGGGGACTTGCTAACTCTACAACACTCACTAAGAGTGGAGGATCCAAATAGACAAGAAGAGGTAAACTAAGCGGGGATCCAAGTTTGGCAGTAGTTTCAAGGCTGATCTTACACTGGGGTTTAAACCTGAAGTTATGAGAAAACTTTAAATTTCCTGAAGTATTATATTTCATATCCTCATAGCAAAGCACTATTTTGTAGAACTATGTATCACCTCTCAACCTCTCAGTATAACAAGTTCAGTGGATTTGTTTTCTCTTCTTTTGAGCATATGATGAAGCAATTCATTGGAATTTGAGGACCATATTACAACAGATATAGAAAATTAAAATCCAACTCAGAGTGGTTAAGAGAATAAGAGACACATGGGAATTGAAACTTAGGAAGGAAAAAATTCTTCTTGCCCCTCTGTTACATCTAAGTCTTATGTACATACTTAAATTGATAACTTTTGAATTCTCTCTCTCTCTCTCTCTCTTTCTCTCTCTCTCTCTCTCTAGATATATATATATATATACATACATATATATGTAGGTATATGTGATTATAAGTCTTTCATACTTTCATACTCTGAAACTTGCAAAGAAAATTAAGGAATTAGGATATGAATCTTACTAAAGACACTCCAGTTTCTTGTTTGCATGGTTGGAACAGTAGTGCCTCAGGCACTCATGTCCATAACCGGCTTAAACTGTTTCCTCTTTTAAACTGCCTAGTTCAATTTGAATTTCCCTCTTTCCTTTCATATCACTACCCTGGATATTCTCAAATCTACTTAAATTTAACATTCTACTTCCTTCCACAAATACATCAGAGCCACTAAACACAGATGGAGGAAAACATATCACCACATCCAATGCGTCAGCTGTGGACAGGCGCGCTCAGCTCAGCGCTGCTCCCCTTTCAGGAGAACCTGCTGCAGTGAACACACTGACCCAGAGCCTCCGCCTGCAACACCTGCAGATTCTCTCCTGGGTTCACAGCAAATCTGGGCTTCTCTGAGGCTTCTTTGAGCCAATCATTGGGTATGGCAGGACTACTATTGCTGGGCTATTTCTTCCCAATGTGGACTTTCCCATCGTTAGCCTCTGCTGGGGGACCTCACATTGGCCTGACCAAGACATTCTCACATCTGCACTGCAGTCAGAAGCTCTCTTACCCAGTTCCTGTCTATCCTGCCATTTTACAGGTGTCAGACCTGCATCACAGTCTGAAGACTCCCCTCACCTATGCTTAACCTGTCCCTGTATTCTCTGCAGACATTTTTCCCAATAAATATCATGCATGTTTAATTCCAACTTGGCATCTGCTTCTTGAAGGACCTGAACTGACTCACTAACTCTAAATTCCTGGCCATGTCTCTCAGAATCTGTCTTTAATTTCAATCCTTTTGTGTTTCCCTAGTCAATTCAGATACCCTATGTTCCTTTCTCCTCAAAGTAACAAAACCTCTTCCACCATCCTGCTCCCGGGGAATTCCTTATTTTCAGATATTCACTAGTAAATATTTCACTGACAAAATAGTAGCATTCAGAAACACCCAATACCACATCCAGCATCTTACCTACTGTGATTCTCATGTAGTCTATTTTCTCTCCTCCTGCTGCTGTGCATTTATTCCTGCCCAAGATGAATGCCTCCAACTATGTATTGGATTCCAGTCTGTTTCACTTATTTGTGATACTGTTTGCTTTACTTTCTGATTTATAAGATTTTTATCTCTCTTAAATAGTTTGTCATAATCAAACATGCTGTATTAGTACCTATTAAAAATCCTCCTGACCCTCCAAACCTTCTGAAGCTACCATCTATATAGTTCAACTTTATAGTCCACCTATTTTCTTGAATCCACACTAATTTATCATTAGTATTATGTATTGGGTTGGGCAAAAAGTTCATTCACATTTTCCCATAAGATCTTACAGAAAATCCAGTATATTATTTTCCCTTTTGGACAACTCAATGTATTATTTGTTCTTGCAAATATCAGGATCATCTACCTTAAATCTTTCAGTTAATTCTCACACTTCACCTCATGCAAACAATCAGCAACATTTGATAATGCTGATCACTTCTTCTTGAAAAACTTTCTTCACACTGATTCTAGACATCATTTTTTCTTAGTTTTCTTACTTCACTTACTGCTTCTTTCAGCCTCCAGGCTAAACAGGCAGTTCTCATCTTCCACTCTTGTACCAATTAAAATGCCCTATCCCTTTGCCCCTGTAACTTCTTATAACTACATGTCTTCCATTACTATAGCTCTAAAAGTCATCTTTAGGACTTCCCTGGTGGTCCTGTGGTTAAAAATATGCCTGCCAATGCAGAGGACACAGGTTCCATTCCTGGTCTGGGAAGGTTCCACATGCCACAGGGCAACTAGGCCACATGTCGCAACTACTGAAGCCCGCACACTCTAGGGCCTGCACACTGTAACCACTACTGAAGCCTGTACTCAGCAACAAAAGAAGCCACCGCAGTGAGAAGCCTGCACCCTGCAACTAGAGAGTAGCCCCTGCTCACGGCAAATAGAAAAAGCCTGTATGCAGTAATGAAGACCCTCAACAGCCGAAAATAAGTAAATAAATAATACATAAATAAAAAATGTGTAAAAGTCACCTTTAATTTGATGACTCCCAAGTTTTGGGAATCTCTGAGTTCTCACCTCTGCCCATCTTCAGAACTCCTATACCCCACTGCTTATGCAGCATCTCCAGTTGGTCATCAAATATGTATCCCAAACATAACGCATCCAAATATAAATTCTTGATCACCCCCAAGCATGCTTTTCATTTCCTCATTTCCATCAATATCAGCAACTTTCTTCCAGTTACTTCAACCAAAAACCTTAAAGGACCTTGAAAATGTTATCCACAAATATTCTTTGTTCTATTATTTTCCTATTGACTCTGAAGTCAAAATAAACCCAGCTCAAATATTCTTACCACTTCCACTTACTGTTACCATTATGATCCATAACACCATCAACACCATCTTTTTCTATGTATTATTGAAATGTACTGCAAATACTCTTTTATATTATCTCCTAATATTTCATCCTCATCTTTAAATGTTATTTACTTTTTTTAAATGTGCAAAACATCACTTTTTTCCAAAAAATCTCCAAGATTCTTATCATTGAGGAAAATTTAAGTTAACAGGTCCTACAGATACCTACAAAAGGGTTTCCATTTTTCTCTGATGTCTCTGATGTCACCTACTAGATAACTCACTACCTTAGTTATTCTATATCAGGATGTCGAACTCTTTGTCTTTCTCCCATCAGTTTTTGTCTCTGGAACATGGACTGGAGGGAATTTCCTATAGATATCTGTATAATTTACTCCTGTACTTCTTTCACTTCTATGTTCAAATATCTAGAGAAGCTGTCCCTGAAAATAACATACAAATTAACTCAAATCCAACTCTGTCACTCTGTCTTCCCCTTAGATTAGAAAATCTCTATACTCCAGTACACATATCCTAACCACACAAAAGTGTAAGTTCCTTTATGGAAGGTATTTTGTAGGATTCTCTACTATATATTTTGAATATTGTTGATGGCACATATAGCAGTGGATATTTATTAAAGGGGTAAATGCATAAAGTAAACAATGGGACAAGCACAGAGAAGAAGCAGGGTGAACTAGTCATTAGAACTGGAGTAGAAATTAGAAAGATAACCTGGTTAATAAGAACTGATTAATAATTCTAACCCGGTTATTCTAATTAAGGTACAGAGATAGTTACAACTTGGTCGTTATTGTTAGCATTTAAGATTTTTACAACTAGGCTACTAGAAACAAAGTTAAATGTGCAGAAAAGGGTTAACATAACTGCGCAAGACCGCTATCCCTAGAAGGCCTGCTTATAAGGTTAACCCTCTGCCCTTGGTGTCTGGGAACTAGGATATCAAGGATATTCCTACCATCTCCAAATGACAAAGGTCATGTATCATGTCTGCAGTGTTTGTGCAAGCAATGTGCTTTAAACTAGTCTGCTTTTCTGGGAATCTGGAAATTGGTATGTGCTATGCAGGGAGTGCCCAATGAAAACCTAGGACAGAGTCGCTAGTCAGCTTTCCTTAGCAAAAAGACAGCACACATGCCACCGCGTTTTCATTGTTAGGGAAGAGTATGCTCCATGTGACACCTAATGAGAGGGAGGGCATAAGACGTCTGCAGACAGACTCCTCCACACTCTACTTATATCTCTTTCCCTTAAGTTGTTTACCCTAACTACATCTGCGTGATAAATCTTTAGGAGTAAAACTATATTTTAAGTCCCACGAATCATTCTAGGGACTTTTAATTTGGGGATGGTATTGTGGACACAATCACTATTAACAAACACCTGCAAAACACAATAATAAAATTCATCCACAGTAACAAACTCTGAGATTGAGTGCAAAATCTATGCCACTCCACCTGCCAATGATCAACACAGATTTGACCCCTGGTACAAGAAGATTCCACATGATTCTGGGCAGCTAAGCCCACATGCCGCAATGCTGAAACCTGTACATCCTAGAGCCCCTTCAGATTTTAAGCCACCAACTGTTAGACATTCAGGTCTCAACTCTCTAGAAAATTTAAAAATTAGTTCTCACAAATGAAATAAGATCTGTGTTCAGTACAACACAGGAAAACCAAAACCCAACATGGTATAATGTAACTTTGAATCTAGACGTGACCAAGAGACCTATTCTTCACATTTCTGAGACTACTAAAAACCTAGTATCATCTAATGTGCACAAGAGTACTGAGAATACTAAAAACCTAGTATCATCTAATGTGCACAAGAGTACTGAGAAGAACCACACAAATACCTTAAACCAAAAGAGGAAGATCAATAAATGAAACTTTGCATAAATGTTTTCTTAAATTTGAATCAATTATTTTATGTTCTGTTCTTTAATTTTATTGACAACTTTAGAGAAGAATATATATACATTCCTATAAACTGTTCACATGCAAAAATATAGTTATCTATTCTAGAGAAATTATATAGCAGTCAACTGCTAAAAGTTATAAATGAAAAAGCCATCCAACTTGATATCTCATCAGCAGAGTTAATATAAAAGTATAGTAAGTACTTTTAAATTTTGTTGGAAAAAATGAAGATCTTTATCCAAAGCAGAGCTTGTTCTCTCAGTCACTGCTGACTCCACAATTCCTTGAACAGCATCTGTCAAGAGTCACTCAATAAGTCACTCAATATTGAATTAATGAACATCTAGCTCACAAATAAGGGTCACATGGTTAAACTGATTTTACTTTATTCTTATTCATCCAATTCCTGAAAATAACATAAAAAAAATAATGAATGTTAGGCATAACACATTCATTATATATGGCTATTACATTTTTACAGTGTCACTCTGCTTCTAGCTTTTTGACTCAGCTGAGTAAATACAGAACACTTCTGTCTATTACTCATAACAGCTTACAAACAAACAAACAAACAAACATTTCCCTGAGTGCACTAGACTATTACTCTATCAGAAGTCAAGAGTGCATTAGTATCTTTTATATAAACTGAACTTCCAAGTAGTTTGACACTGATCAAGTTAAATGTGATAATGGCAAGAGTGATGAAATGATAGTAGAAATGATGTAATACAATAGAATTAGAAATTCTGGCGTGCTAAAATTAATTGTCCAAGGGAGTACTGTGCTCACATTACAAAATGTTCTGAAGATAAAATTTCCAAAATTTAAATGAACAAGTAATAAAATCAGCTTTCCAATTGAGAGACTGTGTTAAAATAGCTATTTTTATAATTTCTGGGTTTTTTATACATGAGAACATCCATTTTATGTGTCATGCTACTAATAAAAAATAAAATGCAACTTAAAGGCTACAGTTAAAAATGGTATGCCAAAGGCATCACATTTATAAAATAACATCACATATACAATTTGGTCTTAGAAAAATTGTGTTCTGCCATTTTAAAAACCTAAATTTTCAAAGTGAAAGTGAAAGTTACTCAGTTGTGTCCAACTCTTTGCAACACCATAGATTACACAGTCCATGGAATTCTCTAGGCCCAAATACTGGAGTGGGTAGCCTTTCCAGGAGTGATGTCCCTTCTTCTCCAGGGGTGATGCCAATACACTTGTTAACGAAAATAATGA
This sequence comes from Bison bison bison, assembly GCF_000754665.1. Lineage (NCBI taxonomy): Eukaryota > Metazoa > Chordata > Mammalia > Artiodactyla > Bovidae > Bison > Bison bison. The sequence goes on from NW_011494699.1 coordinate 656,440, forward strand.
CCTCAACAGCTCAAAACAATTGTAACTTTTTCGTTATATGGAACAGGGATCAGTTTTAACAGTTTCCAGCTGAACAAAAACTTCTCCAGAAAGAGTAGCTTCCAATTAAGATGTAGAAAGTATTGCTTCCATTCAAGCAGGAAAAAGCCAAATAATCCACAAAATTATAATTTGCTCTTACCTAATACAATAACTGAAGTCACAGAGGAAACAAGTAGGCTGAAATCTGAGGAAAGATAGGCACCTTCAGGGAAATACAAGTGATGACGTATCTGGGGCAGAACATAGTACGAAACTTGGGCTGACATATAAGCCAGTAAAAAGATTTCAGCTAAAAATTTTAGCAAATTCTTAAAGACCAAATGTAGGATATCCTCAGAACATAGAACTCTCAAGGGCCCAAAACACCAGGGATTTTACATTCAATCTCAGAGTTTTCATGGATGTCACAAGGCAACAAGAACAATTTTGAGCAGACTGAGACACTAAAAAAGGCCCTCTTTGTGCTTCAACTGTGAATTAGAAAAGCAACTGCCACTGCAGGAAAGCACAATATTCTGTCTGGAAACTTCCCTCCTACAGGGAAGAAATTTTTTGAGCTGTAATTAGGGAAAGAGGAGGGGGTGAGTAAACAGTTGCAATTAGGGCAAAAAACAATACAAACAAAAAAATTCTACCCTTGGGATGAAAGTTGACTCTCCAGACCTGGTTATTAGAGGTACCTACAGCCTAGCAAGAGGGACTAGAGTAAGATCGTGGGGATATTCCCACTTCCAGAACCAGGAACACTAAGCCTATCTAAACCTGAGACTGAACCAGAACAAGAGAATACCCTCCCATGCCCCCACCAGACTATTCTGTGGTGACTATCCAGCTGTCTGTACCTAGGGTGAGAGATATGCAAAGGCATCTATTATTATGTGGAAGAACACAGTAAGTTCAGTTCAGTCTCTCAGTCGTGTCTGACTCTTTGTGACCCCTTGGATTGCAGCATGCCAGGCTTCCCTGTCCACCACCAACATCCGGAGCTTACTCAAACTCATATCCATCGAGTCAGTGTTGCCATCCAACCATCTCATCCTCTGTCATCCCCTTTTCCTCCTGCCTTCAATCTTTCTAATTATCAGGGTCTTTTCCAGTGAATGAGTTCTTCGAATCAGGAGGCCAAAGTATTGGAGTTTCAGCTTCAGCATCAGTCCTTGCAATGAATATTCAGGACTGATTTCCTTTAGGATGGAATGGTTGGATCTCCTTGCAGTGCAAGGGACTTTCAAGAGTCTTCTCCAACACTATAGTTCAAAAGCATCAATTCTTCAGCGCTCAATTTTCTTTATAGTCTAACTCTCACATCCATACTGGAGAAGGCACTGGCAGCCCACTCCAGTACTCTTGCCTGGAAAATCCCATGGATGGAGGAGCCTGGTAAGCTGCAGTCCATGGGGTTGCTAGGTGTCAGACAGGACTGAGCAACTTCACTTTAACTTTTCACTTTCATGCATTAGAAAAGGAAATGGCAACCCAGTCCAGTATTCTTGCCTGGAGAATCCCAGGGATGGGGGAGTCTGGTGGGCTACTGTCTATGGGGTCACATAGAGTCAGACATGACTGAAGCAACTTAGCAACAGCAGCAGCACATCCATGCATGACTACTGGAAACACATAGGGAAAGTCTAAAGGTAATAGGAGAACAGGAGCACTGTAAAAAATCCTCTGACAATCCAACTTGCACCCTATGCTGAAAAAAACTAAAGCAAAATAAGCATTAGGGGTAACTACAGCTACAACAAAACCCACACTCAATTTTTATGCAAGCCTAAAGACCTACGACCAGCATCTTTCAAGTTCTGAAAGAAAAACAATCCAAGAACTTTGCAACATGAAAATAGTTTCCAAAGAGGAAAGTTAAATAATGACTTTCATAGACAAACAAAAACAGAGAATTCAGTACCATTTTTTAGGACACATATCAAAGGACATCCTTCAGGTAAAATAAACATGATACAAAACTTGTCTGCATCTCAGGTAACCTGTAAAGTGGGGAAAAGCAAGGCTGAAATAACAGACTATCTGTTGCTTTTAACATCACAGAATCCCCACATATTTGGGTCTTACCTCCAGGAGGTAGATGAGGCTCTCACAGTGAAGAACAGAAGAAAATCCACTTGTGCTTCTGGCAAGAGAAGAGGAAAAGGAGCTATTTTGAAATATGCCAGATCACACTGTTTGTCTTTAAAATATCTCCCCACAGGTGAAACTATTTAGCTAGAGTCCAATCTGCCAGAATTAATCAGAGCTTAATTGATCTTGAGAAGGCAAAAACCTAATTCTAGGTGCTTTTAGCTTTCCATATAAAAGAAAACACATACCAAATACAGCCCAGTGTAGACACTGTGTCCCTAGGAAGAGGGGCAAAAAACCCCAGAAGTGTGTGTGAAGTTCACAGTTCACAGGTACAAGTTCACTCAAAAAGAAAGAGGTGAAGGAAAAAAACAAAAAACAAAAAACATTCTAAAAGAGAAATGAAGAATGCCCTTCATTGCATTATTGATAGACAAGATATAGGTGAGAAAAGATTTTCTGAACTTGAGGATATCTTAATAGAAACCACTGAAACTGAAAAGCAATGAGAAAAAGGACTAAAGAAAAAAATAGAACAGACTAAACTAAATATTCTAAACTGTGGTACAACTGAAAAGAAAAATATAACACATATTGAGTAGGAATTCCAGAAGAAGAAAGAGAAAGGAATGGAAGGAAAGTCTGAAACAATAATGATAGTAGAATGCCTTGCAGAAAATGTTAAAAATAAATAAATTCTTCAGAGCTAGGGCAAGTGATTAAGGGCAGAAACTCAGATCCATATAAAGAAAGGAAGAGCATCTGAGAAGGAGTAAGTAAAGGTAAAATTAAACGTTCTACTTTTCCTATTCATCATCATCATCTGTTAGATAAGAGTATGTGCGAAACAATAACTGTAACAGTATATTCAATCATGTGTCCTCATATATATATGTGTGTGTGTGTATACATATATATATATGCTTATGTATAAGCAAAGTGAATGACAGCAATGATAAAACGGACAGAAGTAAGGAACAAGGATTATTTTGTTATTATGAAGTACTCACTACTTGTAAATCAGTATAGTGTTATTTAATAGTGGACTTGGATTAGCTATAAATGTTATTGAAAACTCTAAAAATGGTAAAAACAAGTAAAATGAACTTGCAAAATGAAATCATGTAAAGTACCAATTAGAAGCACAAAAAAAACTGAAAATGAGTGGAACACAAAAATAGGAATAAAGATCAAAGGTGAGAAATAGGAAAATACTAACAAATATGGTAGATATTAATCCAACTATAGTGATAACAATTTTGGATATCAACAGTTTAAATGCACAAATTAAAAGTTTGTCACAGTATATAGAAACAAGTACGAACTATGTATTAGCTAAGAAAAACACTTTAATATAAAGACAAGATTAAATGAGTGAAGTAATACATACCATACTAACATTAATTCAAAAAAATAAGAGTATCTGTGTTAATTTCAGATAAGCACATTTCCAAGGAAGGAAAGCTATTAGGGTTAAAAAAGGGCAATACAAAATGATAAACAGATAATTTTTCCAACAAGGCATAACAACCTTAATGTGTAGCACCCAACCATAGAGTATCACAATATATGATGTAAAAACTTAGAGAATTTCAAACAGAAAACATAGATGAATCCACTATTATAGTCAAAGTCTTCAACACCCCTGTATCAGAAATGGAGAGTTTAAACAGACAAAATAGCAGGAAGGATATAGTTGAACTTAACAATCAACTGGATATTACAGACACCTCAGACACCTATAGACTACTTCCAGAGAAGGCAATGGCAACCCACTCTGGTACTCTTGCCTGGAAAATCCCATGGACGGGGGAGCTTGTCCATAAAGAGTCGGACACGACTGAGCAACTTCACTTTCACTTTTCACTTTCATGCATTGGAGAAGGAAATGGCAACCCACTCCAGTGTTCTTGCCTGAAGAATCCCAGGGACGGGGGAGCCTGGTGGGCTGGCTTCTATGGGGTCGCACAGAGTCAGACACCACTGAAGCGACTTAGCAGCAGTAGCAGCAGCAGCATAGACTACTTCCTACAACAGCACATACACATTTCTGTCAAGTTGGTATGGAATATTTACCAGGATAGGCCACATTATGCACCATAAAATATAATTTAGCAAATTTAAACATATAGAAATCATTCAATGTCTGCTGTCATCCCACACATAATTAAATTAGAAATCAGTAGTGGAAAGGTAACTGGAAAATCCCAAGATATATATGGATTAAACAACAAATTTCTGTAATAATAGTCAAGGAAGAAGAAAAATTTATTTTCAACAAAATGAAAATGAAAACAGCTATCAAGATCCATGGGAGGCAGTGAAAACAGTGCATAGGGGAAAATGTATAGCATATATTAGATGCATATATTAGAAAAGAAGAAAGATCTAAGTTTCCAACTTAGAAAATTGAAAAAAGAACAAGTGAAATGCAAAGTAAGTAGAAGAAAAGAAATAATAATGAGCATGAGCAGATCTCAGAAATGGGTTTCAAAACTCCTTCCTGTGACTGGTAGCCTGCTTTCCAACCTGCTATGTCCCAGGTACTCCCTCGAGTCCTTTGGGGAAGTTCCTGTTCACTGGATAAATTCACTTACCAGAAAATGTATTGCAGGTCTCTAATGTGTAAAGAGTTACCCTAGGAGATATGGATTAACAGCACATAATTCATTACTGTTTCAATTCATCTGCTCTTATTACTTTTCTCTTCCAGAAATAAATTATCTTCTACCTTCCAACTAGTTAAGCATATGTATTGTCTAAGGTTATGTACTTTATTGAGCCCATCTTTGCATGAAATATTCCCTTTGTATCTCTAATTTTCTTGAAGAGATCTCTAGTCTTTCCAATTCCATTGTTTTCCTATATTTCTTTGCACTGATCTCTGAGGAAGGCTTTCTTATCTCTCCTTGCTATTCTTTGGAACTCTGCATTCAGATGGGTATATCGTACCTTTTCTCCTTTGCTTTCAGCTTCCCTTCTTTTCACAGCTATTTGGAAGGCCTCCTCAGACAGCCATTTTGCTTTTTTGCATTTCTTTTCCATGGGGTTTGTCTTGATCCCTGTCTCCTGTACAATATCATTAACCTCCATCCATAGTTCATCAGGCACTCTATCAGATCTAGTCCCTTAAAACTAATTCTCACTTCCACTGTATAGTCATAAGCGATTTTATTTAGGTCATAACTAAATGGTCTAGTGGTTTTCTCCACTTTCTTCAATTTAAGTCTGAATTTGGCAATAAGGAGTTCATGATCTGAGCCACAGTCAGCTCCTTGTCTTGTTTTTGCTGACTGTTTAGAGCTTCTCCATCTTTGGCTGCAAAGAATACAATCAATCTGACTTCAGTGTTGTCCATCACCATCTGATGATGTCCATGTGTGAGTCTTCTCTTATGTTGTTGGAAGAGAGTGTTTGCTATGACCAGTGCATTTTCTGAGTTAAATTCACCCATTCCAGTTCATCTTAGTTCACTGATTCCTAGAATGTCGATGTCCACTCTTGTCATCTCCTGTTTGACCACTTCCAATTTGCCTTGATTCATGGACTTAACATTCCAGGTTCCTATGCAATATTACTCTTTACAGCATTGAACCTTGCTTCTATCACCAGTCCCATTTACAAATTGGTGTTGTTTTTGCTTTGGCTCTGTCCCTTCATTCTTTCTGAAGTTATTTCTCCACTGATCTCCAGTAGCATATTGGGCACCTACCGACCTGGGGAGTTCATCTTTCAGTGTCCTATCTTTTTACCTTTTCATACTGTTCATGGAGTTCTCAAGGCAAGAATACTGAAGTGGTTTTCCATTCCCTTCTCCAGTGGACCACATTCTGTCAGACCTCTCCAACATGACCCTTCTGTCTTGTGTGGCCCCATACGGCATGGCTTAGTTTTATTAAGTTAGTCAGGGCTGTGGTCCAGGTGATCAGATTGGCTAGTTGTCTGTGATTGTCGTTTCAGTCTATCTGCTCTCTGATCCCCTCTTTCAGTGCCTACGGTCTTACTTGGGTTTCACTTACCTTGGACATTGGGTCTCTCTTCACAGCTGCTTCAGGAAAGCTCAGCCGCTGCCCTTTACCTCGAACACAGAGGTAGCTCCTCTCTGCTGCCGCCCCTGACCTCTGGCCCAGGGTAGCTCCTCTTGGCTGTGCTCATGCACCATCGCAGCTGCCTAGCTCATGCACTATTGCGGGAACAAACAAAAGCAGAAGATATTAAGAAGAGGTAGCAAGAATACACAGAAGAACTGTAAAAAAAAGATCTTCACAACCCAGAAAATCACGATGATGTGATCACTCACCTAGAGCCAGACATCCTGGAATGTGAAGTCAAGTGGGCCTTCAGTTCAGTTCAGTTCAGTCACTCAGTTGTGTCCGACTCTTTGCGACCCCGTGAACCGCAACATGGCATCACCATCACCAACTCCCGGAGTCCACCCAAATCCATGTCCATTGAGTCGGTGATGCCATCCAACCATTTCATCCTCTGTCATCCCCTTCCCCTCCTGTCCTCAATCTTTCCCAGAATCATGGTCTTTTCCAACGAGTCAGTTCTTCACATCAGGTGGCCAAAGTATTGGAGTTTCAGCGTTAGCATCAGTCCTTCCAATAAACACCCAGAACTGGTCTCATTTAGGATGAACTGTTTGTATCTCCTCACAGTCCAAGGGACTCTCAAGAGTCTTCTCCAACACCACAGTTCAAAAGCATCAATTCTTCACTGCTCAGCTTTCTTTATAGTCCAACTCTCACATCCATACATGACTACTGGAAAAAACATAACCTTGACTAGATGGACCTTTGTTCATAAAGTAATGTCTCTTCTTTTCAAAATGCTGTCTAGGTTGGTCATAACTTTCCTTCCAAGGACTGTCTTTTAATTTCATGGCTGCAATCACCATCTGCAGTGATTTTGGAGCCCAGAAAAATAGTCAGCCATGGTTTTCACTGTCTCCCCATCTATTTGCCATGAAGTGATGGGACCGGATGCCATGGAAAACAATAATGTCCTAGAGTCAGCCTCCTGAAAACCACACAAAATTCATTTTCTGGGACCAAGGGTCAAACTGAGAACCAAATTCCCATGGAAATAATTTCTACAAGAGGATGTCTTTCAGTTCAGTCCAGTTCAGTCACTCAGTTGTGTCCAACTCTTTGCGACCCCATGAATTGCATCATGTAAGGCCCCCCTGTCCATCACCAGCTCCCGGAGCTCACTAAAACTCATGTCCATCGAGTAAGTGATGCCATCCAGCCATCTCATCCTCCGTCGTCCTCTTCTCCTCATGCCCCCAATCCCTCCCAGCATCAGAGTCTTTTCCAATGAGTCAACTCTTTGCATGAGGTGGCCAAAGTATTGGAGTTTCAGCTTTATCATTAGTCCTTCCAAAGAACACCCAGGACTGATCTCCTTTAGAATGGACTGGTTGGATCTCTTTGCAGTCCAAGGGACTCTCAAGAACCTTCTCTAACACCAGAGTTCAAAAGCGTCAGTTCTTTGGTGCTCAGCTTTCTTCACAGTCCAACTCTCACATCCATCCAGAAGCATCAAAACGAACAAAGTTAACGGAGGTGATGGAATTCCAATTGAACTATTTCAAATCCTGAAAGATGATGCTGTGAAAGTGCTGCACTCAATATGCCAGCAAGTTTGGAAAACTCAGCAGTGGCCACAGGACTAGAAAACGTCAGTTTTCATTCCAATCCCAAAGAAAGGCAATGCAAAAAATGCTCAAACTACCGCACAATTGCACTTATCTCCAACACTAGTAAAGTAATGCTTAAAATTCTCCAAGCCAGGCTTCAGCAATATGTGAACCTGGAAGTTCCAGATGTTCAAACTGGTTTTAGATAAGGCAGAGGAACCAGAGATCAAATTACTAACATCCTCTGGAATATCGAAAAAGCAAGAGAGTTCCAGAAAAACATCTATTTCTGCTTTATTGACTATGCCAAAGTCTTTGACTCTGTGGATCACAATAAACTGTGGAAAATTCTGAAACAGAAGGGCATAACAGACCACCTGCCCTGCCTCTTGAGAAACCCGTATGCAGGTTAGGAAGCAACAATCAGAACTGGACATGGAACAACAGACTGGTTCCAAATAGGAAAAGGAGTATGTCAAGGCTGTATATTTTGACCCTGCTTATTTAAAGTATATGTAGAGTACATCATGAGAAATGCTGGGCTGGAAAAAGCACAAGCTGGAATGAAGATTTCCGGAGGAAATATCAATAATCTCAGGTATGCAGATGACACCACCCTTATGGCAGAAAGTGAAGAAGAACTAAAGAGCCTCTTGATGAAAGTGAAAGAGGAGAATGAACAAGTTGGCTTAAAGCTCAACTTTCAGAAAACTAAGATCATGGCATCCTATCCCATCACTTCATGTGAAATAGATACTGTTTCCACTTTCATGGAAACAGTGGCTGACTTTATTTTGGGGGGCTCCAAAATCACTGCAGATGGTGACTCTAGCCATGAAATTAAAAGACACTTACTCCTTGGAAGGTAAGTTATGACCAACCTAGGCAGCATAATAAAAAGCAGAGACGTTACTTTGCCCACAAAGGTCCGTCTCATCAAGGCTATGATTTTTCCAGTGGTCACATATGGATGTGAGAGTAGGACTGTGAAGAAAGCTCAGTGCCAAAGAATTGATGCTTTTGAACTGTGGTGTTGGAGAAGACTCTTGAGAGTCCCTTGGGTTGCAAGGAGGTCCAACCAGTCCATCCAAAAGGAATCAGTTCTGGGTGTTCATTGGAAGGACAGATATCGTAGCTGAAACTCCAATATTTTGGCCACCTGATGAGAATAGCTGACTCATTTGAAAAGATCCTGATGCTAGGAAAGATTGAGGGTAAGAGGAGAAGGGGATGACAGTGGTTGAGATTGTTGGATGGCATTGCTGACTTGATGGACATGGATTTGGGTGGACTCCGGGAGTTGGTGATGGACAAGGAGGCCTAGCATTCTGCGGTTCATGGGGTCATAAAGAGTCGGACACCACTGAGTGACTGAACTGAACTGAAGGTTATGTACAGTAAAATTTATTTCCTCTTCTCCCATTCACCATGTATTCTCCATTTTCTAAATACTACATTGAATGTTTCTTTAATAAATTCCTATAATGTAGTAGTCTGCATTTCTTTATATTGCTATTTCAAGTGTTCTCTTTTATGAGCGATAGCTTCTATTTCTTTGTGTGTGTCAGTCCCTCAGTCATGTCCAACTCTTTGTAAAACCATGGACTGTAGTCTTCCAGGCTCCTTTGTCCATGTAGTTTCCCAGGCAAGAATACTGGAGTCGGTTGCCATTTCCTTCTGCAGGGGATCTTCCCAAACCAAGGATTGAACTTTGGTCTCCTGCATTGACAGGCAGATTCTTTACCATATGAGCCACCAAGGAAGCCCAAAATACTGAGTAAAGGAATCATATTAAGAAATATGCTTTTACTATTTTATCCTATAGTTTATACAGAATCAAATGTCTTCTTTTCTTAAAACCCTCTAAAGCTCATATTTGCTTTCCCTGTTTCTAGGAGTGGTTACTGCTTCCTGTAGTTGCTGCCTTTGAAACACCTTTGATTTCCCTTTTTATCTCTTCAGCTACCCAGCTAATGCTGAGCAACTTCCACAAAACAATTCCTGAACATTTGTGGAGAACACCTGGCACCCAGAAAGGCGGCCCATTCTCTTAGAAAGGAGCTAGGTCAAAAGACAAAAACAGAGACAAAAGAGTTAGGGATGGAGAGCTATCTTGGGGAGGGAGTCTTGAAGGAGGAAAAGTTTCCACACAGTAGGAAACCCTCTCATAAGTGGGTCTGTTGGGAGTTTTGGAATCTTAGAAGGCAACAAAACCAGGAGGAAAATAAAAATGATAACAACAACAACAACAAGAACAAAACTACATAGGCTCTAACCTAACAACTTAACCTGGCCCTCTCACAGATCAAAGGATTGAGCAAAGGAGAGCTAGCCTGCTACATACCAGCCCCTCCCTGCTCTGAGGCAGAGAGGCAGGCTTGTGACAGCTGGAAGTCAAGGGGCTGGTACAATATCAGCCCCAGAAACATCATCTTCCACCAAACTGTGAGCAGGCTCCCAGCTGCTAACCATGTCTTCCTGAGATCCTGGATGGTTGACATCTGCCAAGAGGGTCACAGCCTGAAATCAGATCTCCAGAGGAGACATATTGCACACCTGAGATGGTACTCCCATGGCACACCCTAGAAACCAAGCATCCAGGACTAGGAAGGTGATTAAGACACATGGTCCACCTGGGACAGTGTGCTTGCCAAGCACCTGGTTGCCTGAGCTGCTCAGACATGGGAAGGGCACAAAAGGCATGCCTAACCCACAGAGACTGAGCCAGAACTGTGTCTGAGTGTCTCCTGTGGAGGTATGGGTCAGCAGTGGCCTGACATAGGGGCTCTGGGTGCAGCAGACCTTGGTATGGCATAAGCTTTCTTGGAGGAGATTGCCATTAACCCCACCATAGAACCACCAGAACTTAAACAGTACTGAGGAAACAGGCTCTTGAGGGTCACAGACAAAACCTTTGGTGCACCAGGACCCTGGAGAAAGGAGAAGTGACCCCCATAAGAAATTGACCCAGACATGCCCATGAGTATCCAGGAGTCTCTGACAGAGACATAGGTCAGCACTGGCCTGCTGTACGGTCAGAGGCACTGAATGCAGCAGAGCATGCATGGGACCTTTTGAAGGAGGTCACCATTATCTTCATTACCTCCACCATAGTTTGGCCTCAGGTCAAGCAACAGGGAGGGAAAACAGCCCCACCCATCAATGGAAAATTGGATTAAAGATTTGCTGAACATGGCCCTGCCCATCAGAACAAGACTGTTTCCCTCTCAGTCAGTCTCTCCCATCAGAAAACTTCCATAAGCCTCTTATCCTTCTCAGTAGAAGGACAGACAGAATGAAAACCACAAACACAGAAAGGTAACCAATCTGATCACATGGACCACAGTCTTGTCTAACTCAATGAAACTATGGGCCATGCCATGTACAGCCACCCAAGAGGGATGGGTCATGGTGGAGAGTTCTGACAAAAAGTGGTTCACTGGAGAAGGGAATGGCAAACACCTTCTGTATACTTGCCTCGAGAACCCCATGAACAGTGTGAAAAGCCAAAAAGGTATGACACAAAAGATGAACTCCCTAAGTCGGTAGGTGCCCAATATGCTACTGGAGATCAGTGGAGAAATAACTCCAGAAAGAATGAAGAAATGGAGCCAAGGAAAAAAGAAACACCCAGTTGTGGATGTGATGGGTGATTAAAGTAAAGTCCAATGCCATAAAGAGCAATACTACATAGGAACTTGGAATGTTAGTTCCATGAATCAAGGCAAATTCATATTAGTTTAGTCTCTTAGTCATTTCCAACTCTTTGCAACCCCATGGACTACAGCATGACAGGCCTCTCTGTCCATTACCAACGCCCAGAGCTTACTCAAACTCATGTCCATTGAGTTGGCTATACAATCCAACCATCTCCCAGGACTGATCTCCTTTAGAATGGACTGGTTGGATCTCCTTGTGGTCTACAGGATTCTCAAGAGTCTTCTCCAACACAAAGTTCAAAAGTATCAGTTCTTCGGTGCTCAGCTTTCTTTACAGTCCAACTCTTACATCCACACATGACTACTGGAGAAACCAAAGCTTTGACAAGATGGACTATTGTTGGCAAAGTCTTGTCTCTGCTTTTGAATATGCTGTCTAGGTTGGTCATAACTTTTCTTCCAAGAAGCAAGTGACTTTTAATTTCATAGCTGCAGTCTCTGATTGTTTCCACTGTTTTCCCATCTATTTGTCATAAAGTGATGGGACTGGATGCCATGATCTTAGTTTTCTGAATATTGAGTTTTAAGCCAGCTTTTTCACTCTCATATTTCATTTACATCAAGAGGATATTTAATTCTTCTTTGGTCTCTACCATAAATGTGGTGTCATCTGCATATCTGAGGTTATTGATATTTCTCCTGGCAATCTTGATTCCAGCTTGTGCTTCATCTGGCCTGACATTTCACATGATGTACTCAGCATATAGGTTAAATAAGCAGGCGGAAAATATGCAGCCTTGATGTACTCCTTTCCTGATTTGGAATCAGTCTGTTTTTCCATGTTTAGTTCTAACTCTTGCTTCTTACTGGCATACAGATTTCTCATGAGGCAGGGCAGGTGGTCTGGTATTCCCATCTCTTTAAGAACTTTCCACTGTTCGTTGTGATCCACACAGTCAAAGGCTTTGGCATAGTCAATAGAGCAGAAGTAGATGCTTTTATGGAACTCTCTCACTTTTTTGATTATCCAATGGATGTTGGCAATTTGATCTTTGTTCCTCTGCCTTTTCTAAATTCAGCTTGAACATCTGGAAGTTCATGGTTCATGTACTGTTGAAGACTGGCTTGGGGAATTTTGAGCATTACTTTGCTAGCATGTGAGAGGAGTGCAGTTGAGTGGTAGTTTCAGCAATCTTTGGCATTGCCTCTCTTTGGGATTGGAATGAAAACTGACCTTTTCCAGTCCTGTGGCCACTGTTGACTTTTCCAAATTTGCTGGCATATTGAGTGCAGCACTTTCACAGCTTCATCTTTTCAGATTTGTAATAGCTCAACTGGAATCCCATCACCTCCACTAGGTTTGTTCATAATGATTCCTCCCAAGGCCCACTTGACTATACATTCCAGTATGCCTGCCTCAAGGTGAATGATCACACCATCGTGATTATCTGGGTCATGAAGATGTTTTTTGTACAGTTATTCTAGTATTTTTGCCACTTCTTCTTAATGTCTTCTTCTTTTTCTGTTAGGTCTATACCATTGCTGTCCTTTATTGTGCCCATCTTTGCATGAAATGTTCCCTTGGTATCTCTAATTTTCTTGAAGAGATCTCTAGTCTTTCCCATTCTATTGTTTTCCTCTATTTCTTTGCATTGATCACTAAGGAAAGCTTTCTTATCTGTCCTTTCTATTCTTTGGAACTCTGCATCCAAATGGGAATACCTTTCCTTTTCTCCTTTGCCTTTGGCTTCAAATTGACAAGTTGGACATGGTCAAATAGGAGATGGCAAGAGTTAACATCCGTAATTTTAGGAATCAGTGAACTAATATGGACTGGAATGGTTGAATTTAAGTAGGATTATCACTATATCTAATACTGTGGGCAAGAATCCCTTAGAAGAAATGGAGTACTCATCATAGTCAATAAAAGAGTCCAAAATGCAGTACTTGGATGCAATTTGAAAAATGACGGAATGATCCTCTGTTCATGTCCAAGGCAAACCATTCAATATCACAGTAATCCAAGTCTATGCCCTGACCAGCAACACTGAAGAAGCTGAAGTTGAACAGTTCCATGAAGACCTACAAGACCTTCTAGAACTAACATCCCAAAAAGCTGTCCTCTCCATTAAAGGGGACTGGAATGAAAAAGTATGAAGTCAAGAGCTACCTGGAGTAACAGGCAAAATTGTTCTTGGAGTACAAAAAGAAACAGGTCAAAGGCTAACAGAGTTTTGCCAAAAGAATGCACTGGTCATAGCAAACACCCTCCTCCAACAACACAAAATAAGACTCTACACGTGGACATCACCAGATGGTCAATACTAAAATCAGATTGATTATATTCTTTGCAGCCAAAGATGGAGAAGCTCTATGTCATCAGCAAAAACTAGACCAGGAGCTGACTGTGGCTCAGTCATGAACTCTTATTGTGAAATTCAGATTTATATTGAATAAAGTAGGGAAAACCACTAGACTACTCAAGTATGACCTAAATCAAACCCCTTACAATTATACAGTGGAAGTGACAAATAGATTCAAGGAATTAGATATGATAGACAAACTGCCTGATGTACTATGGATGGAGATTCATGTCATTGTACAGGAGGCAGTGATCAAAACCAACCCAAGGGAAAGAAATGCAAAAAGGCAAAATGGTTGTCTGAGGAGACCTCACAAATAGTGAAAAAAGAAGAGAAGCTAAATATAAAGGAGAAAAGGACAGACATATCCATTGAATGCAGAGTTCCAAAGAACTGCAAGGAGAGATAAGAAAGACTTCCTCAGTGATCAATGCAAAGAAATAGAGGAAAACAATAGAATAGATCTCTTCAAGAAAATTAGAAATGAATTGGCAGTCCAGGTTCGATGCATGATACATGGTGCTCAGGGCTGGTGCACCAGGATGACTCAGAGGGATGGGATGGGGAGGGAGGTGGGAAGGGGGTTCAGGATGGGGAACACATGTACACCCATGGCTGATTCATTCAATTAATGGCATTGTGAATACAATATTGTAAAGTAATTAGCCTCCAATTAAAATAAATAAATTTATATTAATAAAAAAAGAAAATTAAAGCTACTAAGGGAACATTTCATGAAAAGATAGGCACAATAAAGGACAGAAAAAGTATGGACCTAACAGAAGAAGAAGATATTAAGAAGAGGTAGCAAGAATACACAGAAGAAATATACAAAAAAGATCTTCATTACCCAGATATTCACAATGGTGTGATCACTCACCTAAAGGAAGGCATACTGGAATGCATAGTCAAGTGGGCCTTGGGAGGAATCATTATGAACAAAGCCAGTGGAGGTGATGGAATTACAGTTGAACTATTTCAAATCCTAAAAGATGATGCTGTGAAAGTGCTGCAGTCAATATGCCAGCAAATTTGGAAAACTCAGCAGTGGTCACAGGATTGGAAAATGTCAGTTTTAATTCCAATCCCAAAGAGAGGCAATGCCAAAGAATGCTGAAACTACCACACAACTGCACTCCTCTCACACACTAGCAAAGTAATGCTCAAAATTCTCCAAGCCAATCTTCAACAGTACATGAGCCATGAATTTCCAGATGTTCAAGCTGCATTTAGAAAAGGCAGAGGAACAGAGATCAAATTGCCAACATCCATTGGATAATCAAAAAAGTGAGAGAGTTCCAGAAAAATGTCTACTTCTGTTTTACTGACTATGCCAAAGCCTTCTAGTGTGTGGATCACAACTAACAGTGCAAAGTTCTTAAAGAGACGGGAATACCAGACCACCTGACCTGGCTCATGAGAAATCTGTATGCAGGTCAAGAAGCAAGAGTTAGAACTGGACATGGAAAAACAGACTTATTCCAAATCGGGAAAGGAGTACGTCAAGGCTGCATATTTTCCCCCTGCTTATTTAACCTATATGCAGAGTATATCATACGAAATGCTGGGCTGGATGAAGAACAAGCTAGAATCAAGATTGCCAAGAGAAACATCAATAACCTCAAATACACAGATGACACCACCCTTATGTTAGAAAGCAAAGAAAAATTCAATATCCTCTTGATGAAAGAAAAGAGGAGAATGAAAAAGTTGGCTTAAAACTCAATGTTCAGGAAACTAAGACCAGGGCTGCCTGTCCCATCACTTCATGGCAAATAGACGGGGAAACAGTGGAAACAGTGAGACTTTATTTTTTGTGCTCTAAAGTCACTGCAGATGATGACTGCAGCCATGAAATTAAAAGTCATTTTTTCATGCATCGAACCTGGACTGGCGACTCATTTCATATATGATATTATACATCTTTCAATGCCATTCTCCATACGGGGAGGGAGGAGGGAGGAGGGTTCGGGATGGGGACATGTGTATACCTGTGGCAGATTCATGTTGATGTATGGCAAAATCAATATAATATTGTAAAGTAATTAACCTCCAATTAAAATAAATAAACTTATATTTTTTTTAAAAAGTCACTTTTTCCTTGGACGAAAAGTTATAACCAACCTAGCCAGCATGTTAAAAAACAGAGACATTACTTTGTCAACAAGTTAAACTATGGTTTTTCCAGTAGTCATATATAGATATGAGTTAGACTATAAAGAAACCCGAGCTGTAAAGAATGATGCTTTTGAACTACGGTGTTGGAGAAGACTCTTGAGAGTCCCCTGGACTGCAAGGAGATCCAACCAGTCTATCCTAAAGGAAATCAGTTTGAATGTTATTGAAAGGACTGATGCTGAAGCTAAAACTCAAATACTTTGCCTGATGCAAAGAACTGAATCTTTGGAAAAGACCCTAATGCTGGGAAAAATTGAAGGCTAGAGGAGAAGGGGATGACAGAGAATGAGATTGTTGGATGGCATCACTGACTCGATGGATATGAGTTTGAGTAGCCTCAGAAGTTGGTGACGGACAGGGAAGCCTGATATGCTCCAGTCCATGGGGTCGCAAAGAGTTCAACACGACTGAGTGACTGAGCTGAACTGAAAGCTCCCCTGTTAGAGGACTGACTGGATTTCTTTACATGGCTAAAAGACTCATCCATAGGACATGTAGTTAGACCTACATGTTTTACAATGTAAAACTTGTAGACCTACATGTTCTACAAGTTTGTTTTACAATATTTTACAACTATATTCAAGATTACTACTACTACTAAGTCACTACAGTCGTGTCTGACTCTGTGCAACCCCCAAAACGGAAGCTCACCAGGATCTGCGGTCCCTGGGATTCTCCAGGCAAGAACACTGGAGTGGGTTGCCATTTCCTTCTCCAATGCATGAAAGTGAAAAGTGAAAGTGAAGTCGCTCAGTCATGTCTGACTCCCCGCGACCCCATGGACCGCAGCCCAGCAGGCTCCCCTGTCCATGGGATTTTCCGGGCAAGAGTACTGGAGTGGGGTGCCATTGCCTTCTCCATATTCAAGATTACAAGAAGATTATCTCATGATTTTTTCTTTTATGGAGATACATTTGACCAGGTTTTTATATCATTATTATATTAGTCTCACAAAACAAATAGAATATAGTTATTTTTTTTCCATTCTCTGGAAAATTTTGAGCAATATTATCTTGATAGAGAAGTATAGGGGCTAGAAATTTCTTTGAAGAAAAGCTTTAATTATGGACTAAATTTCCTTCAAAGAATAGGATTTTTAAATTATCTCTTCATTATGATATAAATCTTCTAAACTGTTTCTCCAGGGATTATCCATTACAGCTAATTTTTTTCAGTTTATCCATGTAAAATGGCTCATAACATTCTTATATGTACACCTACTCTTTGACAGTATAGCAGTCTTCTTTTGCATTCATTAAACTTATATTTTGTATTTCTGCTAGATTTTAGTGAGTCATACCTTGGGTTAATTTTTTTTTTTAAAGAACACATTTTTGGCTTTCCTTTCTCTATTAAATACTTGTTTCTGACTCATTAATTTTTCTTCATATTTATTATTTTCTTTCTTTCATCACTTCAGATTTAATTTTGTATCATTTTTCTTTTCAGCTAGACATTTTTAGAGCAATTATAAGTTCACAGTGAGACTGCACATAAGATACAGAGAGCCCCCCATACCCACCTCTTCCACCACTATCAATATGTCCCACTAGAGTGGTACACATACTACAATTGATGAATCTACACTGACAAATCTTTATCACCCAAAAACCACACTTTACATCTGGGTTCACTCTTGATGACTGAACCAAGAGTGGCTTTGTATAAATGTAAAATGACATTTATGCTCCAATAATATTCTGGGCTTTGCCTTTTAATCTCACCCTCATCCTTTATCTAGAGCAAGCAGTGATCTTTTTACCTTCTCCATAGTTTTGTCTTTTCCAGGATGTCAAATAGTTGGAATCATACAGTATATACCTCTTTCAAATTGACTTATTTCACTTATTAATATGCATTTAAGTTTCCTACATTTTTTCTTATGACCTGAATACTCATTTATATTTATCACAAAATTATACTCCATTGACTGTATGTCCCACATACAGTTTATTTATCCTTTTACTTTCTGAAGGGCATCTCGTTGCCTCCGAGATTTTGCAATGATGAAAAAAGCTGCAGTTTTTTTGAGGACGTAAGTTTTCAACTCCTTTAGGAAAATACCAAGGAACAAGACTGCTACATCATATAGTAAGAAAACGATTACTTTGAGAAGAAACTGCCAAACTATCCTCCTAAGTGGCTGTACCATTTGTGCTCCCACCAACAGTGAAGGTGAGCTCCTGTTCCACATCCTCACCAACATTTTGTTTGCAATGCTCTGCTTTCTGGACATTCTGATAGGTGTATTGTGGTATCTCACTGTTGCTTTCATTTACATTTTCCAGATGACATATGATGTAGAACATCTTTTCATATGCTTTTTTAGCATCTGTATACTTTTTTCAGGATCTCCCTGGTCGCTCAGTAGTAGAGAATTCGCCTACACTGCAGGAGATATGGGTTCAATCTCCTGCAACCCACTTCAGTATTCTTGCCTGGAAAATCCCAAAGACGGGAGAGCCTGGTAGGTTACTATGCATGGGATTGCAAGAGTTGGACACAACCTAGCAACTGAACAACACCACATCTTTATTAGTGAGATGTCTGGTAAAGTCTTTGACTTAATTTTTAATTGAGTTTTCTTACTGTTAAGTTTCAAAGTTCTTTCTGTATTTAGAATAACCGTCCTTCATGAAATAAGTCTTTTGTAAATATTTTCTCCCAAGTTGTGATGAGTCTTTTCATTCTTTTTACAATGTCTTTCACAGAGCAGAACATTTTAATGAAGTCTAGTTTATCTGATCCTCCCTCATGGGTTATGCTTTTGGCGTTTAAGATTATTTTTTTTTTAAATTGAAGTATAGTTGATTTAAAGTGTTGTGTTACTTTCAGGTGTATATCAAAGTGATTCAGTTACCTATATATATATATATATACTTATTTCAGATTCTTTTCCATTGTAAGTTATTTAAAAATATTGAATATATTTCCTTTTGCTACACAGTAATTCCTCATTGGTTATCTATTTTATATGTAGTAGTGTATGTGCTTGGTATTGTAAATAAAAAATCACTAAACCCAAGGTCATCTCGACTTTCTTCTTTATTACCTTCTAGTTTGACATTTTTGCATTTTACATTTAGGTATGTGAATAATTTTCAGTTCATTTCTACAAACAAATTTCAGTTTGTTTCTATGAACAGAGTGTAAGCTCTGTGTTTAGATTCCTTTTCTTTTTTAATTTGAATATCTAATTGTACCAGAATCTTCTGTTAAAAAGACTTTCTTTTCACTATTGAATTGCTTTTGTTCCTTTATCAAAAGTTAGTTTACTGTATCTAAGAGGGCTTATTTCTGACATCGCTATTCTGTTCCATTGATCTATTTTTTATATTCTTTTTCTAATAACAGACTGCCTTGATTACTGTAACTTTGTAGAATGTCTTGAAGACAAATAATGTCAGTAACTCGACTTTGCTCCTCACTTTCAATACTGAGTTGGTTATTCTGGGTCCTCTACCTCTCCTTAGAAACTTTAGAATTAGTTTGTCAGTAAAAAAATAACTTGCTGGGATTTTGATTGAAATTGAAATGAATCTACAGATCAAGTTGGAAGAATGGACCCTGTAAAAATATTGAATTGTCCTGTCCATGAACATGAAAATACCTTTCCACTCATTTAGTTCTATTTCAACACATTTTTAATGAATGAAATGAAGGGCATAGGCCCAAATGAATCAGAAGATATGTATAAATTCAGTAGAAAATAAGATTGAATAATATACAAAGGGACAGATTTTAAAGAACTAAAAAAGAAGGCAAACGAATGGTGAATTTAAACTTGAGTTACGTTTCTTAAGCCCATGATCCCTTATTTTCTAAAGTTACCTCACAGCCAAGGGGTATATAACTCATAGTTTTGTATTACTTAGAAATTTGTAAAAATTACCTCATCAGGTTCACATTATAAAGAACACATTTTTTTTTTTTTCCTCTAAACTTGAGTAATACCATGTACACAAGGGGTACTCCTTGAAGCCTGGATTATTCTGTTTTCATTTCCTCTGTCTTTTAAGAACTGTTCTGCACACAGTAGGTATAAAAACTAAATATAAATCCGTCCAGAAGAGGACAGTTTATGAATACCCTTAACTGGTTTATCATGCATGAGACTTCACAAATCTATTGTCAGGATTGATAGGAATTGCACTTTATTTGGTTCTTTATTTGGCTTCCTTGAAACATACACAGGCTTAAATTTCCATGCTGTATCCTCAGCCTTCCCAGTGTCAAAAATTAGAAGTTGGAAGAAATCCACTGGACTTACTTAACGTTTAGTATCAAGTCATTCTTGATACTAAAATACAGAACAATTTAGAGAGTAGCACTGAAACATATATATAAAACACAGAACCTTTTATAATTAGAATCTCAAGTTATAGGTCAAAGATGAAATCATTTGGGGGTATAAAAAGACACTTAATCTCTAAGCAATTTCTCAGAGATTGAGCAGTTTCTCAGAGATTAAGATACCAAAGTTGTCCTACTTAACATTCTGTCTCAGCCACAGTGCAGCAAGTTTTACTTGTACGGATGGAAGTAGGATGTCATTAAAATGATACTCTGCTTAATTCAACAGTAGAGTAGGAAATAGCACCTTATCTTTATTTCATCTCTCTTTACTGTTAAAATAGCATATAAATACAGCTAAAAATATGCTCCAGAACCCTTACTAGGCTCTAGGAATCACAATGTAAAGAAATAACTATAACATAGGTTGTAACAAATTAAGAAACAAAGTCAGGAGATGATACACAACTAGCTTTTTAAATAAAACTGTGACATGTAGGAAAAATCATATTGGAACACAGGTTCAACTTGCCCCTCACAAAAAAACAGCTTCAGTCTAGTTTTTAAATGAAAAAAAAAATTTAAAAAATCCTTCTATAGCAGTATACATATTCTTCTGGACATCTATTTTTCTTCAATAGTTTGTGGTTTCAAAATCTAGGATATTGAGGTTCTTCATACATACGTATTCACATGGATAAAAAGTGAGATAGCTCAGAAAATGTATTCAGTAAAAAATAAATATTCAATCTAAAATAAAAGAGAAAGGTTATAATTAATGGAGGGACAGGAATGTTTACATGATATTCTGAGTCTTTTTCTATGTTAAAGTTAAGTCAATGTTTTGACTCTAATTACATAATCTCCAAAACTAAAAGGGATTGGATATTTGTTAACATGATTTGTGGAAAATTTGAGAATACACAATAATTTTTCAGTAGAAACAAATTTCTTTTGAGATTTCAATCACAAAAGCTATTGTTTTTGTTTTAAGTGTGTCTGTGTGTATGTAGTAGGAATTATATAGATAACCTTAATGATATAGTGGATACTGTCCTCACCAATGCCCCTACAGTAAATTTAGTGGTGAATTTTAATCCCAAGGCATCAAGCAAAGTAGGAAGCCCGAATATTGCACAATGATGATAGTAATTTAATGACCAATATATTAGAAATCATTGTCTTTAATCTTCAAAATTACTTTAACATTAGGAAAAAAAAAATGTTTCAATAGTAAGGCAATTGCCAAGTACCACTAAACTAGTAAATGATTTAACCAGAATCAGAAGCTGTGCAGTACGACAGCAATGTCCATGTTTTTATATGCAACATTATTTTTGCCTTGCCAGAAAGTCTGTAGAATAAAAAGAGTAAGGGGAAAGAAAGTACTAATACAAGTTTTCTGCTATTGTGGCTTCATCTACTAATAAAATTAGAAAATTTAAACAATATTGGAATAGATGAATGTCTTCCAAATGATCCTCCATAAACCTCTGGTCTTAGCTTGTTCATCTCCTCATGGCTGGTGTTTTCGTTTCTCCTTTTCATCTCCTGGCATTCACTTCTGTGATTACGCCCTTGACCTTGATATCACAAGAAAATGAACATTGCATCAACTCTTGACAGCAAATACATACCTTAAAACAGCATTCCACATTCTTCTTCTCACTTGGTCGAATACCCTCATAATCCTATTACCTGTCAGCGTTATAAACATATTTGACACTATCACTTTCTAACTATCCATCAATACCACCCATTCTTATTTGATGTAAATTTCATTGTCTACTGTGACAATCACTGTATTGCTTATACCAACATTTTTCTGACCTCTTTCTAGCATTATTTTCTGACAAACCTCAAACCTTCATGAAATGGATAGGCTAAATGTTCCATTTTGTTTTATGTGGCTTAAAACAAATTATCTTTAATACAATAGTCCATATTGTTCTTCACCATAGGTAGCTCTCTCTTGTGAGGACTCCCTTCAAGAAGTTACACAAGGATGCTAAGGAATTCCACCTTGCAATGCTACTACCTTCAGCATTTTGTCTTCACAGTCACCAAAGAAGAGAAAGAAGGGGGAAAGGAAGAAAGAAAAAAGGTTGATATTATTCCTAAAACCCACCTCACATTTGTATGTGTGCATACACACACACACAACGCACACACAGACTTCTAGACTTCCATTTAAATAGTACCTATTCACAGAAGTCTTCCCTGCCATCATATTAAAGATGATGGACCTATTCTTTTTTTCCCCATTTTCTTAACACTTCATGCAGAAAAGGATCTTCAGAAGCTTCAGGCAACATATGAGGAGAGAACACAGCAAAATGCTTATATGGAGAGCAAGAGCAGAAAGTGCTTTAAGAAAGACAACCATCAACAATGTCAAGTTATGCTGAAAAGACTGAGTATAACAGATCCTTCCCATGGTCCATATTGTGTTGCAAGGGCTAAAAGGCCTTTTCTCAGATTCCGTTTTTTTTTTGGTTGAAGTTCTAGATAAAATTTAGTTTCTGCCATTGAGATGCATTCATGCAAGATTTGAAAGGTAGGAATAAAACAGAAGTCATTCTTCCACAGTTCTTAAACAAGTTCTAAAAGACATGAGTGTGTGTGGGAGGTAGACTTCACATTCCAGTATCTCCTGCTGCTGCTGCTAAGTCACTTCAGTTGTGTCTGACTCTGTGCGACCCCATAGACGGCAGTTCACCAGGCTCCCCCGTCCCTGGGATTCTCCAGGCAAGAACACCGGAGTGGGTTGCCATTTCCTTCTCCAACACGTGAAAGTGAAAAGTGGAAGTGAAGTCGCTCAGTCCTGTCCGACTCCTAGCGACCCCATGGACTGCAGCCCACCAGGCCCCTCCATCCATGGGATTTTCCAGGAAAGAGTACTGGAGTGGGGTGCCATTGCCTTCTCCGATTCCAGTATCTACAGTACCATAAATGAAGGTGAAAGTGAAGATAACAACACTGATAGCAGCAGTGTCAGCTTCCTGACTTCAAGATTAAATTATTTGATCTTTAAATAAAAACAATTTGGTTTATAAATCCTACGTTAATGATTTTTTAACTGTTCTTAACCAACCAATTCTAGTGACAGTTGACCACTAAATTCCCTGAATTCAACCTCTCTGTGTTAAAAAATACCTAGCACTTTGCCTAAGAAAGTATTTGGTAACCAGAGAGGTTGCAGGAAACTTATTTTCACAGAATTGGCTTATCCAACTTCATTGTTTTAGAAGTTTGAAAATGTAATACTATTAGCCCACAGATGTGTGCTGAAAGAGTTAAAAGTTATTATCCTGTAATTCCCTGGAATTAAATACTCATTGAAGGCAACCTCTGGCAGACCAGCTGGCTGTTGTGGTTGGTTGTTATATGACAAGACTGAGTGATACAACTTATGTGATTGGCTATTCTGACACAGTAGACATTTTTAATTAAAAAAAAAAAGGTAAAAAACAATGTTTACCCTAAAATAATCTCGTATATCTTATAGATATATGAGTTGGGTTATATGCAAAGTTGGGTTATATGAGTTATATGCAAAGTTGGGTTACTGAACTTAAAAAGCATTGCAGAAAGTTTTCTTTCAGTTTGATAATTATAACATAAAAAGATTTATCAGTCCCCCATCTCATAAACACAGAAGGCAATGGCACCCCAGGCCAGTACTCTTGCCTGGAAAATCCCATGGACGGAGGAGCCTGGTAGGCTCCAGTCCATGGGGTCGCAAAGAGTCAGACACGACTGAGCGACTTCACTTTCATATTCACTTTCATGCGTTGGAGAAGGAAATGGCAGCCCACTCTAGTGTTCTTGCCTGGAGAGTCCCAGGGACAGGGGAGCCTGGTGGGCTACTGTCTATGGGGTCACACAGAGTCGGACATGACTGAAGCAACTTAGCAGCAGCAACATCTTATAAAATTTAAAGGATTGACTAGATCTCTGAAAAGTTGAATAAGACTAATTCCATTCGGATGAATGATAATGAATCTAAGGACTTTAACCTACAAAAACAAATAATAAAAATATACTAAAGAGCAGAAAAAGTACCCCTCCTTCTGTCTATTAGTAGAAGTGCTGCCTTGTGTGATGATTTGCAATGACCTCACCTGAGGCAAATATCTTGCATGTAGATAACTGTTGACCTGTTCTCCACCCCTGTCATCCCACTTGTCTTGGGATTGTAAGTGAATTAAGATCCAACATCTTAAAAGTAGCAAGTATATAAATTTTGATTTGGGAGAAAACAGTTTGCACCATAAAATTAAATTATCTTGCTGGTTTATAGACAGATACCGGGGTATTATATGAAGAAATAGATTGAATTAATTTTATTAATTGAGACAATATGAGTACAAAAATGTGAAATCTTCTCCAAATACTTTTCATAAGCAATTCATCTGTAGTTTATATTATAGCACATTAATCTCCATGAAGATTTTCCATTCATATGCTGAAATCTATAAGGGAAGAACCTAGGAGAAAATCCTACAACTCATCTAAAAACATAATTTTAAATAAAATATCATTTTTTTTCCTTTGCTGTGTAAAAGCTATTAAGTTTAATTAGGTCCCATTTGTTTTTTGTTTGTTTGTTTTGCTTTGTCTACATTCAGTTCAGTTCAGTTCAGCTGCTCAGTTGTGTCTGACTCTTTGTGACCCCATGAACCACAGCATGCCAGGCCTCCCTGTCCATCACCAACTTCTGGAGTCCACCCAAACCCATGTCAGGTGATGGATCGAAAAAAGCATTGCTGCAAATTTATGTCAAAGAGTGTTCTGCCTATGTTTTCACCTCAGAGTTTTGTAGTATGCAGTTTTATATTTAGGTCTTTAACTCATTTTGACTTTTTGTATATGGTATTACAGAATGTTTTAATTTCATTATTTTACATGTAGCTGTCCAGTTTTTCCAGCACAACTTATTGAAGAGGCTATCTTTTCTCCATTGTATATTTTTGCATCTTTTGTGTAGATTGATTGACCATAAATGCATAGGTTTATTTCTGGGCTTTCTATCTTGTTCCATTGATCTATGTGTCTATTTTTGTGCTAGTATCATACTCTTTTGATGACTGCAGCTTTGTAGTAAATCTGAAGACAGCATGATACTTCCAGTTCTGTTCTTCTTTCTCAAGATTATTTTGGCTATTCAGGTCTTTTGTATTTCCATACATATTTTTTTTTTAATTGTTCCAGTTCTGTGAAAAATGCCATTGATAACTTGATAAAGACTGCACTGAATCTGTGGATTGCTTTGGGTAGTATGGGCATTTTAACAATATTTATCTTCTAATCCAAGAACATGGCATATCTTTCCATCTGTTTGTGTCATCTTCCATTTATTTCATCATCATTTTATAGTTTTCTGAGTTCAAGTATTTTGTCTCCATCAGTTCAGTTCAGTCCCTCAGTCATGTCCGACTCTTTGTGATGCCATGAACGGCAGCACACCAGGCCTCCCAACTCCCATCACCAACTGCCGGAGTTCACTCAAACTCATGTCCATTGACTCGGTGATGCCATCCAACTACCTCATCCTCTGTGGTCCCCTTCTTCTCCCGCCTTCAATCTTTCCCAGCATCAGGGTCTTTTGAAAGGAGTCAGCTCTTAGCATCAGGTGGCCAAAGTATTGGAGTTTCAGCTTCAGCATCAGTCCCTCCAATGAATACTCAGGACTGATTTCCTTTAGGATGGGCTGGTTGTATCTCCTTGAAGTCCAAGGGAATCTCAAGAGTCTTCTCCAACACCACAGTTCAAAAGCATCAATTCTTCTGTGCTCAGATTTTTTTTTTTAATTATTATGTAAGTTAATTTTATTTTTTTATTATTTTTTTTAATTTTATTTTATTTTTAAACTTTACAATATTATATTAGTTTTGCCAAATATCAAAATGAATCTGCCACAGGTATACCTGTGTTCCCCATCCTGAACCCTCCTTCCTCCTCCCTCCCCATACCCTCCCTCTGGATCGTCCCAGTGCACCAGCCCCAAGCATCCAGTATTGTGCATTGAACCTGGACTGGCGACTCATTTCATACATGATATTATACATGTTTCAATGCCATTCTTCCAATTCTCCCCACCCTCTCCCTCTCTCACAGAGTCATGACTACTGGAAAAACCATAGCCTTGACTAGACAGACCTTTGTTGGCAACGTTATGTATCCATAGGTAGGTTTTTTCCTGGGTATTTTATTCTTTTTGATATAATGGTAAATGGCATTGTTTCCTCAATTTCTCCTTCTGATATTTTGTTGTTAGTATATAGAAATACAATAGATTTCTGTATATTGATGTATCCTATATAGCTATTTATAACATATGCAGAATCTGATAAAATGATACAAATGAATATATTTATAAAATAGAAAAAGACTCATAAAGATAGAAAACTAATGGTTACCAAATGGGAAAGGTAGGGTGGAGGGACAAACTGGGAATTTGAGAAAAACAGATACATACTATGTATATACATAATAGATAAACAGCAAGGACCTAATGTACAGCACAGGGAACTATATTCAATATCTTATAATAACCTTCAATGGCAAATAATTTTTTAAAAATATATATGTATATATGACACTGAATCACTTTTCTGTATACCTAAAACATTGTAAATCAATTATACTTCAATAAAACAAATAAATTAGATTAAATTAAAAATTAGTGATTAACCCTTGACAAATAAATCCATTAAATGCCATATCATGTAGAAGTCATTCTGATTTTTCACTACTATTTTATTAAAACATCGAATAAAATTAATTTTACAATAAAACTGCATTTTGTGAATTTAATATTTGATTTTGAGAGTAGGCAATAAAACATTACAACTTTCTTACAACTTTACATCATTGCTTTGTAGACATCCCAATATCATACCTCATATTACATAGTAAACCTTTCTAGAGCTAAGGACAAGGCTTCTAAATGTGAGATGGTTTCTGTGAAGAACAGAGCATTTATTTGGAGACACCTAAGAAGTACCTGTTTATACTAAACATAAGAAAATCTCACAGGTATATTTACTCTGTGTCTTGATGTTTCCAGTTTGAATGTCTGAAGATTTCTAAATACATATGAATGTCTTGAAATTATGCAAATTATTTCTGTATGTATTTTTCTTTTTCTGCCCCATTTATTTTTTGATGGGGTCATAGACACATGCCCTTAAAATCAGAGCTAAAAGGACTTTTCAGGCCTTCTATAGTTAGAATATAGTGCAAGCATTGCAGTTTTCTGTAGGCAGCTAAAAATTCAGGGTACTACTTCTCTTGAAATAATTAGAATTTGCCCTGCTTCTTCTGACAAGTCTTTCTCTGAAGGATTAACTGTAACCAATGATCAAGGCAGGTGTTTACAGTTATATAGTCCAGATCCTCTCACTCTGTTTCCCTAGACAAGTACACCCAATGTGTTGTTTATAAAAAATGAAGTTGTTAAAACTTTTTATTAAGGAGAGGATACTTTGGTAATAAGCATAATTTCACTCAATGTGAAGTTTTTGGAGCTTATTCTATTTTAGACTGCATTTAAAACAAACTGTTGTCATATCAGTACAAAATAAATTAACCAAATATTTGTCAAACACTATTCTGTTTTATATGCTATAAAAAACACGTCACTGACACTTTTATGTTTCTAGTGCCTAAGGACGATTCATTTAGAAAAGCAAAGAAGAAGTGCATAGGGACAAAATGCATGCTATTAAATATTCAATAACAATTGGCACAGGCACAATTAGGCAAGGAAGCAGTCAGCGAAATGTGAAACAGTTATGTGCTTCTAAAGAAATACATTTAGATAGAGAGGTTAGTGGTCAAATTATTCAGGTTACAATTACAGCAAGAGTAATATGATACTCTTTAAAGGTTCATAAAGCTGCCCTTGGGATACTTAAATCAAAGAGAAGATGACCAAGCAAACCTAACTGGTCTATACTTAGCTTTCTCATTACAAGTACCAAATTCTTTACTATATGTCAAGTTTTTACTTTTAAATGTATATTATCTAGCCTTGGAAAAGCAACTAAGATGTGTGAAAACTAGCAAGGTGATCAGGATTTTAAAATTTCATTATTTTACTTTCCAGAGCAGTCAGGAAAGAAAATACTTTAGAAGAAGCATCAAAACATCAGTAGAACATACTGCTTCCCATGGAAAATTTGGTACACTGAATTATATAAAAGTGATGTCTTTGTATTTATTCAACTCATTTTTCCTCCTGAAGAATACGTGATGATTCATGCCTCTATAAATTAAACCAGGGCTATAATGCATATTAAAGCGTGTGTGGAGTGGCTGAAGAGAAAGAATTAGTAGCTTTAAATGGATAATGGAAAGAGTGGTTGAGATTGACTATTTTGCATAAATTTCAAAGATGACACATACAAATGTAAGAGATTTTTTCATTTTCTGGGCTTCTAAGCCTATGAACAATGTTTTGTTAGGTAATTCCCTTAACACTCGATATCTTGATGGGAAGCAAAACCTGTCTGGCATGACTGAAGCTGAAAATGCTAGATATATTTTCTCTTCCCTGGGATTAGGTTGTGATCCTGCAAGAATCAGAAATAATGTCAGCATCATGTTTCCAGAGATACCTGTAACACTAGTTACAAGTTCTGAGAGGAAGACATAGTTCCAAAGAAGCCAAGGAACAAAACAGATTTAAGAAATATGACAGTGAGAGAACTTAGGGTATATTTATGTCAAGGAAGCTTGCCTATACGAAGTAAATCAGAAGCCTACTGTGATTCTGAAGGGATAACATTGCCCCCAAATTAGGTGCCTGTCCTAACAATTATTTGAATGATTGAGTCTTAAAACAATATTCTGCCCTACAAACTTCAGAGAAGGAAGCCAGTATCAAAAGCTGCTGCTGCTGCTAAGTCGCTTCAGTTGTGTCCGACTCTGTGCGACCCCATAGAGGGCAGCCTACAAGGCTCCCCGTCCCTGGGATTCTCCAAGCAAGAATACTGGAGTGGGTTGCCATTTCCTCCTCCAATGCATGAAAGTGAAAAGTGAAAGTGAAGTCACTCAGTCGTGTCCGACTCTTAGCGACCCCATCGACTGTGCCCCACCAGGCTCCTCTGCCCATGGGATTTTCCAGGCAAGAGTACTGGAGTGGGGTGCCATTGCCTTCTCCGATCAAAAGCTAGGCATCCCCAAAACATCCACTTTAGTTGAAGTCATAGAGGATAATTGGGGGCAGGAGAAGAAAGGGACTACAGAGGATGAGATGGCTGGATGGCATTACTGACTCGATGGACGTGAGTTTGAGTGAACTCTGGGAGTGAACAGGGAGGCCTGGCGTGCTGCAATTCATGGGGTCGCAAAGAGTCGGATACGACTGAGTGAGTGAACTGAACTGACTGAACTGATGGAGGATAAGAGACAAACCGATGATTCTTCCAGAGGTTGAGAGCAGGTGTCTGGGATAATAAAGGACTAAGGAAGTCCCTCTCAGAGAACACAATCAGGTACTTCTAAAGGAACATTCCTCATTCTAATGTCTTCTCTATAAAATTCCATTGTCACTATGAATCAGTAATAGATGTCTCTTATTCATCATTTTTTCTAATGGAAGTTTTTAATTCCTATTTTGTCTGAATTATACCACTGTATATGAGGAGAGGGGTACTGAAAATTTGCTTTTTAAAAATTTTTCATACAAAAATTAAAGAAATCTCATCTAGATCTGATGGAAGAAACTCATTTACAAGAAAATTGAACAGAATGCCTTAAGTAGGTGTAACTTCAGATCATCTCCCCAGTGTGTGGATGGGCTTATGTTCTGGGACAGAAGTGCTGTTCATGGGTGTTTCGTAGCAATATTCAACACATGTGGCTAGCTGTGACCAGATTTATGCCTTTTTTCATGGACTACAGTTTCTTCTGGGAAGATGCTACAGTCAAGAACTGTATTTTCAAACTTCCGCTATCCTAACCCTCAATCATGAAGTATACAGAACAATACTTGTCACTGATGACAAAGGAGTAGAGGTATTGGGTATCATTTTGGGGTTAATACCAATTAGAAGCTTGTGTGCTTTCTCTGTCCTCTCTTTTTTTAATAGTCAAGCTTCCAACTGTCAATGTTGAGTGCAACCTGGGATTCATGTAGTGAAGTAATAAGGCCTGTGTCAACCTGTAACCTTGAATGATTGCTAATATTGGCCATCTCCACCCCTACCATCAGTCAGAAACACCTCATTACATACAGGCACACCTCATTTCATTGCTCTCCACATTACTGCACTTTACAGATACTGAATTTCTCACAAATTCAAGGTTTTTGGAACCTTATATTGTTAGATAATGGTGAGCATTTTTATCAATAAAATGTTTTCATTGAGGTATGTACATTGTTTTTTAGAATTAATGTTATTGCACACTTAATAGACTACAGTATAATTTGAACATAACTTTTATATGCAATGGAAGAACCACAAAATTTGTGTGACATGCTTTGTTACAATCTTCATTTTATTTCAGTTGTCTGGAACTAAATCCACATTACCTCCAAGGTATGCCTATACTATCTGAATATAAAAAATGGTCTAATGGTACAATTCACAAGTATATCGAGCTATTAATCTAATCAAAATGTAACACCCTAAGAGAGAGACACATCAAATGACTATTCTCATAATCAGCTTATGCTTATAAGTTGAAATAGCAAAATGGCTAATAAACTTGATAATATATATTTTTTTTCCTGAAATACAGAATATATTGTTAATACTATTTCCCCCAAACTTTACATATCAGTCAAGACTTCAGCCAGGAAAATAGTCACTACAAATGTTATAGAAAAAGATTTCATCAAGGAACTAGAATTTCCTTGAATATGAATAAAGATGGGGTAACGGATATCTAGAAGTGGGAATCAATGCATCAGAAAAAAACAGTCACTGGTAAAGCCATGCAAAACACTGATGTGGGTAGACAAAATAGAGCCAGAAGGAAAAATCCAAAAAACATTCAGATCTAGACACTGCAGTTTTGAGCCATAGGTTGCTCATAGAGGGATGTGTAAACTGTCACCCAAGTGGACTCTATTTTCTGGAAATTGCTGCCTTGGTGGCAACATCTAATTCATAGGACCCCAGTCATGCACCTGGTGGTGAGTTTGGGACTGCTGTTGGCCAGCAAGGCCAGCAACCAGAAATTAAGGTGGGATTTAAGGGAGAAAGGGAATAAAAACAAGCTAGATCTCATGAGAAAACACTTCATTGTCCATAGTTATTTATGACCTTTGTAGAGAAACCTCATGAGAAAGATGACCTCTCTTCCCTTATTCCTTCTGAAATATGCATGAGTTTCTGTAATTATTTGTTTAATCTGGACTCTAGAGGATTCTGGTGAAAACAGATTCCCAACCTTAGACACAAAGTTATTCACAATATTTGTTTATTCCTTATTTTCTTTTTACTATCTGTTGGATCTTTTCCTCTTCAGTCTTAATAATGATACTTTGTGTTTTCTCTCTTTGATTACATTTGATCATACCCTAGGGTTTATCAATTGTGATCAACTTTTTCATGGTCAAGGAACAAACTTTAAAGTTGTTGAATGTTTGTTGTATTAATCCATAGTCTATTTTTAAAATTTCATCAATTATTTCTTCTGTTGTGTCATTAAAAAAAAAAAACTAATTGATTCTTTCATTGTAACATCTTAAATTTTATATTTAAACTATTATTTTTATACCTTTCTTTTTCCTAATATTAGCTTTAAATCTAGGTACTTCCCTATTAGCACAGCTTTAGTTATACCCCCACAAAGTTTGATATATTATCTCCTTAAATCATTCATTTAAAAATTTCACTGTGATATCTTTTCTGGCCTATAGGTAATCTGAAAGTAGTATTTTCTTAATTTACAAATATTTGGTAAATATTGCTTTGCCTTGACCTTTAATATTTAAAAGTTTGCATATGATTTAAATATTTTCAACTATATTACATAACTGATGGACCAGAACATGACTGATATCATGCATGTTATATGTGAATTTGAAAATAATGTGTTTTCTACAGTTTCAGAAGTTTTGATTTATAAATTATAGGTGAAGTTGGCTTATATTGTTTAAATCTTCTCTGTCTCTATTAAATTTTGTGTACCCCTTCCTTTTTTGGATGAGTTACAATTAAGATAGAATGCCAAAGGATTTAGGATAGGTAAACTGGTTTGAAAGTGAAGACAAAAGCTGGAATACTTACCAAACAAGATTTTAAGAACGAAAGCTACTTGAATCCAATGTGATAGCTGCATAATGACTGAAATACAAATCAGTGGAACAGAATACACGGTCCATAAATAGATCTGCACTTATATGGTTAATTGCCAAAGCAACTAAATAGAGAAAAGATAGTTTTTTCAACAAATATTGCTGAAACAAGAAGATGTGTAGGAAGAAAAAAAGTAACCTCAAGGTTTACTTTTATTATACACATGTTAGTTTAAAATGAATCATGGTTCTTAATTTAGAAACAAACCACTGAATTTCAGAGAAAAGCATGAGACATTTTTGTCATATTAGATTGCTTTCCCAAAAACTACATCAAAAGCAAAAGTTATATCTTAAATTAGTTTATAAAATGAACATCATAAAATTAAAACATTTTGGCTTTCTGAAAAAAATGGCAGAGTAGAAGGACCTTGAACTCACCTCCTTTTAGGAACATACCAAAGTCACAACTAAATGTTGAATGGCCATCAATAAAAAAGACTAGAACCTACTATAAGATATTCTGCTTCCAAAGACATAAAGTGAAAACCAAATAAGATGATAGGAGGAACACATTCATGATATAATAAAATTCTATACCTCTCAGGTGGTTACATGCAAACTGAAGAATATACTGCAGACATTCTCTAATAAGCGTGAGAGTTCTGAGCCTGATATCAGGCTCCCCAACCTGGAGATCTCAAATTGGATGGAGTCCCCAGAGCATTTGGTTTTGAAGGCCAATGAGGCTTGACTGCAATAGCTCCATGGGACAAACAGAGACTCCACTCTTGCAGGGCACACACAAGGTCTCATGCACACTGGAAGCCAGGGCAAAGTCTGATTTCATATGACCCAGAGCCAGACCTACTTTCTTGTCTTAGAAGGACACCTGAGCAGGTAGGAGCTGGATGTGGCTCACTCTGGGCACAAGGACCCTGATGGTCGAGGTATCAGGGAGTACTCACTGGCATGAGCTCTGCTGGTGACTGATATTTTAGCACCAAGACCTGGTCCCACCCAACAACCTGCAGGCTCCAGTGCCAGGACACCTCAGGCTTAATAACCCACAAGATGAGAATACAGTTCCATTTAGTAGCAGATAGACTGTCTAAAGATTGAGTCCACATTTGTCTCTAGACACATCCTTGCCCACCTAAGGATCAAGACCCAGCTCCAACCAACAGTGGGCAGGCTCCAGTGCATCCCACCAAGAAGCCTGCACACAAACCTCTGGACCAGCCTCACCCATCAGGGGCAGGCACCAGAAGCAAGAGAACTACAATTCCACAGTCTATAGACATGGGTCTGCTAACACAATTCAGAAACTATTCTGGGATCAGCTGTTCCCTGGAACTCTCACCCTAAGTTCACTATACCACTATTTACAATAGCCAAGACATGGAAGCAACATAAAAATTTACCAACAGAGGAATGGAAAAAGAAGTGGTGTGTGTGTGTATATGTGTACACACACACACACTAGAATATTAGTCACCAATAAAAAGAACAAAACAATGCCATTTGCAGCAACATGGATGGACCTAGAGGTTGTCACATTGAGTGAAGTAAGTCAGACACAGAAGGACAAACAACATATGATATCACTTATATGTGGAATCTTAAAAAAGGAGGGTACAAACTTATTTACAATATAGAAATAGAGTCACAGACGTAAAAAATAAACTTATGGTTACCAGGGGATAAATGGGGAGAGGGATAAATTGTGAGATTGGGACTGACATATACACACTACTATATATAAAATAAACAAGTACCTACTATATAGCTTAGGGAACTCTACCCAATATTTCATAATAACTCATAAGGGAAAAGAATCTGAAAACCATAGAGGATATTTAATATAAGAAAATTGCATGTCATAAATATGAAAATAATTTACAAAACAATGTCTACCAGAGACCTTATATCCAAAATGTATACAGGACTTCTAGAACAAGAAAATATTATCCAACAAAACTAATAGCAAACAAAATAGACATCTCAAAAAATAAGATATACAAATGTGTAATATCGCCCAAAGAAACTCTCATCATTACTGGTTTTCATAGAAATACGAATTGAAACTACAAGAGACCTACACATACATGTGCACATGTATACACACAAATACACACAAGTATACACCCATGCATACGAACAAACAGCAAAAGTAAAAAGATTAACTCAGTGTAGTTCTGGCAAGGATGCGGAGCCATCACATCCCTCATTCTTGGCTCATGGTGATTCAAAATTCTAGAGCCACTTCGAAAAAAAGTATGGCATACATTTACTGTAAAACACAACCATTCCACTTCTAGATATTTATCTAAGCAAAATGAAAAGTTATGTATACTCAAAAACATGTATACTAATACTCAGAATAGTTACTATAGCCTCAACAAAGCAACCCCAAATCTCCATTAAATGGTGACTGTATGATTTCATTATTGTCTATGCTTACAATGGAATTTGTAAGCAATTTATTTAGCAATAAAAAGCAACAATTTTTATTAAAGTACAGTTGATTTACAATATCATGTTAGTTTCAGGTGTACAGCCAAATGATAGAAAAATATATATTTTTCATTATAGGTTATTATAAAATATTACTATGATTCCCCTCTGAAATATAGAAAATCCTTGTTACCATAAATTTGTTTTCTATGCCTGTGATTCTGTTTCAGTTTTGTAAATAAGTTCATTTGTATTATGTTTTTAGATCCCTCATATAAGTAAATTATATGATATTTGTTTTTCTCTGTCTGACTTACTTCACTTAGTATGGTAATCTCTAGGCCCATCCATATTGTTGCAAATAGCAATATTTTGGTTTTTTATGGCTAAGTAATATTGGGTTGTATATATATACTGCATCTTCTTTGTTCATTCATCTGTTGATAAACAGGTTGCTTCAGTGTCTTGGCTATTGGAAATAGCCACTATGAACATTGGAGTACATGTTCTTTTCATGGACTATCTTTTCGATTTAGAATTTTCATTTTTAAGGATATATTCCCCAGAATGAGAATGCTGTGTCTTATGGTAGCTATTTTTTTTTTAAAGGAACTTCCATATTGTTCAAAAGTAGCCATACCAATTTACATTCCTACAGAGTAGGAGAGCTCTTTTTTCTCCACACACTTGCAACATTTATTTGTTAACTTTTTAATGGTGGCCATTCTGACAAGTGTAATGTGATGCCTTATTGTAGTTTTGATTGCATTCCTCTAGTAATGAGAGCTGTTGAGCATCTTTTCATGCATTTATTTTTCATCTGTATGTCTTCTTTTTTATGCTTTATTGACTATGCCAAAGCCTTTGACTGTGTAGATCACAATAAACTGTGGAAATTCTGAAAGAGATGGGAATACCAGACCACCTGACCTGCCTCTTGAGAAACCTATATGCAGGTCAGGAAGCAACAGTTAGAACTAGACATGGAACAACAGACTGGTTCCAAACAGGAAAAGGAGTACGTCAAGGCTATATATTGTCACCCTGCTTATTTAGCTCATATGCAGAGTACATCATGAGAAACTCTGGGCTGGAAGAAACAAAAGCTGGAATCAATATTGCTGAGAGAAATATCAGTAACCTCAGACATGCAGATGACACCACCCTTATGGCAGAAAGGGAAGAGGAACTAAAAAGCCTCTTGATGAAAGTGAAAGAGGAGAATGAAAAAGTTGGCTTAAAGTTCAACATTCAGAAAATGAAGATCATAGCATCTGGTCCCATCACTTCATGGGAAATAGATGGGGAAACAGTGTCAGACTTTATTTTTGGGGGGCTCCAAAATCACTGCAGATGGTGACTGCAGCCATGAAATTAAAAGACGCTTACTCCTTGGAAGGAAAGTTATGACCAACCTAGATAGCATATTGAAAAGCAGAGACATTACTTTGCCAACAAAGGTCCGTCTCGTCAAGGCTATGGTTTTTCCAGTGGTCATGTATGGATGTGACAGTTGGACTGTGAAGAAAGCTGAGCACTGAAGAATTGATGCTTTTGAACTGTGGTGTTGGAGAAGACTCTTGAGAGTCCCTTGGCCTGAAAGGAGATCCAACCAGTCCATTCTAAAGGAGATTAGCCCTGGGTGTTCTTTGGAAGGAATGATGCTAAAGCTGAAACTCCACCACTTTGGCCACCTCATGTCAAGAGTTGACTCATTGGAAAAGACTATGATGCTGGGAGGGATTGGAGACAGGAGGAGAAGGGCACGACAGAGGATGAGATGGCTGGATGGCATCACTGGCTCGATGGACGCGAGTTTGAGTGAACTCCGGGAGATGGTGATAGAGAGGGAGGTCTGGCATGCTGCGATTCATGGGATTGCAAAGAGTTGGACCCGAATGAGTGACTGAACTTAACTGAACCTATGTCTTCTTTGGAGAAATGTCACTTTAGGTCTTCAGCCCATTTTTTTAATATTTCTTCTAGTTCATAGATTGTCTTTTTTCCTTTATTTATGGTTTAAAGGGGAACAAAATACTAATGAAATCAGCATGGATGAATCTTGAAAATATTATACGAAATGAAAAAATCAAAAGAGTATGTACATTAAGAAATTCTAAGAAAAACAAACCACAGTGACAAAGAACAGATCAATGATTGCTTGCAGTTGGGATTCAGGAAAAAAAAAACTCATTTCAAAGCAAGAATTTAAAATGTTTCGTATCATGAGAGCTATTCTCTAATGTAATGCTGTTTACTCAATTTCATACTGTTACCAAAATTCAACAAACTTTACATGTAATATGGGTAAAATCTTTAATTTTATTGGAATATAATTGCTCTATAAAGTTGTGTTAGTTTCTGCTGTATACCAAAGTGAATCAGCTACAAATATACATATATCCTCTTTTTAGGATTTCCTTCCCATTTAGGTCACCACAGTTCAGTTCAGTTCAGTCACTCAGCTGTTCCTGACTCTTTGT
Organism: Bison bison bison; assembly: GCF_000754665.1. Lineage (NCBI taxonomy): Eukaryota > Metazoa > Chordata > Mammalia > Artiodactyla > Bovidae > Bison > Bison bison. The sequence goes on from NW_011494699.1 coordinate 693,891, forward strand.
GACCCCATGGACTGCAGCCCACCAGCCTTCCCTGTCCATCACCAACTCCTGGAGTTTGCTCAAACCCATGTCCATTGAGTTGGTGATACCATCCAACCATTTCATCCTCTTCTCCTCCCTTCAATCTTTCCCAGCATCAGGGGCTTTTCCAGTGAGTCAGTTCTTCACATCAGGTGGCCAAAGTATTGGTGTTTCAGCTTCAGCATTAGTCCTTTCAATGAACATTCAGGACTGATTTCCTTTAGGATGGACTGGTTGGATCTCCTTGCTGTCCAA